>NW_016107668.1:2257565-2303414 GCF_001604975.1 Cebus imitator
AAAAGAAAAGAAAAGAAAAGAAAAGAAAAGAAAGAAAGAAAGAAAGAAAGAAAGAAAGAAAGAAAGAAAGAAAGAAAGAAAGAAAGAAAGACAGACAATTTTTTAAAGAACAGTCCTTGTACATTGTAGACATTTTGGGGGAAAAAATGAAAAATCTTACCCTAATCTTCTGTACTTGTTAACAGTGGCTAATCCTCTTGAAGGATTAGAAAGACTAGAATACAGAACCTTCTAGTCTTTCCTCTGTGTACACAAACATATTTTTTAACCACCATGAGACCATACTCTTCATACCATTTTAACATTTGCTATAAGAAAAAAAATTATCACAGCTTTCTTTTAATATTCTTGTCTAGCATTATTTTTATATGTTCTATATACAGACAAGCACATAGAATGGTGCTTTGGCTTCAATGTATCCCCAAAACAGTATGTGGTTGGAAATGTAATCCCCAAATGCAACACCATTGAGAGGCTAGGTCTAGTGGAAGCTATTAGGTCACGAGAGCTCCACACTCATGAATGGATTCATGTCAATTATAAAATAGCTTCAGGCTGAGAGTTCAATCTCTTTCTCTGTCTCATCCTTTTTGCCCTTCCACCATGATACAGCAAGAAGGCCCTTGCCATATGCAGACCCTTCAGTCATGGACCTCCCAGAACCATGAGCCAATAAATTTCTTATGAACTACTCAGTTTCCGGTATTCTGTTACAGCAACATAAAATGGACTAAGACAGATGGATATACCATAGCTTATTTTAAATAGAAAGAAGAGGCTATGATTCCTCTGGTCACAAGAGTTCTATTTCCCACCCTCCTGCAGCTTTCCTAGACCTCACCCTGATCTCTCCCTGTAAGTGACCAGTGATGAGCTCTAGGACTATGTCATAAGCAGCCACCAGAAGAAAATCATTCTCTCAGGGAATCATCCTGATAACGTGCTAGTGGCTGCAGATCTCTTTCATAGAATGTCCTTCTATACATTTGTCAAAGAAACACAAATCCGGACTTAGTGAGAAGAGACTTTATTCAAAAGGCTTACTGTGAGGGGAGATTACTGTTAGGGAACTACTGCAAGAGGGGAGGAGGCCTGCTGTAACAGGAGGAACGCTCTGGCCATGAGGTCTGCACGCATCTCAAAAGTCAGGCAAAAAAAAAAAAAAAAGATTTTTTTCTTTTTCAGAGAGGAATAAACAAAGCTAGGAAGAACCAGGTGTAGGAAAACAGAATGAAGATGGTGTGATCAGAGAACGTCCGACCCCGAGGCCAGCTAGCCCAGGCTGAGGGTGGGCCAAAGTCCAGGGTCCTGGAGGAAGGAAAGAAGCTTAGCCAAAGTTTGAACACCAAGAATTTTGTGCCAGTTGATTAAGGGGACAAGCAGTTCAGCTACTCATTTGTGAGCCTAAAATAAGAAATTTTGAGGGTCTAAGTTGGGCCTTGTTACAGGTAAACAAAGGAGGCATCTATGAGTCTTCCTCTTATTTATTTATTTATTTTTGAGATAGAGTCTTGCGCTGTCAGCCAGGCTGGAATGAAGTGGCATGATCTCTGCTCACTGCAACCTCTGCCTCCTGTGTTCAAGCAATTCTTGTGCCTCAGCCTCCCGAGTAGCTGGGATTACAGGCACATGCCACCATGCCCAGCTCATTTTTGTATTTTTAGTAAAGACGGGTTTCACCATGTTGGCCAGCCTGGTCTCGAACTCCTGACCTCAAATGATCCACCTGCCTCAGCCTCCCAGAGTGCTGGGATTACAGGTATGAGCCACAGCACCCGGCCTCTGTAAGTCT
This sequence comes from Cebus imitator, assembly GCF_001604975.1. Lineage (NCBI taxonomy): Eukaryota > Metazoa > Chordata > Mammalia > Primates > Cebidae > Cebus > Cebus imitator. Next base: position 2,259,358 of record NW_016107668.1, read on the forward strand.
TATTAAGTCATTTTCCAGAACATGGGGGGATTTCTTACCCTTTACTGTTTTTCTGGCTCAGGTGAAATTAAACATTGTCAAATTTTGCAAATAAGGTTAAATTTAGCTACTAGGTACCCTCAGTATTGTACTGGGCATATTCTATATATATTTTATAATAATCCCATAAATTACATGCCATAGTCCTCATTTTCACAAATAGGAACTAGCTCAGGGAGGTAACATTCTCAGTGGCACAAGACTAGTAAGTGAACACAGAATTTACTCAAACTCTTTATAATTCACTCCGTTCTCTACACTGCGCTGCTTTCATGAAAGTTTCAAGGAAAATATTTGTAACTGGAAAGTTGGTAGGTTCCTTGGTGATCTTCAAAGAGTGAATGTAAACAACCAAATTATCTTGGAGTTTATATAGTCTAAGTGGAAGGTGACTTGGAGAGATGAAACTTATGTGATAGAAAAAAACAGATTTTCACATCAAACACCTGGCTCTAGTCTTAGATGCATCATTTCCTGAGGAAGAAATTTGGGGCGAGTTACTTAATTTAGTTGAGTCTCAGCTTCCCCACCTTTGTAGGGAAGAGGTTACAACAGCATCTGCCTCACAGCAGCGTTTCAAGGTTTCTCTGATTTGATCAGGTATATTACATGCTTTGCAAATTACAAAACACCAGTACAAAATTAGTGAGTTAACCTTTAATTACTGACCCACCAAACTTCAGAGGGTGCTATTCACAAGATTGAAGCTCATCCAAGGTAGCTAGAATGTTCTACAGAGTTGCTGACATGTTAAGTTGAAGCTGTTATTTACTTGTACAGATGAATATGTAGAACATTTCTAGCAAGAGAATGATCCAGGGCTAATAATTCAAACCTGACAGGGTCATCTGAGATCGCGGTGCTTCATATGCAGAAGATGCATGAAACAATTGGATAAAAGAAACAGGAAGGCTCACAGAGCACTTGACCAGTAGCACTGTGTATAAAAGCTAGGAGTGCTTTGCTGAGATAGTGAAAAGATAGGCCTCTAGTCATAATATAGCAGTGCACTCAACCCTCATTACACAGTGCTGCCTACCAATGTTGTTCGAGTTTATTCTAACTCTGTTTCCATTATCATAAAGCCCCACTTTTGAGGATTTGTAAATCAGCCAAAATAATTTGCTACAGGAGTGTTTCAAAAGACCCTTTTTATAACCCTTTGAATAAACCCCAACATTAGAAATTCTGAACAATAAAGACCCTGCCACTTCTAAAGCAGTTGCTGTTAGATGAGTCTTAAATTTTTGGTCACGTGGGTTTTATTTCCATTATATGAAGTTCTTCTAGATCACATCTTACTTCAGTTAATAGGTACTAATAGGAAATGGAGGACTTCAAAACAGGTTTCTTTGCTACACTTTTTACTAAGATAATGAACAAAAAAGGCATTTGAATATAAAGAAAAAAGTTAAGCATGTTTGCTAGGAAGTCACTTAATCTAGCCCAGAAAATTTAGATTTACAAAATAGGAAGATTTTTGCTTTGCCTAAACCATATAATGAAAGCCAAGTGTCTAGGGAAGCTCATTAAATTTTTTAAGATACTAAGGGAATAATGGGAAATACTATAATAGAAAGATCACTTAATCCAGAACTCTCAAACGTTGTTCCTAGGAGGATCAGATGTTAATAGGAGGCCCATGCCCAAAAAAAATAAACAGGCCGGGTGGGGTGGCTCACGCCTGTAATCCCAGCACTTTGGAAGGCCAAGGTGTGCGGATCACTTGAGGTCAGGAGTTTGAGGCCAGCCTGACCAACATGGCGAAATAGTGTCTCTACTGAAAATAACAAAAATTAGCCAGCCATGGTGGCTTACAGGCACGCACCTGTAAGCCCAGCTACTCAGGAGGCTGAGGCAGGAGAATCACCTGAACCTAGGAGGTGGAGATTGCAGTGAGCCGAGATCATGCCACTGCACTCTAGTCTGGGTGACAGAGTGAGATCATGTCTCAAAAATATATATATATAAACAATAAAGCGAATTCAGTTAGTTACATATATATATTTGTTTAAAAAAAAAAATAAGCCCTCCTTGGAAAGTCAGACAGTATCAGCATATAGGAATGTTAAAGAGCATCACCATATTAAAATTCTGAGAAATACATTTAAACCTGTTTAATATGGTTTTTTTTTTTTTTTTTTTTTGACAGAGTTTTGTTTTTGTTGCCCAGGCTGGAGTGCAGTGGCACAATCTCAGCTCATTGGAACCTCCGCCTGCCAGGTTCAAGCAATTCTCCTGCCTCAGCCTCCCAAGTAGCTGAGATTACAGGCACGCGCCACCACACCTGGCTAATGCCTTGGCCTCCCAGAGTGTTAGAATTACAGGCATGAGCCACCGCACCCAGCCACCTGTTTAATATGTTTAAGTCAGCATTTCCCACATTCATTTTTACTATGTGGCTTTTTTTTTTTTTTTTTTGCAATCACCAAAGATCAAGAATCATCAGTAATTTAATCCACAGAGTAGAAATTCTCTTCGCCTGGTGAGAGACCATTCACTGCATCAGAATCCCCTGTTAACAGTACAGATTCCAGGACCCCAACCTCTGACTCACTCACTGGGCCTGTGGAGTGAGAGCCCATACTGCATATCGACACCATCCCCACCACTAGGATTATTACGCACACGAAGCATGGCAGCCACTGACACGTGACCCAGCAGGGTGCAATACTGAGGGTACCTGGTAGCTAAATTTAACCTTATTTGCAAAATTTGACAATGTTTAATTTCACCGCAGCCAGAAAAACAGTAAAGGGTAAGAAATCCCCTCACCCTTTGTGTTCTGGAAAATGACTTAATAAGACTTACAGAGGTCAGGTGCAGTGGCTCGCACCTGTAATATCCCAAGGGTGCAAAATTGCTAGGTACTGTTTACTGGGATAGAATGGACACATTTTTTAAAGATGAAAATACCTTTTACAAGGAGTCATTCTGTAGAGGACATACAGTCACGTAAGTATAACTCAAAAGGGGCTCTGCAAAGTGACTTTACAGAAACATAGAAAGGCCTCTGGTTGAAAAAATCTCCTGTCATTAGTCATAATAATCAAAATTTCAATATCAGAAATTCTGTTGTTCTTGGAAGTATAAATTCAAATAACTTTTCTCAAAAGCAACTTTACATTAGATGTCAAGAGACTCAAAAATATAAAATGGCTTTAACTTAGTGATTCTACTTCTGAGAAAAAACAAATTCAGAAAAGAGCTTTTTGTACAGAGAAGTCAATTGCAAACTTATGATCGTGAGTTACTGGAAACAGCCTAAAGCTTTGCCACCATGTAAGTGAGTTAGTGTCTTTTCATGTAGTGCAGTAGAAGGTATTTATACTAAAATTTATAATAGCAAAAAAATACATTGTAATGCTAATTTTAAAAGCAAAGATAGTGCTCAGGAATAAAAATTAAGGAGAGGAGAAAAGGAGGCAAATCACCTTTGACTTTTAACCTTTAAACTGTTAGGATTTTTTGGTTACAAACGACATGCATCATTTTGACAATTTTTTAAAAAGTGAGATTAAAAACAGCCTTCAAAAAAAAAATGCACCAAACTTAATAGTGCTTATATGTAAGGAATAAGATTTTGGGTAATTTAAATATTTATCTTCAATATTAAGTGTTTTTCAAATTTTTTCTTATAAATGTGTACTCCTCATACAAACATAATCTGAGCATTATTCTTTTAAAATTCTACTGGTTTGAGATGGACACTCTTATACATTGCAAATGGGACTAGAAATTAGCATAACACTTTCTGAAGACATGCGACATAAAAGTAAATTTCTTTAACACACATAAAATAAATTTTATTTTAAAAAACTTACCAGAAAGTCTTCAGCAGAGAAGTAACCCTATAGAGGCAGGGCTTGGTGGCTCAAGCCTATAATCCTAGTACTTTGGGAGGCTGAGGTGGGCGGATCACTTGAGGCCAGAAGTTCAAGACCAGCCTAGCCAATATGGCAAAACCCCATCTCTACTAAAAATACACACACACACACACACACACACACACACACACACACACTAGCTGAGCTTGATGGTGCATGCATGTAATCCCACCTATTCAGGAGGCTGAGGTAGGAGAATCACTTGAACCTGGGAGGAGGAGGTTGCAGTGAGCTGAGATGGCACCACTGCACTCCAGCATGGGCAACAATGCAAAAAGAAAGAGAGAAAGAGAAAAAGAGAGAGAGTAGAGAGAGAGAGACAGAGAAAGAGATAGAGACAGAGAGAAAGAGAAGAGAAAAAAAGAAAGAAAAGAAAAAAGGAAGGAAAGAGAAAGAGAGAGAGAGCTTAAAGAAGGAAAGAAAGAAAAAAAGAAAAGAAAGGAAGGAAGGAGAAAGAAAGAAAGGAAGGAAGAACAAAAGAAGGAAGAAAGGAAGGAAGTAGAAAGACAGAGGGAAGGAAGGAAGGAAGGGAGAAAAAAGGCAGGCAGGCAAACCAGAGCCAACAGGCTTTTTTTTTTTTTTTTAACTAACTGCTGCTAAAACCAACTGACAGGAGTAGGGAGCAAAGGCAGAACAGGAAGCAACCAGGAAGGGTCAAGTCCCATCTTCCTCCCCCAGTTTCCCATCTCCCACTAGCACTGCCAACTGGCAGAGCCTAACAGGAGAGCATTTCATCGGACAGAAATGTAATTGCAGAGTCTTCAGCCCTAGTATCACAAAGCAAAGCGAGGTTTTGGAGCTGAATGACAACAGCTTAATAATCGGCACACACAACATGTTACGTAAAACAAGCAACCTGAAAATGATTCAAAAACCCAGCTATGTTCACCTTTCTGTCTTAGGAGTTCAACAATGGAGAAATCTTTCCCTAGCTATCTACAGTCTTTCCTGTTCTTAAACACACAGTGAAACAATCAGATAGTTTCCAAACAATATTTGATGTCTTAACAACTTGTTAAAAACTGAAAAGAGGTCAAATTAATTTTAATAATATGCATCATTTAACCCAATATATCAAAATATTGGAATTTTAATATGTGATTAATATAAAAAATGAGATATTTTACATTGTTTTCCTGTACTAAATTTTTGAATTCAGTGTATTTTATACTTATACCACATCTAATTTGTTCTAGCCATATTTCCAGGGCTCAATGCCACATGCAGCTAGTGACTAACTTACTAGACAACATAGTGCTAGAGAGCAAGTTTCATCCAACCAAGAGATACTGAGAAAATATCAGCAAAAAATAAGCGTGTGTGTGTGTGTGTGTGTGTGTGTGTGTGTGTGTATAATTATGGAGTTATTAAATAAGGACAAAGAAGGAATAATGTACAAATACTATATATTGTGAAAATATTTACAAAAAATGGGAGAAAAAGAGAAAGAAAAAATTTCTGTGCAGCAGGGTCTTTTGATCTCAGCATGTAGGGTCAGATAATTCTTTGTTTTGAGAGCTGTCCTGTTTATTATAAGATGTTTAGGAACATCTCCAACCTCTACCCACTAGATGCCAGTAATATCCCCCCAGTGTGACTACCATAAATGTTTCTATTGCCAAATGTTTCCTAGGGGGAAAATCACCCCAATTGAGAATCACTGTTATATAGGTAATGGGTAGAAGAGTTAAAGGAGACTATTAAAACCTAATAAATCAGATAGTAAAAGATTACATTAGAAAATAGAGATGTATAGGTATACTATAAAAGAAAAGTACAAAGGTAAACACCAGAACAAAAATAAATCTGTGTAAATACTGAAAGTAAATATAAAAGAGCAAAGAATACACATCTCATAAACAAAGCAAATATTATAAAACACAAATAATTATGTATATATTATATCAAAATTGAGAGCAAACATACCAGTCACATCAATAAATGTAAATAGGCTGAACTCACCTAATAAAAGAAAAATAGTTTCAATTTGGCTCACAAACCAATATCCAGCAATGTGCTGTATATAAAAGTCACATTAAGATAAAGTGATTCAGAACTAATAAAAGGATGGATAAATGTACCAGGCAAATGGAAATAATAAGAAATCTATAGTAGCAACTCACTATTATCATGCTATTATCAATATAAGGCACATCAAGTACTGTCCTATCAGTATGGATATAGACCTAAACAACATGGTCAGCAAGTTTGGTCTTATGGCTATATATCAAAATTTGTGCACTGATTAGAGAGAATAACACTTTTTCTCAAGTGCTTATTCAATACTACAAAATTAATTAAATATTAGGCCACAAAAAAACATCAGTAGGTTCCATAAAGTAGAGATATTAAAGCAATAATCTATGATCACAAAATCAAATTAGAAATTACCAATAAGGTTAAAAGAAAAAAAAAGGAAGATCCTTCCACCTGGAACTTTAAAAAGAAACATCTATTTAGCGACTCTCGGGTAAAAGAGAAAATATAATCCAAAATTACAGAACATATAAAAAATAATAAAAATGAAAACACTTCATAACATAATTTGTTTGATCACATTTACAGTCGTAGCCAGAGGAATTCATAGCAGTAAACACTTATCTATAAAAATAGAAGAATGAAAATAAGTTATATTTCCAACCCACAAATGAGGTAGAAAAAGCAACAAAGTAAACCAAAAGAATTTGTAAACAGGAAAATAAGGAAGGTAAGCAAAAATTAAGAGGTGGAGAATAGAAAAACAGTAGAACTAATTAATATATCAAAATTCTGTCTCAAGAAAAAATGAACAAAACAGACAAATCGCTAGTTCTCATGGTAGAGAAAAATCATATGTACATATACAGAATAAGAAATTACAAGGAGGGGCCAGTCATACTGGCTCATGCCTGTAATCCCAGCTCTTTGATAGGCCAATGCAGATGGATTACTTGAGGTCAGGAGTTCGAGACCAGCCTGGCCAACATGGTGAAACCTGTTTCTACTAAAAATACAAAAATTAGCCAGGCGTGGTAATGAGTGCCTGTAATTCCAGCTACTCAGGAGGTTGAGACAGGAGAATTGCTTGAACCTGGGAGGTGGAGGTTGCAGTGAGCCAGGATGGTGCCACCATACTCCAGCCTAGGCAGAAGAGTAAGACTCCTTCTCAAAAAAGAAAAGAAAAGAAAAGAAAGAAATTACAAGAAGGAAATAACCATTCAAACAAAAAAAATTTTAACTCATAAGATGTTAATTTTCATCCCTCTATGCAAATAAAAACCTAGAAAGGAATGATAATTTCTAGATCAATGCAGACAACAAAAACTGATCCCATTACAGTGAGTAAATGCTTGAATAGAATGATTTCTTCAAACAAAATAATCAAGGAACTATCCCACCAAAAGCAGTGGGCCAAAGCAATTTCACAGGGAATTTTTACCAAACCTTTAAAGAACAGAGGCTACTAGTACTCCATATATTACTCCAGAGCAGAGGCCCCCAACCTCCAGGCCAGGGACCTGTTGGGAACTGGGCCACACAGCAGGAGGTGAATGAAGGTAAGTGAGCATTACTGCCTGAGCCTGGCCTTCTGACAGATCAGCAGCAGCACTCGCTTCTCACAGGAATGCAAACCCTACTGTGAGCTCCACGTATGAGGGATCTAGGTTGTGCTCCTTATGAGAATCTAATGCCTGATGATGAGGGGAAACACATCTGGAAACCATCTCCCTCGACCCCCAAACACATCTGTGGAAAAATTGTCTTCCACAAAATCCATCCCTGGAGCAAAGATGGTTGAGGACTACTGTTCAGAGCATTGGCAATGAGTGAACCTATTAATTCTTTTAAAGAAGGAAGTAGAACATTGATAATTATATCTAAAAGTACAAACAAATGAAAACTAAAGATCAGTGACTATCCATGCAAAAGTACTCAGTAAAATGTTGGCCAGCAGTGTCTAAACCAAAGGAAGAAAACAACACACCATAATCAAACAAGATTTACTCCAGAAATGCAAGATGTATTCCACATGATTAAATCCACTAATATAATAAACTATCCTCATAGATCTGAGGAAAGAAATGTGTTTGTTTATTTTTATAAATGCCAAAGAAAACTTTGAGAAATTCAACATTCATTTTTGACAAGAAAGTTACTCCAGAGAATAAAAATTGGTGGATATTTTCTTAACTACCTAAAATACCTATACCTTAATCTTAAAATACCTTTTTTTTTCTTTTTTAAATTATATTTTAAGTTCTGGGGTACATGTGCAGATTGTGCAGATTTGTTACATAGGTATACGCACGCCATGGTGGTTTGCTGCATCCAACCCTCATCATCTACATTAGGTATTTCTCCTAATGCTATCCCTCCCCAATCCTCCCACCCCGCTGCTATTCTTCCCCTAGCCCCCTACCCTCCAGGCCCTGGTGTGTGATGTTCACTTCTGTGTGTCCATGTGTTCTCATTGTTCAACACCCACCTATGGGTGAGAACATGCGGCGTTTGGTTTTCTGATCTTATGTCAGTTTGCTGAGAATGATGGTTTCCAGTTTCATCCATGTCCCTGCAAAGGACATGAACTCATCGTTTTTTATGGCTGCATAGTATTCCATGGTGTATATGTGCCACATTTTCTTTATCCAGTCTATCATTGATGGGCATTTGGGTTGATTCCAAGTCTTTGCTATTGTAAACAGTGCCACAATGAACATACATGTGCATGTCTCTTTATAACAGAACAATTTATAATCCTTTGGGTATATACCCAATAATGGGATTGCTGGGTCAAATGGTATTTCTATTTCTAGATCCTAGAGGAATCACCACACTGTCTTCCCCAATGGTTGAACTAATTTACACTTCCACCAACAGTGTAGAAGCATTCCTATTTCTCTACATCCTCTCCAGCATCCGTTGTCTCCAAATTTTTTAATGATCACCATTCTAACTAGCAATAGATGGTATCTCAATGTGGTTTTGATTTGCATTTCTCTAATGGCCAGTGGTGATGAGCCTTTTTTCATATGTTTGTTGGATGCATAAATGTCTTCTTTTGAAAAGTGTCTGTTCATATCCTTTGCCCGCTTTTTGATGGGGTTGTTTGCTTTCTTCTTGTAAATGTGTTTAAGTTCTTTCTAGATTCTGGATACTAGCCCTTTGTTACATGGGTAGATTGCAAAAATTTTTCCCATTCTGTTGGTTGCCAGTTCACTCTAATGATAGTTCCTTTTGCTGTATAGAAGCTCTTAAGTTTAATTAGATCCCATTTGTCTATTTTGGCTTTTGTTGCCATTGCTTTTGGTGTTTTAGTCATGAAGTCCTTGCCTATGTCTATGTCCTGAATGGTCTTGCCTAGGTTTTCTTCTAGGGTTTTTACGGTGTTAGGTCTTATGTTTAAATCTTTAATCCATCTGGAGTTAATTTTTGTGTAAGGTGTAAGGAAGGGGTCCAGTTTCAGCTTTCTGCATATGGCTAGCCAGTTTTCCCAACACCATTTATTAAACAGGGAATCCTTTCTCCATTGCTTGTTTTTATCCAGTTTGTCAAAGGTCAGATGGTTGTAGATGTGTGGCATTACTACCTAATCATGTGGTTTTTGTCTTTGGTTCTGTTTATGTGATGGATTACATTTATAGATTTGCATATGTTGAACAAGCCTTGCATCCCAGGGATGCATTAGGGTATTGATTTTAGATCTTTCCTCGCTTCTCTGGTGAGCATTTATTGCTATAAATTTCCCTCTAGACACTGCTTTAAATTGATTCTGGTATGTTGTGTCTTCATTCTCATTGGTTTTGAAAAACATCTTTATTTCCGTCTTTATTTCATTACTTATCCAGTAGTCATTCAGGAGCAGGTTGTTCAGTTTCCATGTAGTGTGGTGTTGAGTTTCTTAAACCTGAGTTCTAATTTGATTACATTATGGTCTGAGAGACTGTTATGATTTCCATTCTTTTGCATTTGCTGAGGAGTATTTTACTTCCAATTATGTGGTCAATTTTAGAATAAGAGTGATGTGGTACTGATAATAATGCATATTCTGTGGATTTAGGGTGGAGAGTTCTGTAGATGTCTATTAGGTCCACTTGGTCCAGATCTGAGTTCAAGTCCTGGATATCCTTGTTAATTTTCTGTCTCACTGATTTGTCTAGCATTGACAGTGGGGTGTCAAAGTACCCCACTATTACTGCATGGGATTCTACATCTCTTTATAGGTCATTAAGAACTTGCTTTATATATCTGGGTGCTCATGTATTGGGTGCATATATATTTAGGATAGTTAGCTCTTTTGTTGCATTGATCTCTTTAGCATTAGGTAATGTCCTTCTTTGTCTCTTTGTTGGTTTAGTTTATTTTATCAGAGACTTGGATAGCAACCCTTGGTTTTTGTTTGGTTTTCTCTCCATTTGCTTGGCAGATCTTCCTCCATCCCTTTATTTTGAGCCTATGTGTGTCTCTGCTCGTGAGATGGGTATCCTGAATAGAGCACACCAATGGGTCTTGACTTTTTATCCTATTTTTATCCTATTTGCCAGTCTGTGTCTTTTGATTGGGGCATTTAGCCCGTTTACATTTAAGGTTAATACTGTTATGTGTGAATTTGATCCTGCCATTTTGATGCTAGCTGGTTGTTTTGCCCATTAGTTGATGCAGTTACTTCATAGTATCAATGGTCTTTACAGTTTGGTATGTTTTTACAGCTGCTGGTACTGGTTGTTCCTTTCCATGTTTAGTGCTTCCTTCAGGAGCTCTCGTAAGGCAGGTCTGGTGGTGACAAAATCTCTCAGCAGTTGCTTATCCATAAAGGATTTTTTTTTTTTTTTGAGATGGAGTCTTGCTCCATTGCCCAGGCTGGAGTGCAGTGGTGTGATCTCCACTCACCGCAGCCTCTGCCTCCCAGGTTCAAGCAATTCTCCTGCCTCAGCCTCCTGAGCAGCTGGGACTATAGGCATGCACCCCCACAGCCGGCTAATTTTTGTATTTTTAGTAGACATGAGGTTTCACCATATTGGCCAAGCTATGGTAAACTCCTGAACTCGTGATCTACCCGCCTCAGCCTCCCAAAGTCATAAAGGATTTTATTATGTTCTTCTCTACACTGGCTATTCTCACTGGCATTTCATCTAACCTTTTTTCAAGGTTCTAGTTTCCTTACATTGGGTTAGAACATGTTCCTTTAAGCTTGGAGAAGTTTGTTATTACCCACATTCTGAAGCCTGCTTCTGTCAATTTGTCACACTCATTCTCCATCCAGTTTTGTTCCCTTTCTGGTGGGGGTTGTGTTCCCTTTGAGGAGAAGAGGTGTTCTGGCTTTGGCAATTTCAGCCTTTTTGTGCTGGTTTCTTCCCATCTTCATGGATTTATCTAACTTTGGTCTTTGAAGTTGGTGACTTTGGATGAAGTTTCTGAGTGGACATCATTTCTGTTGATGTTGAAGCTATTTCTTTCTGGTTTTTTGTTTTTGTTTTTGTTTTTTTAGCTTTCCTTCTAACAGTCAGGCCCCTCTGCTACAGGACTGCTGGAGGTCCACTCCAGACCCTGCTTGCCTGGAAATCACCCATCAAGGCTTCAGAACAGCATGGATTGCTGCCTGTTCCTTCCTCTGTTATCTTTGTCCCAGCAGGGTATCTGTAAGATGTCAGCCAGAGCTCTCCTGTATGAGGTGTCTCTTAGGATACATGGGAGTCAGGGAGCCACTTGAGCAGGCAATCTGTCTCTTATCAGAGCTCAAGTACTGTGCTGGGAGCTCCGTTGCTCTCTTCAGAGCTGCTGGGCAGGGACGTTTAAGTCTGCTGCAGTGGAACTCACAACCGCCCCTTTTCCCAGGTGCTCTGTCCCAGGAAGTTGGGGCTTTATTTCTAAGTCTGTGATGGGCTGCTGCCTTTTTTCAGAGATGCCCTGCCCATCAAGAAGGGAGTCTAGTCACAGTGTGCCTGCAGAGGCACTACTGAGCTGCCATGGGCTCTGCCCAGCTGCTGTGTAAACTTCCTTGTGATTTTGTTCACACAGGCAAAGTTAGAACTACTTCAGTAACAGCGAACGCCCTGACCTGCACTGAGCTTGACTGTCCCAGGTCAAGCTCAGACTGCTGTGCTGACTGTGAGAATTTCAAGCCAGTGAGTCTCAGCTTCGTGGTCTTTGTAGCCAAGATCACTTGGTTCCCTGCCTTCACCCCCCTTTTTTGGGGGGTAATGAGCGGTTCTGTCTCACTGCTGTTCTAGGCACCAGCTAAAATGGCCACCCAGTTTTGTGCTGGAAACCCACACAAATTGGCACTGGTGTTGTTGGCACCAGTGAGAATCTCTTGGTCTGAAGGTTGTAAAGACCATGGAAAAAGAGCAGTATCTGAGCCAGAGTGTCAGAATGTCTGGAAAAGTCCCTCATAGCTTCCCTTGGGTAGGAGAGGGAGTTCTCCGGCCCCTTGCGCTTCCCAGGTGAGGCAATGCCCCACCCTGCTTCAGTCTGCCCTCCTTGGGCTACACCCACTGTCTAACCAGTCCCATTGAGAGGCACCTGGCACCTCGGTTGGAAATGCAGAGATCACTCATCTTCTGTGTTGCTCACGCCGTGAACTGTGCTCGGGACCTGTTTTTATTCAGCCATCTTGGCGGAAGGCTATCACCTTAAAATGTCTTACTAAGGACACACTTGAGGCATTTTCACTAAGATTCAGGAACAGGCAAGAAGGCCAGATATCTGCATTACTATTCAATTTAGTCAATGCACATCAACAAGAGGAACCAACTGAAGGCATTACAATGGTTAAAGGCAAGTAAAACTACCTCCATAAGTAGACGATATGCTAGTACACATAAAAACCCCTAGAAATTTAAAGGTAAAACTGGCCCCAACAATAAAAGAATGAATAAGTGAGGACATAAAATTAACGTTCAATAATGAACAGTCTTCATCTACACAAGTAATAACCAGTTAGAGAAAATAATAGCAGACAAAATCCCAATAATGGCACCAATGGAGAAAATTAAATATTTAGGAATAAACTTAAGAAATGTGCAAGACTTGTGAGGAAAGCTTTAAATCAATCCTGAAAATCACAAAAATGGATGTAAATGAACAAAAGGCATTTCCTCTTGTTGGATGCTACAATGCAGCATCATAAAGCTGTCAGTTCTCCCAAAGTGAATTTATTAATTTGATGAAATCCCATTAAATGTAGTAATAGCTTATTTATGAAGCTAGATAAGTTGACAAGAGGTTCACAGGGACACTTTCAGTTTCAAGTCTGACTTGTAAAGAGCTTGAAGGTTGTCACACTTGTGTTTACAAGAAAAAGCTGTACGAACAAAAAAATCAATTATTTTTTAACCCATTAAAAAACTGAGGTCACAGGGCAAACTGCTACCGAAAGTCTGAAGAAGCAAGCTCATCTAGGGAGACACTGCTGAGATCTGCTTACTTGGAACAGAAGTCTCTGGGTCCATAAACTGGTAGAAACTTTTAAATGGTGGATTTGATGAACTGCAGGAGAGTAGGAATGAACTAGAATGAGAATGAGAAACTCCTGGGGACAGTAGTCTTGGGGGTCTATAATTTTGTGAGCTTTCCTTTTAGACACTTCATCAGGTTCTCAAAGAGAAGACTGAGAAAGACACCGTCATGCCTCTGACGGTGGTGGCGGGTGGTGGCGGGAAGAGTAATCCTTGTGAAATACAGAAATATGCCCAGAGCTGCTTCCTAACAACGGTTTACTGAAAAGAAAAAACATGGCCAGAGTCATGATGAAATCTTCCTTGGTCTAACCTGTGATAACCTAGTGGGGTTCCTCTCAGCAAAGCGTTCCTCTCACTCCAGTAGCCGCTGGCTTTTCTGTCTCCCCAAATAAGTTTAAAATAAGGTGAAAAGGTGTCAGGAATTAGAGACAGTAAATTGGGAATGTCATAGCTAAAGAAGGGAGCAGGGGGCAGAGGGGATGAAAGGGGAGAAACACAGGTGAAGGTCATAGCCCCGGAAGACAGGCCCACTAAACCACCAAGATTTAAGCAGAGTATCGTGGAATGCTCCCATCCCTCCACGCCTTACCACCAGACCACCTCACAAGCAAGATTACGGTATAACTACAATTGCATTATAGCTAAAGGAGCAGCAAAATACAGACTCTGTCAAGTACTTAGGAAATCCCAAAATCAAGAAGGTAGAAAACAAACAAGGGACATATTTCAAGCCTCTGACAACTATAGGTATAGGAAGCATTAAACATAGCCCCACCCCTGGGCAGGTTAACATAAATCCTCACATTAAAGGCCCATTTACCTCAGTTCCTATTATCTGATACAACATGTCCACCTTTTAAGGCACGACACGGCAAGAAAAGGCAAAAGGCAAGAAAATAATCAGTATGAAGAGACAGAGCAGGCATAAGAACCAGACTCAGATCTATGACACAAATGTTGGGATTATCAGACAGGGAATTAAGGTAATTATGATTAATATGTTAATCAGTCTCAAGAGACAACATTCAACAAAAGATGGGTTATTTAAGCAGAGGGATGGAGGCTCTCAGACTCAAAGGGAAATGTTAAAAGTAAAAAGCACTACGCCAGGTGCGGTGGCTCACGCCTGTAATCCCAGCACTTTGGGAGGCCAAGGTGGGTGGATCATCTGAGGTCAGGAGTTTGAGACAAGCCTGACCAACATGGAGAAACCCTGTCTTTACTAAAATAACAAAATGAGCCAGACGTGGTGGTGTATGCCTGTAATTCCAGCTACTTGGGAGGCTGAGGCAGGGGAATCACCTGAACCTGGGAGGCGAGGTTGTCGTGAGCAGGGATTGTGCCATTGCATTCCAACCTGGGCAACAAGAGTGAAACTCCATTTCAAATAATAATAATAATAAATATAAAAAATAAAAATCACTGTAACAGAAGTGAAGAACATCTTGGAGGGGCTTATCAGGAGACTGGACACAATCAAGGAAAGCATCAGTGAGCTCGCAGATAGGTCAAAAGAAACTTCCCAAATTTAAAAGCAAAGAGGAAAGAGGAAAAGAAAAGAATAAAAACAACATTCAAGAACTGTGGGGCAGTTTAAAAAGGTGTAAAATACATGTAGTACAGGAATAAAAGGAAATTCTCCCACAAAATCATAATGATGGGGGTATGTCAGCTGGACCCAGGAGCCAACAGAAGTCGTGATGCCATAATCAGAACGCACCTTTTTCCCCTTTCTTCCAACTTCAAATGCAAATTCATCATCGGGCTCACTTCTAATAATTGGAATGTTTGCCGCCTTGGGCTTGCAGCAGAAAAGCCTGACAAAATAGTGTTTGCTTAGGGAATAATTTAGACTTTACCTTATTTGTGATTACTATAGTGATTACTTTAACTGCCAGGCATAATTTACTATCTATCTTATTTAAATAATATGAATTTGAATGTTTTTTACACCAACTTTTCCCAATAAAGTCCACTATGAAACAATGAAAAAAAAAAAAAAAAAAAGGTTCTCAGTGGCCAAAGTCGAAAAAATTTCAGCAACAAAACAAAGAAATATTAGATTATAGTTCAAAACATAGAGTAAATATCCATCAGTCTATCCTGATATAAATAAATAATTGAATATGTAAATATATGGGGAAGAATAGATAAATCTTTAGGCCAGAATTTCAAATAATTTATGTAGATACTCAATGATCGCAGAAGAGGAGCATAACTCCCCAATCTTTAAGTGTGTGGTCTATATATAGTGACTTCTTTATTAAGAGTAGTTGGAAAGGTAACTTCACAGTGGAGAAACATGACAAAAACTACCTCTGCAAGTGTTCGAGGTTCACACCAACAGTGATGACAGTGCATGATGAATATGTCACTTTCCATCTCTGGTTTTCCTCCCTCAAACCCAAAACCCAATATAATCATGAGGAAAGCATCAAATCCCAATTGCAAGATCTTCCATAAAATGCCTGACCAATACTCTTAAAAACTGTCCCCAGGAGGTGTAGGTTGCAGTGAGCCGATATTGTGCCACTGCTCTCCAGCCTGGGTGACAGAGCAAGATCCTGTCTCAAAAAAACAAAAACAAAAACAAAACAAAACAAAAACTATCAAGGTCTTCAAAAAACAAGGAAAGCCTGAAAAACGACCACAGCCAAGTAGAGCCTAAGAAGATATGACAAATAAATATAATGTGGTACCCAGGATGGAATCCTAGGACAGAAAAAGGGACATTAGGTCAAAACCCAAGAAATATGAATAAAGTAGGAACTTCAGTTAATAACCGTGTATTACTGTTATTGGTAGTTACCAGTCCAATGATCATGACAAATGTACCATAGTATTTTAAGACCTTAATAATAAAGGTAATTGTGTGGAGTATATCAGGAATTTTCTGCACTATTTTTGCAACTTTTTGTATATCTAAAACTTCTCTAAAATAAAAAGTTTGTCTTAAAAAGTCCATATAAAAAAACAAATATGCAAAAATAGTCACTAAAATCAAATCTATGAGGGATACTAATCCTGCCTACATTAAAACATGCTACAGACCATATATAGTTAAAGCAATGTGGTACTGATACATAGACTAACAGAAGTTAAATAGAAAGCCCAAAGGTAGACACAAATATATGCAGAAATTAAGTATGTAATAACGATGTCATCTCAAATCACTGGAACAAAGATTTAACAGATAGTGCTGGGTAAACTGAGGAATCATACGAAAAAGATAAAATGAGATACCGACTTCACATCAAATACAAATTATGAAATATAAATATTTTAAAATGTAATTAGAATAAATGGAAGTCACTAGAAGAAAGCATGAGTGAATTCCTCTTTAAATCTCATTAAGAGAGGCTTCCTATGATTCAAATCCAGTGGCAATTTTTAAAATTGAGAAATGTGAGTACAGTTTTAAAAATAAACATTTTTTGCCGGGCACAGTGGCTTACGCCTGTAATCCCAACACTTTGGGAGGCCTAGGTGGCCCAATCACTTGAGGTCAGGAGTTCAACACCAGCCTGGTCCAACATAGTGAAATCCCATCTCTACTAAAAATACAAAAATTAGCTGGGCATGGTGGTGGACAGCTGTAATCCCAGCTACTCAGGAGGCTGAGGCAGAAGAATCACTTGAACCCATGAGGGTTGCAGTGAGCTGAGATTGTGCCACTGCATTCCAGCCTGGGTGACAGAGTGAGACTCTGTCTCAAAATAAATAAATAAATATATAAAGATTTTTAAATAAACATATTTATTGCGTAAATACCATTAGTAACATCAAAAGACAAACAATAAACTAGGGAAGAAAGAGAGCACCTTCAGTCCACACTGGAGACTTCCTCTTCCCAGAGAAAAAAAAAAAAAATTAGATTTAAAAAAAGACAACTGACAAACTAGGAAAACATATTTGCAGCATTACTGCAATAGGGATATCCCTAAGAGACAAAAAAGAACTTTAAAAAATTTAGAAAAATATTTAGAATATAAGAACGCTTCCAACTCAATAATAAGAACACAACCTAATTTAAAAGCCATTCAAATAAAACTTCATTAAAGAAGATATATAGCCCAGGCACAGAGGCCCACACCTGTCATCCCAGCAGTTTGGGAGGCCAACACAGGTGGATCACTTGAGCCCAGGAGCTGGAGACCAATATGGGCAACATGGCAAAACCCCATCTCTACAAAAAATTACAGAAGTTCACCTTTTTGGTGGTAAACTTGCAAATTTAAAAAAGAAAAAAAAAGAAGGTATACAGAGGGCAAATAAGGACATGACAAGATGCTAGACATCATTAATCATTGAGAAAATGTAAATTAAAACCACAAAGACATTCTATACATTTACTAGAATGGCTACAATTAGAAAGAATGACAATATCAAGTCAAGACAGACATGTGGAGCAGCTGGATATCTCAAATATTACTGGTGAGAATGCAAAATAATACAGTTCGTGTGGAAAATAGTTTAACAGTACCTATAAAGTTACATATAGGATCCAGCAATCTTATTTGTAACTATCCAAAATGAATAATAGAATGTGACCACACAAACACCTGTTTATGACAGTGTTTTTCCACAAACAGGAAATGTTTATGACAGTTTTATTCATAATAGCCAAAAACTAAAAACAACAACATATACACATACCGGTAAATGGAGAAACAAATTGTACTACATCCATGTAGTGCAACGCTACTCACCAATAAAAGGAACAAACCACTAATACATGTAACATGTGTAAATTTCAAAGCATTGTGGTAACTGGAAGAAGCCATACACAAAAGGCTACATACTTTATGGCCAATTGTACGACATTCAGGAAAGACAACAGCATATAGAGAGAAATCAGATCCATGGAAGCCTGTGGTAAAGAGAGGGGATTGTGCAGAGGCATGAGGAAATTCTTAATGCTGAAATCTGTTAAAATTTTTAAAAAGAAAGAAGCTAGAATAACCTTTGTAATGTCAGATTAAAATTGAAAAAATGAAACAGAGGTGGGGAGAGAAAAAGACAAATTAAGAGTTTCTTAGAGACACATTAGGGCAGGAAGTCAGGTGCAAAAAAAGATACCTGGTAAATAAAGGCTGAGAGGAGGTTCCTGGGAGAAGAGATGGTTCATGAGGATTTTTCTGGAGAAATTCTGAGTTTTTATGGGTAAAGCTCCTTTTTGTTCCCCCAAAATCTTCAGGAAAAAAAAGCAAACTTCCCATTGGCAGATGATGGCTCTATTGGATTTCTTGTGGCTGCATTAAGGTTAGGTCTTGACTAAAATGGTTAGTTTATGCACATGAACTTGGTTAGTCAACATCCTGCTTTTGTTTCAATGTCTCAGAGGTAAAAAGATCTTGAAGTCTAAGGTTGCTGAAATTGGCTTGGCATTTTTACCATGCATAATTCTAAAGATAATGACCATTTTGAAAGGCTATAGTCTTTTATCCTGTTTTATACCAGGTTTATCAGAGAAATAAAATTAGAAAGGTTTTATTCATGTCAGGTGATGCCTTAGTAGTATTCTAATGTCTATTGTGATGATAAAAATGAAAAATTAGAGGTGAGAGAAATTGCTAAGAGGGCTAACTACAGTGAAGACTGTTGAGACAAAGTTTACATGCAACAGATTTTGTTTTCAATTTTAGTTATTTTTCTTTTCCCCCCCCTCATGTTCATTTCATTTCTGGAAAGCAAGTCCTCCCAAAATCTGCTTACAGCACGTCCTGAACACAGAATTACTTTCTTCTGTTTTACTAAAATAATACTACCTTTAATGCTAAAGTTTTTTTCTTGCTTCATTTGTAAACATAAATAAATAAATAAAGTTATGTGTAAAGATAAAGACACACCTGAGACTGGGCAATTTACAAAGAAAGAGGTTTAATTGGACTTAGAGTTCACATGGCTGTGGAAACCTCACAATCATGACAGAAGGCAAGAAGAGGCAAGTCATGTCTTACATGGATAGCAGCAGGCAAAGAGAGAGTTTGTGCAGGAAAATACCCCCTTATAATAACCATCAGGTCTTGTGAGACTTACTATCATGAGAACAGAATGGGAAAACCTGCCCTCATGATTCAATTACCTTCTGCCAGGTCCCTTCCACAATACATGGGAATTCAAGATGAGATTTGGGCGGAGACACAGCCAAACCATGTCAGTAACTTTAGTAAATTTGCAGTAACTGTTTAGGCAAACTATACTTCTAATATTTCAAAATAAACATTTTTTATTAACTCTAGTTTTGAAAAAACAATTACAAAGATATATAATAGATAATATGTAATTATATATATTACATATAATAGATATATGCTAGATAATATATATCTAGTATATTACAAAACACATAGGTATATATTCTTTTGAAACATGTGTTATATAATTTCAATTTTATCTACCCTTTCCCTTTTTTCTTTTGATGGAGGGAAAATCTTTGTTTTGATGTTTCAATTTGTCCAAAGGATATTATATCGCCTTCTATTCTCAATCCTCTCAACCTCACCCCACTCTACCTTTTCCTCTTCAAATAGCCACATTGTCTTCGGATACATCAGAGAAGTCTGGATATAGCATAAAGATGATAGACATAAATGAGAGGCTCCAGAAACATGGCACGGTGAGACTAACACAGGTACCACCACTGACCCTCAAAAATAAGACTTCTTTTTTTAATTAAGATTTCCATAACAATTATAATGTGTTATAAATAATTACATCAAAAGGCATCTGAATTTATTATTGTACTTATTTCTTTTGTAATCCAATTGAATTTCATAACTCAATTACTTTAGAATGCTGATAGGAATTTGCAGTTGAAAAGATAGCACATTTCATCAAAAACAATCTGAGGCTTCTAGTTTTATACAGGCAAACTTTTTGCATGAATTTTTGTTAGTCCATTTTATTGAATGTACTTCCTGAATTTCGGAGGCCATTGGTCATGTGATAGAAAAATCTTTGACCATTGTACTGTACTCTTCAAGAACAAATTATTTTATGTTTTTATTATTAAGTGTACTTTTTGCTAAGTGACATGATTGTTTTTCTTTCCAACTTTTATTTAGGTTCTAGGGTACATTTGCAGGTTTGTTATGCGAGTAAGTCACACGTTGCTGATCTGGTGTACAAATTATTTTGTCACTCAACTAGTGAGCATAGTACTGAATAGGTAGCTTTTCAATCCTCACCCACCTCCCACCCTCCACCCTCAAGTGGGCCCCAGTGTCTAGTGTTCTCTTCTTTCTGTCCATGTGCACTCAATGCTTGGCTCCCACTTACAAGTAAGAATATGCAGTGTTTGGTTTTCTGTTCTTGTGTTAATTTGTTAGGATAATGGCCTCTAGCTGCATCTTTCAAATGACATAATTTTGTGTTTTTTTATGGCTGCATAGCATTCTATGGTGCATATGTACCACATTTCCTTTATCCAGTCCCCCATTGATGGGCATCAAAGTGGATTCCATGTCTGTTCTTTTGTGATAGTGCTGCAATAAGCAGATGCCTTTGTCTTTTTGGTAGAACAGCTTATATTCCTTTGGGTGCATACCCAAAAAATTAGATTGCTGGATCAAATGGTAACTCTGCTTTTAGCTCTTTGTAAATTCACCAAACTGCTTTCCAAAGTGCCTGAACTAATTTCCATTCTCACTAGTAGTGTATAAACTTTCCCATTTTGCTGCAAACTCACCAGCATCTGTAATTTTTTGACTTTTTAGTAATAGCCATTCTGAATGGTGTGAGATGGTATCTCATTGATTTTCATTTCTCTGATGATTAGTAATATTGAGCATTTTTTCACATGGTTGGCCACATGTATGTCTTCTTCTGAGAAGTGTCTGTTCATGTTCCTGTCCATTTTTAAATAAGACTGTTTTTTTGCTTATTTATTTAACTTTCTTATAGATTCTGGATATTATACCTTTGTCAAAGGAATCATTTGCAAATATTATCTTCCATTCTGTAGACTGTTTACTTCATTGATACTTTCTTTTACTGCACAGAAGCTCTTTAGTTTAATTAGAGCCCATTTATCAATTTTTGTTTTTGTTGCAATTGCTTTCAGAGTCTTTATCAGGAAATCTTTGCAAGGGCCTATGCTCAGAATGGTATTTCCTAGGTTTTCTTCTAGAGTTTTTTTATATGTTTTACATTTATGTTTTTATGTTTTACATTTAAGTCTTTAATCCATCTTGAGTTGATTTTTATATATGATGTAAGAAAGGGGTCCAGTTTTAATCTTCTGCATATGTCTAGCCAGTTATCCCAGCAACACTTATTGACTATGAATTCCTTTCCCCATTGCTTATTGTTGTCACCTTTGTCAAAGATCAGATCATTGTAGGTATACAGCTTTATTTCTCAGTTCTCACACTTGTTTCTTTGGTCTGTGCAACTGTTTTTGTAGCATTATCATGCTGTTTTGATTATTGTAGCTTTATAGTATACTTTGACATCTATACTATAGATACCTTTGTTTTTGTTTTGTTTTTGTTTTTTTTTGCTTAGGATTGCTTTGGCTATTCAGGCTCTTTTTTGGTTCTATGTAAATTTTGGAATAGTTTTTTCTAATTCTGTAAAAAAAAGTCATTGGTAGTTTAATAGGAGTAGTATTGAATCTCTACATTGCTTTGGGCAGTGTATTAGGCCATTTTCATGTCGTTGATAAAGACATCTGAGACTGGGTAAGAGGTTTAATGGATTCAGAGTTCTATGTGCCTGGGAAAGCCTCATAATTATGGCAAAAGGCAAAAGGCACATCTTACATGGCAGCAGGAAAGAAAAAATGAGAGCCAAGCAAGAAAGAAAACCAGTTATAAAACTGTCAGATCTTGTGAGACTTATTCACTACCATGAGAACAGTATGGGGAAAACTGTCCCCATCATTCAATTATCTCCCACTGGGTCCCTCCCACAACACATGAGAATTATGGGAGCTACAAGTCAAGATGAGATTTGGGTGGGGACACAGCTAAACCATATCATTCCACTGCTGGCCTCTCCTAAATCTCATGCCAAAGCCTTAACTCATTTCAGCATTAATTCAAAAGTCCACAGTCCAAAGTCTCATCTGAGACAAAGCAAATCCCTTCTGCCTATGAGCCTGTAAAATCAATAGGAAGTTTAGTTACTTCCTAGATACAATGGGGTACAGGTATTGGATAAATACACTCATTCCAAATGGGAGTAATTGGCCAAAACAAAGGGGCTAAAGCCCTCGTGCAGTCTGAAATCCAGCGGGCAGTAAAATCAGTCTAAAATGACCTACTGTGACTCGATGTCTAACATCTGGGTCATGCTGATGCAAGAGGTGGGTTCCCATCATCTTGGGCAGCTCCACCCCTGTGGCTTTGCAGGGTACAGCCTCCCTCCCAGCTGCTTTCACAGGCTGGTGTTGTCAGTGGCTTTCTCAGGTGCATGATGCAAGCCATCAGTGGATCTACCACCGAGAAGATGGTGGCCCTCTTCTCACAGCTCCGCTAGGCAGTGCCCCAATGGGAACTCTGTGTGGGGGATTCAACGTTACATTTCCCTTCTGCACTGCCCTAGCAGAGGTTCTCCACGAGGGTCCTGAGCCTGCAGCAAACTTCTGCCTGGACATCCAGGCACTTCATATATCCTCTGAAATATAGGCGAGGTTCCCAATCCTCAAGTCTTGACTTCTGTGCACCCACAGGCTCAACACCACATGGAAGCTGCTGAGACTTGGGCCTTGCAATCTCTGAAGCAATGGCCTGAGCTGTACCTTGGCCCTTTCAGCTATGGCTAGAGCAGCTGGGATGCAGAACATGAAGTCTCTAGGCTGCAAACAGCAGGGGAGCCCTGGGCTTGGACAAGAAATCTATTCTTTCCTCATAGGCCTCCAGGACTGTGATGATAGGATAGACCATGAAAGGCCTATGACATGCCCTGGAGACATTTTCCCCATTATCTTGGTGATTATGGGTTTTTTTGTTTCAGTTCTGTTTATGTGATTAATACATTTATTGATTTGTGCATGTTAAATCAGCCTTGCATTTCAGGAATAAAGCCTGCTTGATCATGAAAGACTAGCTTTTCTGTGTGTTGCTGGACTTGGTTTGCTAGTATTTTGTTGAGAATGTTTGTGTCTATGTTTATGAGGAATATTGGCCTAAAGTTTTCTTTTTTTGGTGTGTCTCTGCCAGATTTTGGTATCAGCATGATGCTGGCCTCACAGAATGGGTTAGGGAGGGCACCCTCCTCCTCAATTATTTGGAAGAGTTTCATTTGAATTGGTACAAGTTCTGATTTCTATGTCTGGTAGAATTCACCTATGAATCCACCTAGTCTAGGACCTTTTCTAGTTGGTACATTTTTTATTACTGATTTAATTTCACAACTCCTTATTGATTTGCTCAGGGTTTCAATTTCTTCTTGGTTCAATCTTGGGAGGCTGTGCATTTCCAGGAACTTGTTCATTTCTTCTAGGTTTTCTAGTTTGTGTGCATAGAGGTGTTCTTCAGAGTTTCAGAGAGTTTTTGTATTTCTATGGGGTCAGTGGTAATGTCCCCTTTGTCATTTCTGATTCCATTTATTTGGGTCTTCTGTTTTTTTCATTAGTCTAGCTAGTAGTCTATCAATCTTATTTATTCTTTCAAAGAACCAACTGTTGGTTTCATTGATCTTTTGTATAATTTTTTTATGTCTCCATTTCATTCAGTTCAGCACTAATTTTGGTTATTTCTTTTCTCCTACTAGCTTTGGGATTGGTTTGCTTGTTTTTCTAGTTCCTCTAGATGATGCTAGGTTGTTAATTTGAGATCTTCCTTTTTTGATGTGGGTGATTATCACATCAAAAAATGTAGTGCTATAAACTTTCCTCTTAACCCTGTTTATGACATATAAGTTTAGGTCTCAAATATCTGTTTTAAATCTCAATTATCTTTGATAATTTTCTGCCTCACTGATCTAATACTGTCACTGGGATGTTTAAGTCTCTTACTATTATGGTGTGGTTATATAAATCTCTTCATAGGTATCTAAGAACTTGATTTATGAATCTGGATGCTCCAGTGTTGGGTGTATATATACTTAAGATAGTTAAGTCTTCTTTTTGAGTTGAACCTTTTATCATTATGCAATGTCCTTCTTTGTCCTTTTTGATTATTATTGGTTTTGTCTATTTTGTCTGAAATAAAAATAGCAACTCCTGATCCATTTCCATTTGCTTGATAGATCTGCCTTCATCTCTTAACTTTGAGCCTGTAAGTGTCATTGCATGTGAGATGAGTCTCTTGAAGACAGAATACAGTTGGTCCTTACTTCGTCATTCAACTTGCCACTCTGTGAGACATTTATCCTGGTTTTCTGAGTTGTCCCACTCTGTGGGACATTTATCCTGTCCCACATAATGTGCCACTCTTGCCACTCTCTTAAGTGGGAGATTTATCCTGTTTGCAATTAACGTTAATATTGATATGGTGTGGATTTGATCCTATTATATTGGTTTTTGGTTTCTATGTAGACTTGATTATAGTTGCTTTATAGTGTCAATGGTCTATGTACTTAAGGGTGTTTTTGTGCTGGCCTGTAATGGTCTTTTTGTTTCCATGTTTAGTATTCCTTGAAGAACCTCTTATAAGGCAAGTTTAGTGGTAATGAATTCTCTTAGTATTTGCTTGTCTGAAAACAATTTTATTTCTCCTTCACTTATGAAGGCTAGTTTGGCTGGATACAAAATTCTTGGTTGAAATTTCCTGTCTTTAAGGATGCTAAATATTGGCCCAATCTCTTCTGATTTGCAGGGTTTCTGTTAAAGGTCTGCTGTTAGTCTGATGGGGTTCTCTTTGAAAGTGACCTGCCCCATCTCTCTAGCTTCTTTTAATATTTTTTCTTTTACTTTGATCTTGTAGAATCTGATGACCATTTCCTTGGGGATGGTCATCTTGCATAGTATCTTGATGGGTTCTCTGAATTTCCTGAATTTGAATGTCAACTTCTCTAGCAAGGTTGGGGACATTTTCACAGTAAATATTCTTAAGTATGTTTTCCAAGTTGCTTGCTTTCTCTCCTTTACTTTCAGGGATGCCAATGAGTCATCTTGAAGGTTTGGTCTCTTCACATAATCTCATATTTCTCAGAGATTCTGCTCATTTTTTTTAAATTATTTTTTTTCTGTGTTTTCACATGGCCGAGTTGATCAAGTTGATAGTCTATTCTGCTGTTAGCATTAGGTTGGTGCAAAAGTAATCATAGTTTTTCCTACTTAAAAGTAATGACAAAAACTGCAACTACTTTTGCACCAAAAAATACTTCTAAGTGTATTATGAAATTCTTGTAGTGAGTTTTTCAGCTCTATCAAATCAACTTGACTTTTTCCTAAAATGGCTATTTTGTCTTTCAGTTCTTGAATCCTTTTACTGAATTTCTTAGATTTTTTGGATTGGGTTTCAACTTTCTCCTGAATCTCAATGATCTTCATTGCCATGCACATTTCGAAATCTATGTCTGTCATTTCAGCCATTTAATTCTGATTAAGAACCATTGCTGGGGAACTAATACAGTCATATAGAAGAAAAAAAATGCTGGCTTTTTGAGTTGCCAGAGATCTTGTGCTGGTTCCTTCTCACCTGTGTGGACTGATGTTTATCTAATCTTTGAAGTTGCCATTCTTCCAATGAGGCTTTGATCCCCTTGAGGGTTTGACTGTGGTATAAATTGAGTTTAGTTCATTGGCTTTATTTCTTAATAATTTCAGTGGGCCAAGGCTCAGCTCCGCATTCGTGGGCTGTGTGCTCTAACCTGGGGACTGAGACCAGGCCCACAGCTTTGTTCTCTGGCTCCTTGAGATTAAGTACCTGCTGTGCTAAATGTTCTGAGACGTTCTGAGAGTGGCAACACCTCTCTCATGGGGGGGTGCTTGCAAAAGCCCTTCATTGGGGCAGTGGCAATAGGTTCCAAGCACATGCAGACAACAGCGGGGCAGCAGCAGGGTGATGGACTGTGCACGTGAATGGGCTAGAGGCAGGACAGTAGCCGTGCAGTTCACACACACATGTGTATGCACCAGCAAAGTGCTGGGGGGAGGCTGAAAGCAGATGCACACTGGCTGTGGTCCATCTGCAAAAGCTCTATGATGGTTAGGCACTGTCTGCCAGCAAAAGAGCTATGGTGGTGGCCACTGAGACGTACCCCAGATAGGCATCTGAGGCTGTGCTGCAAGTGGGTGCCAGCCATACATGAACCCTGGGAGACGCCAGCAGACAAGGGACACTCAAATCATACTGGCCCTGTCCCATGTGGCAAAATAGACCTGTTCTGTCCAGGTCCAACAGTCAACAAAGGCCAAAGCCACCTGAAAGAGCATGGAAGCCTTGGGGGATGGGTGTCCCTGTCCATGCTCTACTGCAGCTATTCCTGAGCCAAACTATCTGAGCTCCATGCAGGCTGGATTCCTGTTCCTGCCAACTCTCCAAGCAGCTTTCCCTGCCAGCTCAAATGTCCATGGGGTCATAAAGTCTCCTGCAGCTAGGATTCCAGAGGTCTGTGGTGAGAATGGGCCACTCCACACCCATTTAACTCACATTTTCCCCAGGGAAATGTGTTTTTGCTTGGGATCAAAAACAAGACATAGAGCTCTGCAACCCAATGCAGGGTTCCCAGCTTCTCACCCTTCAGCCCACTGTCTGCATCGCCCTCTGTCCACATTCAATGCCTTCCTTCTAACAACCTGCTTGGAGCGTGCCCATCTTCTTGCTGGTCTGATCTCTCAGTAGGAGAAGCTCTTCCTGGCTGCATCTAGTCAGCTCCTCTTTCTGATTACTCTGAATTTAAAACAGAGTTTTGATTAGAAAATTGAATCCTTCATTTAGCGTAATTACAAAATTTTCAGTTTAGACCTCCATTTAGGGATTGTTGTAAATATTTCAATTTATAGATAAAAAAATAAAAGGTATAGAGTGGCTAATAGACTTAACCAGGATTTATACTTACAGCTTTGCACTTCATCTCCCGAAAATTCTGAAATTTTAGCTTTTCATAAACATTTACTAGTGCCCCCTGGTGACAACATACATAAGAATAAATATGCATAACACAGGCTCTTTTTCTCACAATGCTGCTTTTCTTTAGAAAATTGAAATTGAGATTATTTAGATAAGAATGGAACCAACTTTGCTCTTCCTGGCCTCTTCCCACTGAATGAAACGTGAATTTATATATTTTCCTTTTTTCCATTGGTTTCTATTTCTCATAATTCTAAACATTGAATAATCAGCTTGGAAATTATACGGTAATACCAAGAATATTCCCTTGTACATCTTATACCTTCAACTTTTAGTTTTTTTTTTTTTCAGCCTACTTTCATCTTATTTCCTTCACCATGGACCTCATATGAATACACAGCGTCTATTTGCAATGGACCTCTCCCCCAGTCCCTACAGTCCAGTCTGAGTCTGGTCCAACAATAACAACAATGCCTCAGAACTGCCACAAATGAACAGCGACTACCAATCCGATGCAAACGTTATAAAAGATTTTTAATTATTTGTCTTTCTCTAATAAAGATTCTTGTTTTAATATTAAAAAACTCCACTGAATGGTTGGAAAGACAATGAAGGATATTAAATTTCCATTTGTGCCATTAAAATTTTGATGAAAATATTAACAGTAACTTCATCCACCTCTTCCAAAGAAGGACAGAGAAAAAGATAGAGGCCTGGAATCTTGAGGCAAGGGAAATATGAACTACTATGGCCTCTCATGAGATAAGCCTCTTCTAAAATGGCATTAGTATCCTTTATTCCTTTGGCAACAGCCTGTGGCATTCCTTGAATAACTGACCCATGATGAAAGAGTCATAGACCTTCTGTAAAACAAATGGGCCGGCCAGTCTGTTTGCTTTTGTCTCATTCAGCTGCTAAACCACATGGTTTGATTTTCCTTAGTGTGGGTTAGGGCAGAGTAGAGAGATAGAAGAACACTAGAAACATAAAATCTTTCTGTGTTTGTTTTTTTATTGTTTCAGCCTTACATTTGTTTTAAAATCTGCTGTACATAGCTCTGGTTTTTGTTGGTGATGGTTTATCGTTTCAAATTTATATTTGGTTAAAAACTGTCATGGACTTTCTTACATTTAAAGGATCAATGTAAAGTCTCCCAATGGATTTCCACAAATTATTAGTCCTATGAAATGTTCCATGAAATAAAGATTCTGTAGCCATATAAACTTGGGAAATAGTACAACTATATCTCCCTCCTGAAGATTCACAAGGCTAGGTAGAAACCTAAAGTTTCAGAGAAGTCATTTAAGAAAGAAAATTGTTTAATTTTGTTAACTCAGTGTTACTCAAGTTTACTAGACCACATCGTTTTTTCTTTATATATATATATATATATAAAATGTATAAATATACACTATATATATTTATATAAATATATATTTTATATATATTTTATATATATTTATATATATATTTTATATATATTTACTATATATAAAATATATATATGGATATGTAAATATATATTTATATATATTTTACATATATATATTATTGCAATTTAGGTTCTGAGGTACATGTGCAGATCATGCAGGATTGTTGCATAGGTACACACATGGCAATGTGGATTGCTGCCTCAATCCCCCTATCACCTATATCTGGCATTTCTCCTGATGTAATTTATCTCCAACCTACCTCTCCACTGCTGTCCCTCCCTATTTCCCCCAAAACAGACCCCAGTGTGTGATGCTGCCCTCCCTGTGTCCATGTGTTCTCATTGTTCAACACCCGCCTATGAGTGAGAACATGTGGTGTTTGATTTTCTGTTCTTGTGTCAGTTTGCTGATACTGATGGTTTCTAGATTCATCCATTTTCCTACAAAGTACATGAACTCATCGTTTTTTATGGCTGCACAGTATTCTATGGTATAAATGTGCCACATTTTCTTTATCCAGTCTATCATTGACGGGCATTTGGGTTGGTCCCAGGTCTTTGCTATTGTGAATAGTGCTGCAGTGAACATATGTGTACATGTATCTTTATAGTAGAATGATTTATAATCCTTTGGGTATATACCCAGTAATGGGTGTCTGGTAGAGGACTTTTGGCCCCGTTCCCCAGCCATGTGGAAAGGGCCTAATTCCCGAAAAGGAAGGCCCTTCCTCCCCCACAGGGAGGGTCCCTTATCTCACTCTATCCTGGCCCGGCCCAAGACCAGCAACCTTCCCGCCCAACGGCCCACTGAACCAGTCACCATCTGCCCCACCAGCTCTCCTGTAACCTCCCGTCCCACAAGCTCCCGCCCGGCAGGCTTCCTGCCCAGCAATCAACCTAGCCAATTACTACCTGCCAGGTCAGCTCTCCTACCGCCCCAGGCCCTCTGTCCCTATAAAGTCAACCGAACAAAGAAAGCGCGCGCGATTCCTCCCTTCCCGCTTGAGTCGCCCGGAGATCCCAATAAAGTCGGTACCGGTCACCATGTGTCCTGCCTCGAGTCTATTGAGCGCCTGCCTCCGTGGGTCGGGGTCCCACAGCCGGGGTCGCACAATGGGATTGCTGGGTCAAATGGAATTTCTATTTCTAGGTCCTTGAGGAGTCACCAAACAGTCTTCCCAATGGTTGAAATAATTTACACTCCCACCAACAGTGTAAAAGTGTTCCTATTTCTCCACATCCTCTCCAGCTTCTGTTGTCTCCAGATTTTTTAATGATCACCATTCTAACTGGTGTGAGATGGTATCTCAATGTAGTTTTGATTTGCATTTCTCTAATCACCAGTGATGATGGGCATTTCTTCATATGCTTTTTGGCATCATATATGTCTTATTTTGAAAAGTGTCTGTTCATATCTATTACCCACTTTTCAATGGGTTGTTTGTTTTTTTTCTTGTAAATCTGTTTTAGTTCTTTGTAGATTCTGGATATTACCCCTTGGTCAGATGGGTAGATTGCAAAATGTTTTGCCCATTCTGGGGATTGATGGTTCACTATAATGATTATTTCTTTTGCTGTACAGAAGCTGTGGAGTTTAATTAGATCCCATTTGTCTATTTTGGCTTTTATTGCCAATGCTTTGGGTGTTTTAGTCATGAAGTCCTTGCCTATGCCTATGTCCTGGATGGTTTTGCCTAGATTTTCTTCTATGGTTTTTATGCTGTTAGGTCTTATGTTTAAATCTTTAATCCATCTGGAGTTAATTTTATGGTAAGGTGTCAGGAAGGGGTCCAGTTTCTGCTTTCTGCACAAGGCTAGCAGTTTTCCCAACACCATTTATTAAACAGGGAATCCTTTCGCCATTGCTTGTTTTTGTCAGGTTTGTTAAAGATCAGATGGCTGTAGATGTGTGGTGTTGCCTCCGAGGCCTCTGTTCTGTTCCATTAGTCTATATCTCTGTTTGGGTATCAGTACCATGCTGTTTTGATTACCGTAGCCTTATAGTATAGTTTGAAGTCAGGTAGCATGATGCCTCCAGCTTTGTTCTTTTTGCTTAGGATTGTCTTGGCTATGCAGGCTCTCTTTTGGTTCCATATGAAGTTTAAGGTGGTTTTTTTCCAGTTCTATGACAAGGGTCATAGGTAGCTTGATAGCGATGGCATTGAATCTATAAATTACTTTAGGCAGTATGGCTATTTTCACAATATTGATTCTTCCTAACCGTGCGTATGGAATGTTTTCCCATCTGTTTGTGTCCTCTCTTATTTCCTTGAGCAATGGTATGGAGTTCTTCTTGAAGAGGTCCTTTACATCCTTTGTTAGTTGTATTCCTAGGTATTTTATTCTCTTTGCAGCAATTGTGAAGAGCTCCTGAAAGAAGCACTAAGCATAGAAAGGAACAACCAGTTCCCACCACTCCAAAAATGTGCCAAATGGTAAAGAGCATTGATACAATGAAGAAACTGCATCAACTAATGGGAAAAATAACCAGCTAGCATCAAAATGGCAGGATCAAATTCACATATAACAATATTAAACTTAAATGTAAATGGGCTAAATGCCCCAATCAAAAGACACAGACTGGCAAATTGGATAAAAAGTCCAAACCCATCGTGTGCAGTATTCAGGAAAGCCATCTCATGTGTAAGGACACACACAGGCTCAAAATAAAGGGATGGAGGAAAATTTACCAAGCATATCGAGAGCAAAAAAAAGCACATCTCTGGTAAAATAGACTTTACACCAATAAAGATCAAAAGAGACAAAGAAGGACATTACATAATGGTAAAAGGACCAATGCAAAAAGAAGTGCTACCAATCCTAAATATATACTCACCCAATACAGGAGCATACAGGTACATAACACAAGTTCTTAATGACCTACAAAGAGACTTAGACTCCCACACAATAACACTCCACTGGCAATATTAGACAGATCAACAAGACAGAAAATTAACAGGGATATCTAGGACTTGAACTCCGATCTGGACCAAGCGGACCTAATAGACATCTACAGAAATCTCCACCCTAAATCCACAGAGTATACATTCTTCTCAACACCACATTGCACCTACTCTAATACTGACCACATAATTGGAAGTAAATCACTCCTCAGCATATGCAAAAGAATGGAAATCATAACAAACAGTCTCTCAGAACACAAGGCAATCAAATTAGAACTCAGAATTAAGAAACCAACTCAGAACTGCAGAACTTCATGGAAACTGAACAACTGGCTCTTGAATGTTGACTGGATAAACAATGAAATGAAGGCAGAAATACAGACCAACAAGAATGAAGGCACAACGTACTAGAATCTCTGGGATACATTTAAAGCAGCATCTAGAGGAACATTTATAGCAATAAATGCCCACCAGAGAAGTGAGGAAAGATCTAAAATTGACACCCTATCATCAGAGTGGAAAGAGCTAGAGGAGCAGGATCAAAAAAACTCAAAAGCCAGCAGAAGACAAGAAATAACTAAGATCAGAGCAGAACTGAAGGAGATAGAGACACAAAAAAACCCTTCAAAAAATCAATAAATCCAGGAGCTGCTTTTTTGAAAAGATCAACAAAATAGGCCACTAGCCAGATTAATAAAAAAGAAGAGAGAATAATCAAATAGATGCAATAAAAAACAATAAAGGGGATATCACCACCGATTCCACAGAAATACAAACTACCATCAGAGATTACTACAAAGAACTCTATGCACATAAACCAGTAAACCTGGAAGAAATGGACAAATTCCCGGACACTTGCACCCTCCCAAGCCTAAACCTGGAAGTTGAAACTCTGAATAGACCGATAACAAGGGCTGATGTTGATAACAAGGGCAGCGATTAATAGCCTACCATCCAAAATAAGCGCAGGTCCAGATGGGTTCACAGCTGAATTCTACCAGACATACAAAGAGAAACTGGTAGCACTCCTTCTGAAACTATTCCAAACAATCTAAAATGAGGGAATCCTTCCCAAATCATTTTATGAGACCAACATCATCCTGATACCAAAACCCAGCAGAGACTCAATAAAAAAAAGAAAACTTCAGGCCAATATCCATGAGGAACATAGATACACATTGTTTTTTCATATAACACTTTAGCATCAAGCTGCTGTTCAAAAACTATACTTTTGAAAATGCTGACTTTAAAGGCTCAGAAACCAGCAGATTTCATCATTTACTATTTCAGTATAAGTTATTTTTCTATTTAACTGTTATTCAATGTACATGTTTGTTTGTTCACAAATTCATAGAAATGAATTTAGACCAGTAGTTTCCAAGCACAGATCCCCTTTCCCCCCAGGGACACTCGATGATGTCTCAAGATACATTTGGTTGTCACAACTTGGCAGTCGCTAATAATATCTAGTCGGTAGGAGTCAGGGATGATGCGAAACACGTCACAGTGGAAAGGACAGCTCCTCATAACAAAGAATTGTCAAGCTTACATGTCAATAGTACCATGATTGTGAAATTATCATCTAGACAGTACTTAACTCTGAGAAGTGGGATTGCAGGGGGTGAAAAGAGAAAAGTTCATTTTTTATTTTATATAAGAATACCTTATTAACTTTTATAGTTAAAATATAATTAAACAGTAGTTGACATTGAAATACAGTAGTTGACATTGACTAAGGTGTAATTTTAAATTTAATGTATATATATCATATAAAAGTTTAAAAATACACCAAATATAAATTTAAAATTACCGTAACATAGATATGGTTGAATGCTGTTAGAAATACAATATGAATGTATGTTCTAACCTCGCTTCCCATCCTAGATTTCAAGAAATAGAAAAATACTATTAATAAATCCACAACAGCCTAGGATAACAATAAGGGATGGTTGTGTTGATCTCAAAAGCATATAAAAACCTCTGAAATACAGGAAGCAAAGGAGGTTACTGAAGGAGGAAATCAGAGCTCCAAACTAACAGACGTGCTGAAGCAGCTTGAAGGGCACTTCAAGTCAAAGGTAGCATACATGGGGAGCCGGAGGAGGTCTGCAGGAAACAGCAAGGTGATCTTTGGGAATCCACAGAAAGTGAAAACAGTGAGGTCTAACTTTTCCTATCCTGCCTCTTTATCTAATGCTGAACAGCAGAGGAGTCAGGCTCCAAACAAAAGCAGAGTGTGCAGCCTTTAGTCCAAGGAGCCAGTGTAGATGGAACCTCTGAAAGTGTGAAGAGCCCCCATACCTGGAATATCTCACTCAATCTACAGTTCATATCTCCTCTCCGCAACAATCATTAGAGGTAGGTTAAAGTTTGAAAAAGAAATACACAGCATTCATACATGGAACAAGAGAGAATCTAAAATAAGATTCTAAAAATCTATATACATTAAGAATTTGAGAAAACAATTCTAGTATTCGCAATGACAGAAGCTACAGCAAATTCACATTAGAGGAATATGTCTTCACCTGAGGCAATTGGTGGAGTCTTCAATTTGCTGAAATACAGTAGTTGACATTGACTAAGGTGTAATTTTAAATTTTATGTAATATAGCTATAAGGGGTGCCGTGAAGAGGTTTTAGGATTATCTAAACCAATTTTCCTTACTTACATATTTTTCTGTGTACAAGAGCAACATATAATAAAACCTATGTTGAAATAAGCCAAAAATTATTTCAATAAACATAAAATTAAAAATCAAGGTGAAAAAGTATTGTGTCATAGTTTCATTGAGAGTATTTTTGTTCTTTCATAGTGACATATAAAATGATGGCACCTTATATAACATAAATTAGATATAAAAACCATAAATTAAATATTAGCAAATTAGACCCATTAGTGTAAGAAAAGATGATATATCTGTCAGTTCAATTCCAAGAGTGCAAGATTGTTTTAATTTAAGCAATCAATTAATGTAATTTAACATGTTAGCAGATTAAAAGAGAAATAGCATTTGATCTTCTACCTATGTGAAGAAAAAAGGCTCTTCAGAAGATTTAACATTCAGGCATAATACTCGTGGCTGACTAAGAATAGAAGATAATCAAAATACCCAGTTTTGTCAGTGATATGTATTAAGAAGTTCATCTCCTATTAGTCTGAGATGTCATCATTATTAGACATTAGAAGTATCATATATGAAAAAAAAAAAAAAAAAAAGAAGAGAATCTCTTTACTCTAGTGTGATGGTTAATACTGTCGACTTGATTGGATTGAATGATGCAAAGTATTGTTTCTAGGAGTGTCTGTGAGGGTGTTGCCAAAGGAGATTAACATTTGAGTCAGTGGACTGGGAGAGGCAGACCCACTCTCAATCGGGGGAGGCATGATTTAATCAGGATAAAAGCAGGCAGAAGAACGTGAAGGGACTAGACTGGCTTAGTCTTCTGGCCTCCATCTTTCTCCCTGGCTGGATGCTTCCTGTCCTCAAACAGAAGACTCCAAGTTCTTCAGCTTTTGGACTCTCGGACTTACATCAATGGTTCGCCAAGGGCTCTCAGGCCTTTGGCTATAGATTAAAGACTGCACTGCTAGCTTCCCTGCTTTTGAGGTTTTTGGACTCGAACTGGCCTCCTTGCTCCCCAGTTTACAGACAGCCCACTGTGGGACTTCGCCTTGTGATCATGTAAGTCAACACACCTGAATAAACTCCCTTTCACATAAAAATGTATCTTATTAGTCCTGCCCTTCTAGAGGACCCTGACTAATACACCTAGTAATAGATATTCACAAATAAACAAAAACTTCTGCTAAATTATGCATAATAAAATTTCTGAAAGCTTTCTCTTTGAAATCAACAACAAAACAAATATGCCTACTGATGTAGTTTGCACATTTGACATCTCATCAGACGTGTTGAAATTTGACCCCCAGTGTTAGAGGTGGGACCTGGCAGGAGGTATTTGGATTGTGGGAGCAGATTCCTCATTAACGGCTTAGTGTCATTCTCACAGGGGTAAGTTCTCACTATTCATTACCACCGTAACTGACTGTAAAAAAGAGCTAAGCACCTCCCTTCCCTTGCTTTATTCCTCTCTCCTCTTGCCATGAGATGCCCATTCCCCTTTGTCTTCCTGAGACCCTCACCAGAAACAAATGCTGACACCATGCTTTTAGTACAGTCTGAAGATCCACGAGCCAAATAAACCTCTTTTATTTATAAACTACCCAGCTTCAGGTGTTCCTACATAGCAACACAAATGGACTGAGATATCTACTGTCAGCACTACAATTCCACATTGTATGAGGATTTTAGCTAGCATAATAAAGCACAAGAAAGTGTTCAGATTAATTGTTCTGGAAGGAAGAGACTAAACTTGATACTTACACGTGATATAACTGTGATGTTAAAAAATCTAAAACTATCTACAGATAATTTAAAAATAAATAGGAGCATTTAGTAGAATTGCTGGAAATAAAATCATTTTACAGAAATAAATTGCCATATTTCTATGTGCCTTTAACAAATAGTCATGTATAATAGCATTAAGCACACAGAATACCTAAAAACAAATCTTACAAAGAATTTTTGAGTCATCTATGGAGAAAACTATACAATTTTATTAATTTATATAATAATTTATAATATATTTTATTAATAGATATAAACTAAGACCTAAATAAGTGAAAAAATATGTCATCTCATTAAGCAGAACACTCAATATTTAAATGTGTAAATGTCCTCCAATTAATTTACAGATTCAATAAAAGCCAATAATCTTAACTTGTTTTTGTGAATCTTGACAAGTTAATTTTAAGATTAATGTAAAAATATATAGGATCTCTGCCAGGTGCAGTGGCTGTAATCCCAGCACTTTGGGAGGCCGAGGTGGATGGATCACCTGAGGTCAGGAGTTCAAGACCAGCCTGGACAACTTAGTGAAACCCCGTCTCTACTAAAAATACAAAAATTAGCCAGGCATGGTGGCTCGTGCCTATAATCCTAGCTACACAGGAGGCTGAAGCAGGAGAATCATTTGAGCCTGGGAAGCAGAGTTGCAGTGAGCCGAGCTCATGCCACTGCACTCCAGCCTCGGCAACAGAGAATTTGTCTCAAAAAAAGAAAAAACAAACAAACAAACAAAAAAATATACATATATGTGTATGTGTGTGTACATATATATGTATATATATGTACACACACACACACACACACATTTACGCATATATATATGAGATCTCAACTTGCTTTTTGTGAATCTTGTCAAGCTAATTCTAAAATTAATGAAGACATACAGGATCAAGAATAGCCAAACACTCTTATAAAAGAAGAGGAAAGATTTGCTTTACCAAATAGCAGGAATTATTTACCACAAAATGACTATAGTTAAAACCACGTTAAGTATTGGTGTAGGAATGGATAAGTAGATTGATGAATAGAATAGAGCCCAGAAAAATTCTATAGGTATTTAAAGACACACTCTACAGATATTTGAAGACACACTCTAAAGATATTTGGTGGTGAGCCCACTGAGTAGCCACACGGAAAAAAATTAAATTGTATTTCTCTCTCTCACAAAACACAAACTCCAGGAGTAATAAAGACTCAATCATAAATGACAAACTAACAAGTTCTTAGAAGTGAGGAGAATGTCTTCATGATTTTGGAATGGGGAATGGTTTTATAACCAAGACACAATGAGAACTAAGTATTTTTGAGTGTTAATAAGTTAGATCATATTAAAATTTGAAACTTCAGTTCATCAAATGCCGCTATAAAAGAGTAAAAATACAAGATACACAGTAGGACAAGATATTTGCAACACATACAACTAAAAAGCACTTCTATTCAGAAAACATAAGCAAATTCTAAAAATTAGTAAGAAAAAAATGGAATACAATTAAAATGGGAAAATTCTAGAACTTCACAAAACAGAAACTCCAAAAGACCAATAAACATATAACAGAATATTTACCATCAGTAGTAAGCAAGGAAATGCAAATTAAAACCAGTATGAAGTAGCTTTGGGTACCCATCAAATTGACAAAAATAAAAATTCTGACAATACCAAAGGTTTGTAAGGATGTAAGGCAAAGGAAATTCTATACATCACTGATGGTCTGTGAATTGTCTACAAAAGTTTGAAAATTAGTTTAGCATTTTAGTAAAGTTAAAGATATGCAAACTCTATGCCCCAGTAGTTTTTCTTCTACATACATCTTTTGAAGAAATTCTTGCATATGTACACCAACATAGTGGTACAGAATACTCTTAGCAACATTGTTTGTAAGAGTAAAAAACTGTAAACAACCCAAATCTTATCAAATATTGATGAAGAAATAAGTTGTGATATAGTGACACAACTGAATACTACAACACAATGAAAATGAATACAACTGAAATCCCACACTCCCACGTGACTAGATCACAAAACCTAATATTAACATAAAACGAGTCTGAAAGAATACAAGTCCAAAATATGATTCTATTTATATAAAATCAAAAGTTCAAAAATAGGCAAAACCAGACGATAGTGCTTAGGATGATGTCATGAGTTGAATTTTGCTCCCCTAATATATCTGTTGAAGTCCTCACTCCCAGTGTCTGTGAACGTGACCTCATTTGGAAATGGGGCATTTGCAGATGTAATCAAGTTAAGATGAAGTCACTAGGGCGGACTATATCCAATATGACTGCTGTCTTTATTAGAAAAGGAAAAGAAAAACCCACAAGATGAGCATGTTATGATGAAAGCAGAGATTGGAGTTGAAATGCCTGGGGCTACCAGAAGATGGGAAAGGCAAAGAAGGGTCCGTCCCTAGGTGTTTCAAAGACATCATCGTTTTGCCAACACCTACATTTCAGACCCAGACTATGAGAAAATAAAATTATTTTGTTTCTGATATTTGTTAAGGCAACTCTGGGAAACTAATGCACATAGCAAAACTATAAATAAATGTTTTAAAGCAAAGAATTTATTATCTCAAAAAGCAGAATAGGGTTTACCTCTAGCGCCTCCAGTGGCCAGGAAATGGTGCTGGCACTATCTTCTCTTTCTGGCTATTGCTAAGATGCTCTCTTTTTGTTTGAAATTTGTAATTTAACTGTGATATGTCTGTGTTTGGATATCTCTTTATTTCGCATGATATTCTTAGACTTCCTGTATCTGAGGCAAGTGTCTTTCGTGCATTTTGAAATATTCTTAGCCATTCTCTCTCCTTCCTCTTCCCTATTCTCTCCTTCAGAAATTCTGACTGGATATGTGATAGAACACATGCTGCCTCCCAGATATTTTCTGTTTTCCACATCATTGTATCCCATGTAATTTTCTGTGTTGTATCCCATGTAATTTCTTCATATTTTGCCATTTTGCAACCATCACGGTAATCACTGGTTTGGGCAAGTACTATCAATGAAAGTGGATCCTTTATGAATGCCTAGAAAAGAGGAAAGCTTGAGGGGAGGCTGAATAATTGCATGATCTCAAAAAGTCTCTCTCAAGGCTACTTATTAGTTGCAAAGAGGAAAGCGGTAACTATATTGAGGAGAAACTAGAAAACACCTCAATTACATGATCAAAATTAACATCAATGGCAAACAAATTACATTATGAACCTCCAGATACGGTTTTTTTTGAGAGAAGGTCTCACTCCCTGACCCCAGCCAGAAATGCAGCGGAGCAACCATGGCTCATTGCAGCCTCCACCTCCCAGGCTCAAGCAATCACCCTGCTTTATATTTTAACTTTTTTGTAGAGATGAGTCTCACTTGCCCAGGCTTGTCTCGAGCTCCTGGGCTCAAGCAATTCTCTTGCCTCAGCCTCCCAAAGTGCTGGGATTACAAGCATGAGCCACCATGCCTGGCCCAGATGTGGTGGTTGAGAAGGATGCAGTGTTACTTATTTAGTAGTTTGGTCTGTGATGTGTAATCTGAACTAAATCATGAAGAGACAACCAAATGTTCTCACCCAGTCTTTCATGACAAATGTACGCCTTACAGAAAATGACTTGAGTGACTATTTTCTCAATTTTTCATTCTAGATGTGTAGGAAAAACGGTTAATTTACTCTATACAATGTATGCTTCAGGGCTTAGTTCTCCTGAGGAAACTCAGTTAAAAAGGATGCCCAGACAAATCCGAATTGCGGCATTCTGTTATAAATAACTAGTCCATATTCTTCAAAAATGTTAATGTCAATGAAGACAAAGAAAGGCTGATACACTACATCCAATTCAAGGAGATGTGACAACCAAATGCGATATGTAATCCTGGACTGGATGCTTTCCTGGAAAAAAATGTTAAAAAGGTAACATTGAGGCAATTGACAAAAATGGAATATAGACAATAATGTATTATGTCAATGTTAAATTCCCATAGTTGATAGCTACACTGCTGTCATGTAAATTGGATATTGTCATTCTCAGTAAATGCACAGGCAGCTGAAGATGGTAAAGAGGTATGATATATGCACCCTAC
Source organism: Cebus imitator (assembly GCF_001604975.1). NCBI lineage: Eukaryota > Metazoa > Chordata > Mammalia > Primates > Cebidae > Cebus > Cebus imitator. The sequence continues at coordinate 2,299,494 of NW_016107668.1, forward strand.
CCCTTACACATACACAAACAATATCAGTTATATCTCTTAAAATAAGTACAATATTGATGTTCAACCTCCCCAGTTATCTTAGAAATGCAACTTAAAACAACACGTCTTTATACTCAAAATAATGACAAATATTAGAAATTCAGATAAGATCAAATGTTGTTAAAGATGTGGGAAAATGGCCATTGCATGCAGTGATGGTGAAAATACATTGGCAGAGAAATTCTGGAGTGCAAACTGCCAATACTTACCAACTCACACTTTGGTCTGCCTAAGAAAAATTGAATATATCGATAATTCCAATAAATCTAAAAGGACCAAATTCTCCAATTGAAAAACAAAACAAAACAAAATCAGAAAACAACTCAGATGTTTATCAACAATTATGTGGAAAATAAATCATAGTAAATTAATAGTGTTAATATTATACAGCAATGAAGATGAAGTAATTATAGCTACATACATTGATGTGGAAGAATCTCAAAAACATATGAGGAGAAAAACAAGTCAGGGCCAGGCGCAGTGGCTCATGCCTGTAATCCCAGCACTTTGGGATGCCAAGAGGGGTGGATCACTGGAGGTAAGGAGTTCAATACCAGCTTGGGTGAAACCCTATCTCTACTAAAAATACAAAAATTAGCTGGGTGTGGTGGCACACACCTGTAATACCAGCTACTTGGGAGGCTAAGGCAGGAGAATTGCTTGAAGCCAGGAGGCAGTGAGCTGAGATTGTACCACTGCACTCCAGCTTGGGTGATAGAGTAACACTCTGTCTCAAACAAACAAACAAACAAACAAAAAACAAAACAAAAAAACCACGCCAAATAGTACTCTCCATTTAAAAGTGCAAAAACAGGCAAAACTTAACAATATAATGTCTATTACTCATACATGTGCAATAAACCTTCAAAAAATGTTAGGTAACGATGAAGATAAAACCCAGGATAGTTGTAACTTGGGGAAGAAAGAGAGGGCACACTTGAGGAGGGAGACCCAAGAAGCTCCATAGATGTCAGTGATTTTCTATTTCTCCAGCCAAGTGGTAGTTACATATGTATTTATTTAAATGCTAATACCATTTAAACTGTACATCCATACTCTCTACTCACTTGGTAAGTGTAACTCATAATAAACAATTAAATTAAAGCAATACTTTCAGAAGTATATATGACAAATGTTAAGATATTAAAAAGAAGAATGACAGCCACTCAAGTTTCTGTTATATTTTTTCTGTGCTATTGTATATATTTGAAATATTTAATAATAAAAAAGAAAGGAGATGCCAGGGGACATTTAATATAGTTCTCTTAAGCAAGTGTACAGATCAAGCTGATGGAAAATAAAGATACTAAAAAATTGGGTTGTATCACTAGTGGTTTGCACTAATAGTTTCATATAAAACTTTTCACTGCCAAAACCAAAAATACATCATCACATATAGGCCAGTTAGAAAATCTCAAAACATTTGAAAAGTAGGCAGACAGTATATAGACTAAATTTATATATAAATATACATATTTGAAAATTATAAAATCCCATTTATTGAAGAGACTATCCTTTTCCCATTGTATGTTCTTGAACTAAATCATGAAGAAACAACCAAACTTTCTCACCCAGTGTTTCATGAGAAATATAAGCTCAGTGTCATCTTTGCACCTCTGTCAAAGATGAGTTGGCTGTAAATACATGGATGTACATTTGGTCTACTGGTCTCCAGGTCTGTTTCAATGCCAGTACCACGCTGATTTGGTTACTATAGCAGTAAATTTTGAAGTCAGGTAGTGTAATGCCCCCAGCTTTGTTCTTTTTTACTCAAGATTGCTTTGGCAATCCAGGGTCTCTTGTAGTTTCATAAAAATTTTAGAATTTATTTTCTATTTCTGTGAAGAATTTCACTGGTATTTTGACAGGGATTACATTGAATCTACAAATTGATTTGAGCAGTAATGTCATTTTAACAATATTAATTCTTCTAATCCATGAGCATGGAAAATCTATTTTTTATGTCTTCTTCAATTTCTTTCATCATCGTTTTATAGTTTTTGATATGGTTTAGCTCTGTGTCCCCACCCAAATCTCATGTCAAATTGTTATTCCTAGTGTTGGAGGAGGGGCCTGGTGGGAGGTGATTTAATCGTAGGGGTAGACTTTCCCTTTGCTGTTCTTGTGATAGTGAGTGAGTTCTCATAAGATCTGGTTGTTTAAAAGTGTGTAGCACTTTCCCGTTCACTCTCTCTTCCTCCTTCTCTGCCCGTGTAAGATGTGGCTCCTTCCTCTTCACCTTCCACCATGATTATAAATTTCTAGAGGCCTCCCCAGCCATGCTTCCGGTACAGCCTGTGGAACTGTGAGTCCATTAAACCTCTTTTCTTTATAAATTACCAAGTCTCAGGTAGTTCTTTATAGCAATGTGAGAATGGACTAATACAGTTTTCCTTGTACAGATCTTTCACTTTGGTTAAATTGAATCCTAGTTTTGTAATATTCTTTGTAGCTATTGTTAAAGAGATTGCTTTCTCTTTCAGATTGTTCACTGTTGGCATATAAATGCTACTAATTTTTGTATGTTGATTTTGTATCCTGCAACTTTACTGAATTCATTTATAAATTTCAACTGTTTTTTGGTGGACTCCTTAGGTTTTTCTAAGTATAAGATCATGTTATCTGTGAATAAGGCTAATTTGACTCTACCTTTCCAATTGGAATGTCATTTTTTTCTTTCTCTTGCTTAATTACTCTAGCCAGGACTTCCAGTATTATGTCAAATAAAAGGGATGAAAGTGGGCATCCTTGTCTTCTTCCAGATCTTAGAGGAAAGGCCTTTAATTTTTCCCTATTTAATATGATGTTGGCTATGAGTTTGTCATATATGGCCTTTCTTATTTTGAGGTATGTTCCTTTTATACACAGTTTGTTGAGGATTTTTATCACAACAGGATGCTGAATTTTATTAAAAGTTTTTTCGTCATCAATTAAAATAATCACATACTTTTTTATTCTTGTTTCTGTTAATGTATCACATTTATTGATTTGCATATGTTAATCCATCCTCATATCCCTGGGATGAATCCCACTTTATCATGGTGAATGATCTTTTTAATGTGCTGTTGAATTCATTTTGTTAATGTTTTGCTGATTAGTTTTTCATCTATGGGCATCAGTGATATTGTCCTGTCCTATAGTTTTCTTTTTTTATTGTGTGCTGGGTTTTGAAATCTGGAAAATGCTGGTCTCATAGAAGGAGTTTGGATGTGTTCTTTTCAATTTTTTGGAAGGTTTTGAGAAGGCTTGCTATTAGTTCTTTAAATGTTTGATAAAATTCAGCAGTGTAGCCATCAAGTCATGGGTTTTTCACTGGTGGATGACTTTTTGTTACAGTTTCAATCTTTTTATTCATTATTGGTTTGTTGAGGTTTTCTATTTCTTTATGGTTCAATGGTGACAGTTTGTATGTGTCTGAAAATTTATTCATTTCTTTTAGGTTTTCCAATTTGTTTGTGGATAGTTGTTCATAATTAATATGGTTTGGCTGTGTCCCACCCAAATATCATCTTGAATTTTAACTCCCACTTGCCATGGGAGGAACCTGGTGGGAGGTAATTGAATTATCGTGGTTGGTCTTCCCCTTGCTGTTCGTTCTCATGATAGTGAATAAGTCCCATGAGATTTGATGGTTTTGAAAAGCGGGAGTTTCCCTGCGCAAGCTCTCTGTTTGCTCTGGCTAGGACTTCCAGTACTATGTTAAATAGAAGTGGTGAGAGTGGGCATCTTTTTATGATTTTTTTTTCCCATTTATTTATTTTATTGTATTTTAGGTTTTGGGGTACATGTGAAGAACATGCAAAATTGTTGCATAGGAACACACCTGGCAGTGTGATTTGCTGCCTTCCTCCCCATCACCTACATCTGGCATTTCTCCCCCTG
>NW_016107668.1:2308819-2336385 GCF_001604975.1 Cebus imitator
GAGAACCGCGGCTCCGGGGCGCCGACAAAGCAGCCGCGCGGGGCAAAGCCGCGGCACTGGCCGGCACAGCCGCACTGGCCGAAACAGCCGCGCTGGTGACCGTGGAGCACCTCTGCCCGGGAATTTCCTAGTCTGTGGGCAATAAAAACACGGCGTTCACTCACCCTCTGCGCTTTCACTGGGAGCTGCAATCCTGAGCTGTTCCTAAACGGCCATCTTGGATCTCTTTTTATGATTAAAACCCTCAGCAAAGTCAGCGTAGAAGGACATATCTTAATGTAATAAAAACCATCTATGACAAACCCACAGCCAATATAATACTGAACAATTCTGCACCTGAATCAATACAGAATATTGATTCTATTCATCCATACATCCTCATGGATGAGTAAAACAACCAATAGCGTGAAAATGACCATACTGCCAAAAGCAGTCTATAAATTCAATGCAATTCCCATGAAAATACCACCATCATTCTTCACAGAACTAGAAAAATAAATCCTAAAACTCATTTGGAAACAAAAATGTTGAAAGCATTCCCCCTAAGAACTGGAACAAAACAAGGACGCCCACTCTCACCACTTCTATTTAACATAGTACTGGAAGTCCTTGCCAGAGCAAAGACAAGAGAAAGAAAGAAAGGGCATCCAAATCGATAAAGAGGAGGTCAAACTGTCGCTGTTCGCTGATGATATGACTGTATACCTAGAAAATCCTAACGACCTCTAAAAAGCTTCTAGAACTGATAAATGAATTCAGCAAAGTTTCAGGATACAAAATTAATGCAGACAAATCGGAAGCTCTGCTATATACCAACAGTGACCAAGCTGAGAATCAAATCAAGAACTCAATCTGTTTTACAATAGCTGCAAAAAAATAAAATACTCTACTAGGCGAAAGACCTCTACAAGGAAAACTAAAAAAGTGTTTTGTAGTTTTCCTGAAAGAAATCATAGATGACACAAACAAATGAAAACACATTCCATGCTCATAGATGGGTAGAATCAATATTGTGAAAATGACCATATTGCCAAAAGCTATCTACAGGAAAATGCAATCCCCATCAAAATACCACCATCATTCTTCACAGAACTAGAAAAAAAAATTCTAAAATTTATTTGGAACCAAAAAATAGCCCAATAACGAAAGCAAGAAGAAGCAAAAAGACCAAATCTTGAGACATCACATTACCTGACTTTAAGCTATAACGCCATAGTCACCAAAACAGCATGACACCAGCATAAAAATAGGCACATAGACCTATGAAGAGAGAATCCAGAAATAAAGCCAAATACTTACAGCCAACCGATCTTCAACAAAGCAAGCAAAAACATAAAGTAGGGAAACGACACCCTATTCAACCAATGGTGCTGGGATAATGACAAGCCACATGTACGAGAATGAAACTAGACCTTCATCTCTCACCTTATACAAAAATCAACTCAAGATGGATCAAAGGCTTAAAGATAACGTGGGAAAACCCCTTCTAGACATTGGCTTAGGCAAAGACTTCATGACCATGAACCCAAAAGCAAACGCAACAAAAATAAAATTAAATAAATGGGACTTAATTAAACTAAAAAGCTTCTGTACAGCAAAAGAAACAATCAGCATAGTAAACAGATAACCCACAAGGTGGGAGAAAATCTTCGCAATCCATACACCTGACAAAGGACTAATATCCAGAATCTACAAGGAACTCAGACAAATCAGCAGAAAAATAATAATAATCCCATCAAAAAGTAAACTAAGAACATGAATAGACAATTCTCAAAAGAAAATACACAAATTGGCAACAGATACGAAAAAATGTTCAGCATCACTAATGATCAGGGAAATGCAAATCAAAACCACAATGCAATAAATACCACATTAGTCCTGCAAGAATGGCCATGATCGAAAAACAAAAAACATGTTGGTGTGGATGTGGTAAACGGCAACACTTCTACACTGCTGCTGGGAATATAAACTAGTACAACCGCCATGGAAAACAGTGTGGAGATTCTTTAAAGAACTAAGAGTAGAACTATCATTTAAATCAGCAATCCCACTTTTGGATATTTACCCAGAGGAAAAGAAGTCATAATACACAAAAGATACCTGCACATGCATGCTTACAGCAGCATAGTTGGCAACTGCAAAAATATGGAACCAGCCCAAATGCCCATCAATCAATGATTGGGTAAAGAAATTGTGGTATATATGTACATGGAGTACTGCCCAGCCATCAAAGGAACAAAATGGTGGCATTCACAGTAACCTGGACGTAACTGGAGGCCATTATTCTAAGTGAAGTGACTCAGGAATGGAAAAGCAAACATCGTATGTTCTCAATTATAAGGGGGAGCTAAGTAATGATGATGCAGAAGCATAAGAATGATACAATAGACTTTGGGGACTCGGGGGAAAGGGTGGGGGGTTAGGGATAAAAGACTACACGTTGGGTACAGTATCCACTGCTCGGGGGACGGGTGCACAAAAATCTCAGAAATCACCACTGAAGAACTAATTCATGTAACCAAACACCACCTGTTCTCCAAAAACCTATTGAAATAAAAAATTTTTAAAAAATTTTTTAAAAAGCTTAACACCTCTAATCATCAGGGAAATGCAAACAAAATCACAGTGACATAGCACCTCATACCTGTTAGAATGGACACTATCATAAAGAAGACAGGTAAGTGTCGCTGCAGATATGCATGAAAGGGAGCCCTACTACATTTTGTGGGAATGTTCATTTGTGAAGCCATTTTGGAAACAGCATGGAGGCTCCTCCAAAAACTAAAATTAGAATTACTATATGATTCAGCATTACTACTACTAGATATATGTCTAAAGGAAGTGAAATTAATATGTAAACAAAATACCTGTGCCCCATGTTTACTGCCCCATGTTTATTATCCACAATAGCCAAGATATGGAACCAACCTAAGTGTCCAGCAACAGATTAATGAATTTATTTTTTGTTTGTTTGTTTTTCGACGGAGTCTCGCTCTGTCACCTAGGCTGGAGTGCAGTGGCATGATCTCGGCTCACCGCAACCTCCGCCTCCCGGGTTCAAGCGATTCTCTTGCCTCAGCCACCTGGGTGGCTGGGATTACAGGCATGAGCCACCATGCCCTGCTGATTTTTTGTATTTTTAGTAGAGACGGGGTTTCACCATGTTGACCAGGATGGTCTCGATCTCTTGACCTCGTGATCCACCCGCCTCGGCCTCCCACAGTGCTGGGATTACAGGCGTGAGCCACCGTGCCCGGCCAATTTTTTTTTTTAAGTGATATATATACACAATGAAATACTACCTAACCATAAAAAAAGAACAAAACTTTGCAACAACATGGGTGAATCTAGAGGACATTATGTTAAGTGAAATAGGCCAGGCACAGAGAGACAAATATCACATAATCTCACTTATATGTGGTATCTTAAAAAGTTAAAATCGCAGAGAGTAGAATGGGGGTTACTGGAGGCTGAGCGGGGTGGAAAGCGTGGGGAGGGAAAGGGAAAATGTGGTGAGAGGGTATAAAGTTAGACAAGAGTAAGCTCTGGTGATGTTTTGCACAGCAGGGTGACTTCAGTTAGCAATAATGTATATTTCAAAAATTGCTAAAAGAGTGGATTTTAAATGTTCTCATCACAAAAAAAGTGATGTGAGGTGTGGATATGCTAATTGGCGTAATTTGCTTATATATGTATATGTAGACATGCATTAAAACATCACATTGTAATTTATACAATTGTCAATTAAAAATCAAGATAAAAATGTTCAGCTCTTCCCTATTTCTGACTGAATCTAGAATCTGCGCCGCTTGGTGGAGGTCTGCTTCCTCTGCTTCACTTTTACTCTAGATGGCAGCAGCAGAACAAAATAGAGGAGAAAAATCTGTTCTCAATCAGATGTGTCCCTGTCAATGTAAAAAAGATCTCAGAATGTTATTTGAAACAAAATGTACCACTTAAAATGTTTCTTTCATTATAGAAATACTTCAACAGTATTTCAATAATTAGAAATCAATGTGCAAATGTCTTCGTAATTGTCCAACTTGTCAGGACACTGATATTTATAGAAATTTTTTATGATAATATTTCTGTAAAGACTTGCTGCTTATATTAACAGATTTACACTTGGAAGCTAAGGTGTCATGTTCGAATATCAAATATACTTTTTAAATTGATGGAAACATAAGGGCTAAATAATCGAAGGGGTAACAGAAATTCTCTGGATGAATATATTACAGAAATAAAACTCTAATAACCATGTTTTTAAAGTTATTTTAAATAAAAATATACACATGAAACTGGCCTTAGATTATTAAAATTATGGTTTTTAAGCATTTAAAAAGATTTTATTATGAAATGACATTTTCCACCATCACACTTTGTGAGGATTTATGACCCAAGAGAATTTTTAGATGAGATTGCAGAAATACTGGAAACATTATAAAAACAAAGAGACCCGGAGAGGAACCAAGAGATTAAAAGAAGGATGCAAGTTATCATAATTTTCAAAAAGGGACTGCCAGCAAATATAATTTACTTTGCTTGACATTATATCCTCACAAAACTCTAATCTAGATTAAACAGAGAATTCCCAAGAGCTTAGAAAATAGAATTGTCCAGGTTTTGTGCCTTATGGCTCTAGAAGGTGCATCTTATGCCTCTGTATTCATATATTTGTGTATTTATTAGGATGATTTTCCTGCAGAGGGCATCAAAATATCTTGTCATCATGAGTCAGACTGGCTTCACTAAATTAAAGCTCAGCCAAACTAAAACTTTCCTTTCTGTGCTAGAATTACTGGCTTGATAAATAAGAATTTATTAATCAGAATCTTCAGATTATCATTGTCCGATCAATTACTTAACTAGATAGATGGAGAGGCAGCATAGAATAGTGTCAAAGAAGCAGGCTCTTTGGAGTGGAGATCTCAGTTGGATTTGTAGCTCTGCCATTTACTCAAAGGCCCCATTAATGTTTATGTGAATTAGAAAGCAGCTTGGCATCATGTAATTGGAACATTAATTTTTTAAATTTTCTTTAACCATTGCATTCAAGAAATTTAACATTAGGGAAAAATCAGGAAGGTGGAAAAAGCTTTATGCGCAAAGAAATTCATCACTGTAGGATTTATAATAGTGAACAAACCAAAAACGAGGTACAACAGGGGAATGGTTGAGTAAATTACAAGATACAGTAAGATTCAGTAATCAAATGAATATTTATCAAAGGCTTATGACATTCCACGTATCCTGCTAGGCACTGGAGATTCAGCAGTGAACAAGACAGATATGGAATCTGACTTTCCTATGATCATTTAATGTCAACTTAAAGAAAGCAAGGGGCAAGCCCTTGTAACACTGTAGTATCCACTATACGGTTTATATATGGATATGTGTATGTGTGTAAATGCAGAAAAAATGCTAGAAGAAAATAAATCAAAACGTTAACAATTGCTAGTTCTTTCGTTATAATAATTTTATATACTTTTCAGTATTTTCTACGATGAGAATGCTACTGTTAAATTTTTTTTTAATTATACAAAATGGCATTGTACCAAAGGTATGCTACAAAAGAAAAAAAATTAATAATGCACTTAAAAGTCAAGGTCACTACATGGCACAGAAAATCCCTTCAGATATAAAGACAAATTACATTGTCTTTTTTTGTGTTTTGATTTTCATCACAGTGTCCTTTGCAAAGCTCTCTTCCTCTCAGGCATTCGGAAGGCCTGTCTGTTCTTGTGCAGAGAAGGAATGCGGGCAGCACATTCCACCCTGGTGACACAAGGGGGTGCACAGGCCCTGCTTCCAAACGTTTCCCTTTGTCTCCTTGGAAAAAAGGGGGGAAAAAACCACTGACATTTGAGTTGGTGACCAATTAAAATGTTTTAATAGGCTTATGTCTACAGTTCACAGCGTGTTTCTAACCTGAGAGATCTCTGAGGGCAAAATCCTGTGTACAAACCACTCTTACTTTCCCACATGTATTTCACAAGAAAAAATATTGCAGGAGAAAAGCGGCCTTTTAAAGCACAATTAGTAACACTGCAGGCTGCCCGAATGGCCCAGAATAAGGGTTGTTAAAGGAATGATGGCACATAATAAACAAATTTGAAAATAACCATTACAAATAATGTGGACATGGAAAGGACATTAAAAAGCAATTCATACAAATATGTACAGTATGGTCTATTTTTTTAATTTAAATGTAGAAAAATCTAGAAAGAGGTATGCCAAAGTATTAACTCATTATCCTTGAACACTGGATGACAGTTTTTTATTACCTTCTTGCTGTATATCTACATTAAATAATTTTGTGCACAATGAATAAAAATTTGCTTTTAAAATTAGTACTCCCAAATAAAAATAAGTAGCAGTTCTTACGATTCTTATTAAGTATATATGTAAATTGCTACAAATCACCCAAAGATGTGACAATATAGCCCCGTTTGCCAAAGACAGTTTCACTTTAAAACTGTTGTTCTGATATAGCTGTGAATAATGCCTCTTTCATTCCCAAAACTCTGCGTGATAAGACGCCCTTCACGTGTATTTGTAAATTTTCACCCCTAGCAAGCTGCGCCACTTTTCCCCTTACATCAGCAGGTTGCTGCCAATCCAAAGAATCCCAACCCTTCTCTCTACTAATACGCTAAGATGCAAGGCCACTCCAGGAATCCTGAGATTCTTGTGGCTGCACCAGAGTCAGCATGGGGCAGGGTACACCCCAAGACCCATCCATATCGCAGTCAAGACAGTATTTTTGAGGCCCATCTTGACCCCTTGGCTGAAGTGCCCTTAAGGCACACTACCAGCAAGACATCTGACGTGTCTTTTGAGACAGAGCCCTGGCACTACCATGAGAGAGAACATTTTTCAAAGCACTACTATACATGTAAAATCAATGATCCTACTGCCTTTGTTAAAATTCCTTGAATTAGAAGTAGCAAACACTGTCACATAACAAGTAAAAATGAAAAATTTGAAATTAGTCTAAGGGTATCTCCCAACATTTAGTACACAGACTCCAGCTAGGCTCTGAGTCTTAATTTCTAAGAGATAGAATTTAGTTGATTCAGTACAATGAATGGATTGGTTCCTCCTGGATTAGGTCTCCACCCTAACACAATCAATTATGTCCAGGGAGTGGTGGAATAACAGTACTGAAATGGCCTACCCATGTGAATTGGGAAACGAAAATGTAGTCTGGGTAGATATCCTCATGAAAATCTGCTTGCTAGCTTTCCCTCCTTCACAGAGAACTGGACAAGCTTCTCTTCGATGACATACTCTGACCACACAGGCAGAAAAGAAGGAGCTTTTGACCACTCATCAGAAGTTTTGTGATGATACCTCCAATGATACCCTCAGCCATAGATTTCCCCACAGCTGCCTCATAATTTCTTAATTCTATCGTCAACTTCCAAGGGAACTGGGACCAGAGTCCTTATCCACTTTCTGCATACTTTACATCCTACGATAAGGAGACATGAGGAAGTTTCAGGTCACCCATCTGAAGAGCAAAATCTATTCTTTTGCTTTTTCATCGTTCACTCATGTAACAAACATTTATTGCATTGCTACCAATCGTCAGGACGTGTACTTAGTGCCGTGGGCAGAGATAAGACATGGTCCTTATTCACAGGCATTCACAATGTACTGAGAGAGTCCAAGAGATAAAAGAAGAATTATGTTACGAAGTGATACTACATAAAACAGAAGTACATAGAGAGTGTGCCGAGCGCAGAGAAAAAGGATCTAAATCATCCCTTTGAGAGATTAAGAAAGGCATCAAAAAGGTGATTATGTTCTATTTGAATGCTGAAAAAAAAGACTTTTCTTGATGGAGATGAAGAGGAAGTTTCCAAGTTAAACTACAGAAATAACAAATAGCTGCCACGTCCTTAGTATTTACTGCAGATGGACACTCCGACACAGGCTGTACGCGGATTATCTTGTTTAAACCTTACCGCCCACTGGTGTGCTTGTCTCTCCATTGCCCACAGGTATCTCAGGACCAGCCAACCATTTAGAGCAGAACTATGAGTAGAACGTTGGGACTTTGATAAATGCCAACGGACAAACTGAAAATATTCCATGTTCATATGCATGAAAACGAGAGTTTTATCCATCACTGGTGGAAGAATGACTTCCTGGAGGACAATTTGTCAATGTGCGTCAAAACTGGCTCCTAGCAATGTGCCTTAAGGACATAATTGACAATTCAGGCAAGGCTATAATTACAAGGACGTTCATCATAGTATTTTCTTTTTACAAATTTTTTTTCTGTTTTTCTGTATCTCTCAAATTCCTTTTACAACATCACAGTATTTTTTATAACAATCTAAATGGAAATTGTCCAATAATGTCACAAAAGATGGTGTAGAAGCACATTTATTTAGTATAAAGATGCCCATAACAAGTTTTTAATATTCAATATGTAAACATGATATTTAAAATGGTCTCTATTTTACTTCATATCTGTATATATATGAATGTGTATATAAATTTAAAATGTGCATATATATATATCTTAAATGTATAACTGTCTTTGTAGACATGTATTTTATTGCATATATATACATTTAGTTTATATATGTATATATACATATATATATTTATATAACACACTGGTAAGATATATGCTAATCACTAATTTTTCTGGCCCAAAATTTGGGGATTGGATAATCTTTCTTTTGTTTTATCCCTATTTTCAAATTTTTCTATAGTAAGATCATATTACTTAAGAAAATTTTTTTAAATTGCTCTTACAATGCCATTTATTGACAGGAATTCACAATTTAATCATTTGTTTACATTTGCCAAGTCAAGAAACAAGATCTTATGATATGAGCTACACTCAACATAAAATTACGTGGTATTTATATAGGAGTGGCATCTCTGAAAATTGTGTTTGCATCTTTGAACAGTATTTTCACAGAGATTACTCATATATCCAAATTATATCCTATTCCAATAAAGGTGAAGGATCTAAAAAGGAAGAAGCTCCCAATCTGCCACTTACCAGTAGTTTGAGCTTTGGTGAGTCACTTGACCTCTCTGAGCTTCCTGGTGATTATCTATAAAAAAGGAACAAAAACCTGTCTTATCAGTTCTTATAAGGATTGAACGAATATACCTGTGCACACTTTATAAACTTTATGCTAGCGGTCAGTGTAATTTTAACTAAGATCAGATTTTAGGTCTTAAGTTCTCTTTTTGGGAATCTTCTAATTTTTAAGAATGTCCAACAGCTTTATAGTTGACAAAGTTATTCTTTATTATTCTATCATACCCAATCCAGGAGACACTGCCAACCCAGGAGAATGGCCCTGTTTCTACTAATGGGCTTGGCCACTGCTCTTACAGCTTTGGCGTTCTACCATAAAGAAAGAATTTCATGTTGCTACTTGAAACCTTTTGTGAAATTGATTTGAGCTTCTTAGTGCACTTCATTGTCCCTATAATAGTGCTAAGCCCAGCATAACAGCCAATGAAAATGCTCATGCTAATTTTAACTCCCTGGTTTTCCTGCAGCCATTTGCCCAAAGAGCAAAAACTAAAGTCACTTTTCTCCCTTGTATAGTCAAAAAGTCAGTTATTTCAGTCACTGGAATTCTTTTATAATTCTAGCTCCTCATGCCCTGCCCCCCAATCTGGAGAAACCACTTTTAAACATGCTGACCATGAGATCTGATTTCACCTCATTTCACCTGCTGAGTTCTAGCTCTGTTTTGTATGGCTCAGGACACCTGTTTCCTGTGCATAATTGAAAGCCACAATATAATACACCATTAGAGTCTTTAGTTATTGAAAACCTCTTCTTTATAATAAATTTTTTTCTACTTTTCACAAGCATAGTCCTTCCCTCAGGCCAGCTTTTGACAAATACTCATAAAATCACATTGGCAACGCTGGTAAGCACATTCACTCGAAGAAACCACGAAGATTCTAATTTTGGAAACTTGAAATCTTCTGGCATCTCTAAACTCGAAAGATGATCTGGTAGTGAGCCTATAACTATGAGTTCGTATCTGCTCTGGGTCTATGACACCATTATGAACACACTAGGACACATCTGAGGGGTGGTTCCCTTCCCCACCCTGCCCGTCATCCACCAGTTCAGCCATCTGTTTTGGTGTACTGTTATTTTCTCTACCCTTCATGCTTACCAGGGTGGATAATGGATTAGCAGCTGCAAAAGGAAGCTGAACATTCTTCTTTGAATGTTCAAAGAATATTCTTTGAATATTCTTCTTTGTCTATTAAACTATACTTCAACAGTCCCAGCATTCAGTATCTTTAATTTCAATTGCTTGATTTATTATATTTTACTATATGTACTTCCCCTTTAGATCCTAAGTTCTGCAGCTATTTCCCCATTATCTAACATAGTAATTTATTAAATGAGTGAATCATCTCTCTTAGTTCTGGCTTCCATTTTTATCAATAGAATTAGAGCCAGGCAAGGTGTCAAATATCTATAATCCCAGCACCTGGGAGGCTGAGGTGGGAGGATCCCTTGAGCTAAGGAGTTTGAGGCTACAATGAGCCATGATTGCACCACTGCATTCCAGCCTGGGTGACAGAGAAAGACCCTAACTTTTTTTTTTTTTTTTTTTGAGATGAAATCTCACTGTTGCCAGGCTGGAGTGCAGTGGCGTGATCTCAGCTCACTGCAACCTCTGACTCCTGGGTTCAAGCGATTCTCCTGCCTCAGCCTCCCAAGTAGCTGGGACTACAGGCATGCACCACCATGCCCAGCTAATTTTTTGTATTTTTTAGTAGAGACAGGTTTTCACCATGTTGGCTGGGATGGTCTCGATCTGTTGACCTCCTGATAGACCTGCCTGAGACTCCCAGAGTGCTGGGATTACAGGCATGAGCCACCACGCCTGACCCTAGCTCTTTAAAAAAAATTAATCAGTTAAGGGGGCTTGTCAAGAGGGGGGCTATATGAATAAATTGCAAAAAATACAGTCTAACAGTCAAAATTTGGCCTCTGGAATGTGAATCAGTCCCCAGTATCACCTACGTGTTTTCACAATGATAAGTGAAGATACTCAAGTAAAATGTCAAAATAAGTTACATTGGATCAATGGCAAGGCATTTATCAAACTTTGCATTATTTTAAAATGAAGAGCTGATGCCATCCCCTGTTATCAATAATCATGCCTCAAGCAAAGGCTCCTTCCTCCTCATAATAGCTAATGCATATTAAATACATGCAGGTGATGAAACTGTCCTAAGCACTTAATACAAATGTATTATCACTTTAGTCTTGATAAAACTGTAACGTATGGAATTAATAAGCTCACTTTATAAATTAGAAAATAAAGCATCCGGAGTTGAATTAATTGTCAGCGTTTACAAAAGCATGTAAGTAATACAATCAAATCCGTTTCTATTTGAATCTAAAGCCCAAGTTCTTATCTACTAAACTCTAACATTTACCAGCTAAAATTTAGAATTTCTGTGTTTGTTTAATACTATTATATTCAGAAAACATACTTTGTATGATTTTCATTTTTTAAATTTGTTCAGTTTTGTTTTATGATACTCAATATTGTCTACCTTGGTTAAGGCTCTCGGTGAGTCTGAAGAAAATGCGTATTCTGCTATTGCTGGGTAGAATCTGTGAATGTCAAGTAAATTCAGTTGGTTAATGCTGCTTTTTAGTCCATCTTTGCTAATTTTCTCTCTACTTACGTTGTCAATTACTGAGTTGATAGAACAAGAAAAATTGAGGTGAAGTTTCCAACTGTAATTTGTATTTGTCCAGTTTTATCAGTATTTGCGAGAGCTCTGTTGTGGGTGGCATACATATTTAGCATTGTTATCTACTTAGTAAATCTTTCCTAAATCTACTTAGTAAATTGACCCTTTTATAATTATGTAGTGTCCTTCTTTATCCCTAGCAATTTTCCTCTCTTCGAAGTCTACTTTGGCTTGTATTCATGTAGTTACTCAGCTTTCTGCTAAATAGCGTCTGCATCACACACCTTTTTCCATTCTTTCATTTTGAACCCATCATATCGTTATATTTAGAGCGTGTTTCTCATAGGCAGTGTATTATTGTTTTTATCATTCTGACAATCCCTGTTTTTTAACTGGCATGTTTAGATAATTTACATTTACTGCTATCATAGACACATATTTGGATTTAGGGCTACCATTTTGGTATTTAAGAGTAAATTGATTCTGAATAAGGGCTCCTTTCAGATTGAATGAGTTCTAATAAAAAGAATTAGGTCCATATGTTCAGTTGTATACTAGCCTTTTTTATTCTTTAGAGCAGTGTGCAGTTGTGTTACAAATAATCAAAATCTCCGAAAAAGCTTTCTATAATAATAGAAGCTACTTTTATAGTTGAAAATGAAAAATATATATTTTAATGATAAAATAGGTATAGATTATTAAGAGACTTCTCCTAAATCTGTGACTCTGGTTTAAATGTGACTGCTAAAGTCATAGGCACATAACTCAACCATTTTAACATACACTTGCCCTTCCTTAGCTTGGAACACCACATGGCTAAGTTCCCGGCAAAGCCAAGGAATCAAAGGAACTTTCTAACTTTGGGAAATTCCATGTTCTCTTTGTTCCTACATTATTGTAGCTGTGCACAGTGGGGGATAAAAGGTCAGGACTTTAGCTTTCAAGAAACCAAGTCGGACAAATCACTATAAATATAGCCCTGAACTCATTTGCATGACTGAGTGAGTCCCCAGTCAATTCCTTCCGGCAGAAGATGTCCTTGAGGGGGGTCTGGCATGAGCACCAAAAACATTTTCATAAAATTCATGTTTTACTGCTTCCTGTTCCCTGTCCATGGTTGAAGGTCAGTGGGCCACGGGTGGGTAAACAGTTAATGATGTGATCTTGCAGAAACTGAGTAATAAAAGCACACACTTTGGGGGGAAAGAAGCAATATGCTAAAAACAATTCTCCTCCCTTTAAAAAAAGTAATTGGGTGTAATTAAAAGGAAACAAACACTTGACTTGAGAGTGGCTACTTTTTGTAAGAGTACATGTTAATACTTTGTTGAAACACTTTGTTGTAAGACTCCATGTTAATAAGAAAGCGAAAAGATACAGAATATTTATCACTCATGGCAATCAATAAAAATATCCATTCAACTCTGTTGCTGCCACAGGAGTAATATTGTCATCTCAGAAGATCAAGTAATATTAACTGAGATGATGTATATGAAACATTACTACACCCTAGGGGAAGAAAGCAGGCTAGCGTTTGCCAGGGCTGGAGGTGGGGGAAGGAGTTGACTTTAAGGGCCCAGGGAAATGTTTCTGGAGTGATGGAACTCTTCCATGATTTAGCTGTGGTGCATTTATATACATTTGTTAAAACTTGTAGAGTGAATGTTACTGTATGTAAATTATATCTTAATAAAAAAATATTTTAAATGCCTCACACACAGAAGGTAGTCAACAAGAGAAATTCAGAAATTGGTTTTTACTTTAGATGATGTGTTACAATCTCAAAAATGGAATGAATGTGAGGGCCAGTGCATACAGTGCATACATTTTGAGCGTGTGTCGAAATTCGTGCTCCTATTTGAAAGCTGACATGCTGTCTTACAGCATTTGGATGCTTATAAGCCTTCTTTCTGTCATTGTCCACTAATAAGATAGAGAAATAGGGTTTTTAAAAGGTCGTGGCTAGGTAGCCCACCTGCCAGGTGGCAAAACTGCCCAAACTCACCAGGACTGTCTCTGGTTTCTAGGTTGGGGGTGGGAAAATAAATTTTTCAAGTAGACCGACACAGCATGAATGCAGTTAATAGAAATGTTAAAATTGAGAGCTGAAAAAATAAAGTAAAATAAGCTAAAAAGTCACGTTAACACTCTAGGTGACAGTCACACTTGCAGTGACATTTGAATAAGTGAAGCGTGAGATTTCCCCACAGCTCTTGCAGACTCTGAATGTCATGCTTTCACAGGTATGTGACCATGTCAGGATTAGAACATGAGGCGCATGGCAGCCACCGAAGTGGACAACAGTGAGATGGCGTCACACTCTTTAGGAGCATTTCACAAGCTAAAATCTTTGGAATGATGGATGCTTATTCACTCTGAGAATAGCAAAAAGTTAATATTTCTTGAGTTTTTGAATGTCAAGAATTTGGCTAGGTGTTTTATACTTATTACACAGAATAATCTATTGCTGTATTATTGTATCCATTTTACAGATGGTAAAGTCAAGGCAAAGAGATTAGTTACTAGCCCAAAGTCACAAAGCTAGTAACTGTGGTAGAACTGGAATTTCAATCCAGCTTCTTGTATTCTAAATTTCCTTCTTCTAACCACTATCCCACAATAACAGTTTGCTCAGTGGAAATGCCTTTGAGCACGTCTTCTGGTAGTGATATAATATTTACTGAAAAAATATTCTTTTCTTTTATAAATTGCACATTGTAAAAAGACCTTGTGAAGGAGGACAGATGAATTGAAAATTTAAGATATTTTAGATTTTTAAAGAAGGGCCCAAGAGCTTGTATCTGTAGTCTAAAGCTTAAATACAGCTTAGAAAAGAGAGAGAGAGAAAGAGAAAATAGCAAAGCATTATGGAGGAGATTGGCAGCAAGGACTGTGCTTCCAGAATGAATGCAGGGCACTCCGCCCTTGCCGTGAAACTGACCAGCCAGGGCAGAAGCCAAGGGTTGGAAGGCTCTGCCTTGTAAAAATCAGATGGAACAAGCCAGGGCCTTGAAAGACAGCTGAACAAATATTGAGGTCAAGAACCCTATATGAGTCTTACTCGAAGTTCAATCCAACTCCTGGAAATCGAATTGCCTATTTCTTAAGATTCATAATGATCCTACACTTCGTGGCACCAATTCATGGAGTGATAAGGTGCTGTAAGCACCCAGGACACAGAGCCTTTATTATTCTGTGGTTCAACGCTGAGGAAAGAAAAGTTCTGAAGAATCCGGAATACTTTTCTTTGTTCAAGAAAAATTAGGATTTATTTCAGAAACTCTATTTTTTCTGTTTGAAGGGATTATGTTAAGTGAATATACCATGAATCATTCAATAAAATTATTTTTGCTTTTCTGGAAGATAGATCTAGAGTCTACAATTATTTTATTCCCTTTTTGAGAACGCATGGGATTTATTATTTGTACCACACACTTCAGCTCTTGATTATATGCAGCTTAAACGTCTCACTTGTACTACTCTTTAATTGCCCCATCTTTGTTGGTCTGGCTCTCTTAAGCTTTTTGGGGGAGGGAAGATTCATATGCTTCTCTTGCAATAAAATGTATAAATAGTCACATTAATTGAAATAGACTATAATCAGTTCAAGTCCAATTTTTCTACAAATTATTTACCAAAAACCTTATGTTTTTACCATAGTTTTGGATGTAGAAATTACAGATACAGTGTACCAGTTTGTAGACCTGTAATGCTATGCTAGAAAGGAACTTTGTTTGTTTGTATATTTTAATTAAACAAATTAATAATCTTAAACCTACAAACATATATAAAAATTGTACAAACTACAATTTGTATTAAAGTAATTTTCTTATCTAAAGCTTTCAAAAGAGCACATGCATTGACAATATTGATCAGAAATTTGAGAATGGTGATGCTATTAAGATAATAATCATTACATCTATATATTACTTTTGTCAAGCACTATTTTATTTATATCGCTTCAATTTTCATACCAATTCTGTGAAGCAAACAAAGCAATAATTATTACTTTTTAAAAAAATCACATCAATTTTTATCTAGTTCCCAAAGAAAGATACATTTTTGCAAATGTATTGTGAAAAATACCAGGAGAGAAAGTTCAGGGAATTTCCCTATGGTTTTACTGAAGAAGAAATTTGATGTCAGAGAAATTCCATGGCTGACTCCAGGTCAATCAACTAGAAAGTGGCAGAGCCAGAACTGAAGACTAGTCTGACCCCAAGTCTGGAGGATTCTTCTCTCAACAATGTCTAGTGAGCTCCAACTTGGTGTCAGGGTCGCTGGTGAGCGCCTCTGCTGTGCCGCAGTGTCTTCAGCCAAGAAACAGAAGAACAGACGCAGAACTTTACAATGTAAACCAACCATGGGAAGCTAGGTCTGAAGAAAGTACTGGAACTATACTGTTAGCAGGATGACTCCTTTTTGTTTTAAGGGGAATATTTAATTTGCTAAATAAAGCAGAATCCTTCTTCCCAAAACTTTGTTTCAACTATCTGACGGGTCTCTTGAACCCAACAGTCACTGTAGTGCTGGTTGGGGGCCTGTTCACCAGCGTGGTGCAAAGCTGCCTTACGCCAGCCGCTCCCATAAATGGCCACACTTGTTTTGTAAGACTAGAACCTTAACATACGCAGCTTCTAGAGTCTACTGATGACTGGACTGAAGCGGTGAACCTAGGCCACTTTGGTGAACTATTAAACTATTTCCCAAAATGTAGTCTTTCCCCTGATACTAGGGTGAAATGGTTATTATTAAATGTTCCTGATGGGTTTTAGAAAACGAACTTACAGTGAGTTGACCTAAAGACATCTAGTCCAATTGTGAACATTATAATAAAGGGCTTTGAATTTAGATTTTTGATGTTATCTCCAGCTGAGGTCATGCGTACAGTCTGTATTTGTTTCCTGGCACTGCTACCACAAAGTACCACAAACGGCAAGCCTTAAGCCACAGAAATGTATTGTTTCACAGTTTGGGAGGTTACGAGTCTAAAATTGAAGTGTCAGCAATGTTGCTTCACATTCTGAGGTACTGAGGTTTAAAACTTCAACTTATCTCTTTGGGTATATGAAGGCTAATATTGTGTATCATCTTGAAGGGTGTTTTGGATTAACATTTAAATCAGTAAATTTTGTGTAAATCAGATTGCCCTCCATAATGAGCGCTGGCCTCACAAAATTAGTTGAAGGTCTGAATAGAACAATAACACTAGCCTTCCCTAGCAAAAGGGAATCCATCAGCAAACTGTCTTCGTACTTCGTCGGCACCATCAGCTCTGCTGGGTCTCCAGCCTGCTGGCCCCACGCTGCATATCTGTACTTGCCAGCCTCCATAACTCCATGGGCCAATTCCTAATAAAAAATTTCTCTTAGGCCTGGCGCGGTGGCTCACATCTGTAATCCCAGCACTTTGGGAAGCCGAAGTGAGCAGATCACCTGAGGTCAGGAATTCAAGACCAGCCTGACTAACATGGCGAAACCCTGTCTCTACTAAATACAAAAAAATTAGCCAAGCATGATGCACACCTATAATCCCAGCTACTTGGGAGGCTGAGGCAAGAGAATCGTTTGAACCAGGAGGTGGAGGTTGCAGTGAGCAGAGATCACGCCATCGCACTCCAGCCTGGGCAACAAGAGTAAAACTCTGACAATCAATCGATCGATCAATTTTTCTCTCCCCCCGCCCCCGCTCTCTTCCCCCCAAACCTCCATTGGTTCTATTTCTCTGGAGAACCCTAATACAAGGGTGGGAGAGACCTGGGAGACACACAATTCAACATCACCTGTAGTGTATTATGAATCAAAATCTTTTTGTAAATCCTGTAATCATCTTATGAATGTTGTCATTATATTGCATTACACTTTCTGATGTTTCGAATATCAGATAGATGTATTTGAAATGTACCGTAAATTTTGCAGACCTACTTTGGAATGTATCTCTATTTTAAAATGTCAAAAGCCTCAAAAAGTGGAAATAGCTTAGGTTTTTCTCAACTTCTCAGAGTTTGTGCTTAGCTGTTACTTCTCTACTTAGTATCTCTGCCATTTGCCTCCAACTACCAGGAAATTCTTGCTAATTTCTGCCTAATGGTCTTTGCATACATTCTTCTTCTTCTTCTTTTTTTTTTTTTTTAATAGAGACAGGATCTTGCTATGTTGGACATGGTAGTATTGAACTCCTGGCCTCAAGCAATCCACCCACCTCGGCCTCCCAAAGTGCTGGGATTACAGGCGTGAGCCAACACACCCAGTCTGCACACGTTGTTCCTCTACTTTCTCTCCCAGGTTATTTTCATCACCTGCTCTAAGAGAGCTTCTCAAATAAACTCCAACCTTACTTAATCACTATCTAATTAATTACATATTTAATTTGTGCTAACATGAGAAAAAAAATCTTTCCTTCTTTCATGTTCATACTATAATTCCAGCCTTCTTTATAACGATGTGTGCTTTTGTGATAAAGTGGTCTCTGATGTCCTATAAATATGACTAACAATTTGGTTTTTAAAGGATAGTGGGAAGCCACTGAAGTATCTGGAGAAGGTGAGTTATACAATTCCATTTTTCTTGGAAAGATTCCTCTGGCTGATTTGTATATGAATCAGAGAAGGCAGAATGTATGCAGGAAGACAAGATAGGAAGCTCAAAAATTAATCAAGATAAAAGGATTGCAATTTGATCTGGTACAGTTGCAATGAACACCGCAAAAGAAAAAAATACTTGGTAATAGGTTAGATATGAAGAATAAGGAAAGAAAGAGGTGTCAGTAATGACCAACAGATACAAAAAGATGGTCAACCTCACCCATAATAAGATAAATGCAAGCGAGATCTACAGTGAGATACATTTCTCACCCTTATTTTAAAAAAAAAAAAAAAGAACTCCAAAATCTTGACATTCTCTGTTGATGAGACTCGGGAAAACAAAGACTCTCATTTAATGCTGCTGGAAATACCAAACGGTGTAGCCTCTTTCAAAGACAACTGGGCAACAGAAGTATTTATCCTTTGACTCAATAATCCCACTTCTAAAAATCTGTTCCAAAATTACACTAGCAAATATAGAAAACTGACACATGTGCAATGCTATTCACCACAGAAACATTTGTAATAGCAACCAATGAATATACTAGAACTTCCTTGCACCCACTTGCAAGAATTGATTGTTAAATTTCCAGGAATTTTGCAAGCTAGTTTTTAAACACAGCCATTGTTGAAATCATATTACACAGACTTACAATTAAACAAATTATATTAAAAACAAAGGTAAGCCAGGCATATTAAAAACAAAGGTAAGCTTATGCCTGTAATCTCAGCATTTTGGGAGGCCTAGATGGGAGGGTAACTTGGACCTAGAAGTTCAAGACCAGCCCGGGCAACATAGTGAGACCCTGTCTCTACAAAATAATTAAAATTAGCCAGGCATGGTGGCACACACCTGTGCTCCCAGGTACTTGGGGGGCTGAGGTGGGAGGATTGCTTGGGCTGGGGAAGTCAATGCTGCAGCAAGCCATGATGATGTCACTACAATCCATCCTTGGGAACAGAGCGTAACCCTGTCTCAAAGTTTAAAAAAACAAAAACAAACAAAACTATGCTGTTGAGATTACTTACATGTACTGTATCCAAATGCTGGGAATACTGTATAATGATGTGCTATTGTACATCACGTCCCCATTTCACATTCAGTGGCAATATGTTAGTAGCTTAAAATCAGCCACGGTGGAAGTATTGACACCATAGAAATGTGCAAACTCCAAATCAGGACTTTTTCCCTATAGAGATCTAGTTGCTAAATATTTACCAGCACACAACTGGAAGTAATGCAAATATCCACCAAAAGGTTCTGGTTGAATAAACTATGATATGCCCACTCAATTAAGCAGTATGTAACTATAAAGGGAAACAGAGCTATATACTGTGAGAGACGTGACTCTAGGGAAGTGAAAAAAGTAAGCTGAAGAAAAGTATGTATAACATGTTACCATTTATTGGTAGAAAGGAGAGATACAAAGGAAGAATACGAAAGGAGGGAGGATACAGACATACGTTTTCACATTTTTTCAAATGTAAGGCTAAAGCAAAAAGGTTTTTTAATGGCTACTAACAGGGAGAGGAAAGAAGCTATAAGGAAGATAGGAATAAATGATGGACTTTTTGGAATAGATCTTGTTTGGCACATTTCTTTGAATCTCATAACCATTTTACATAAATTAAAATTTCATTTAAAGTTAACTTTTTTAAATCCCTAAAAATCTAAGCAAAACGAAATCAATCTATGAAATGAGTTGATGGCATAATTATATATGGAAGAACTATTTCAAATGAATTGAAAACACAATAATTTCATTTGTCTATTTGGATATACCTGAAGCTCAAAATAAATAAATAAAATGTTTTTTAAAAAAGATCTTGAACAATTTCCAGCAATCATATTGTTAGTAACAACATTGGTTATGATTTTCTGAAACTATTATAAAGAAAAATAAAGAAAATAAGTAATTATGTTTACATACTTAGGAACCAATTTTTTTTTACAATAGTAGAAAGAATATAAATTTAAAATCAAAGAAGTAAAACTATTGTAATCTTAAATTTAAAATTAAAATATCATGATTTCTATTCACCAACAACATCCAAGCTGAGAGCCAAATCAAGGAAGCAATCCCATTCACAATAGCCATGGAAAGAGTGAAATACAGCTAACCAGGGAGGTGAAAGACCTTAACAAGGAGAATTATAAAACACCGCTGAAAGAAATCGGAGATGACACAAACAAATGGAAAAACATTCCAGGTTCGCGGATAGGAAGAATCAATATTATTAAAATGGCTATATTGCCCAAAGCAATGTACAATGTTATTCCTATCAAATTACCAATGACATTTTTTCACAGAATTAGAAAAAACGATTCAAAATTCATATGGAACCCAAAAAGAGCCTAAATAACCAAGGCAATCCTAAGCAAAAAGATCAAAGCTGGAGGCATCACACTACTTAACTTCAAACTCTGTGACAAGGCTACAGTAACCAAAACAGCATGATGCGGGTACGAAAACAGATATACAGACCAATGGAAGAGATTAGAGGACCAAGAAATAAAGTTGTACACCTGCAACCAACTGACCTGTGACAAAGCTGGCAATGGTGCGGGATAACTAGGTAGCCATATGAAGAAGGAGGAAACTTCCTTTTACCATACACAAAAACCAATTGACGATGGATTAAAGACTTAAATGTAAGACCTAAAGCTATAAAAACCCTAGAAGAAATATAGGAAATACCATTCTGGACATAGACCCTGGCAAAGATTTCATGATGAAGACTCCAAAAGCAATTGCAACAAAATCAAAAATTGACAAATGGGACCTAAAGAGCTTCTGCACAGCAAATGAAACTATCAACAAAGTAAACAGACAGCTTATAGAGTAGGGGAAAATATTTGCAAACTACGCCTCTGACAAAGTTCTAATATTCAGAATCTATAAGGAACTTAGACAAATCAACAAGCCAAAAGGATCACATTAACCTCTGAGACCATGTCTGCCCCACGAGCACAGAATCTCACCCTCTCCGCCCTGCCACGAGTCCACACCCACTGCCAGCTCACCATGAATAATGATATTGCCACGCTTGTCGTGGACAAAGGCTCTGGCATGTGCAAGGCCAGCTTAGAAGGCAGCAATGGCCCTCCATCATGAGACACCCCTGGCACCAGTGCATGATGATGGGCATGGGTGAGAAGAAGTTGTATGTGGGCAATGAGGCCCAGAGCAAGAGAAGCATCCTGACCCTGAAATATGCCATCAAGCACGGCACTGTCACCAACGGAGATCTGGTACCACAGCTTCTTCATTGAGCTACGTGTGGCTCCTCAGGAGCAACCTGTGCTGCTAACCGGGGCCCCCGAACCCCAAAGCCAATCGTGAGATGACCCAGATCATGTTTGAGACCTTCAACACCCCAGCCAAGTGCATGGCCATTGAGGCAGTCCTCTCCCTGTAAGCCTCTGGGTGTACCACTGGCATCGTGATAGATTCTGGCGGGGTCTCCCACACTGTGCCTATCTAGAAGGGGCATGCCCTCCCTGGTGCCATCCTGCATCCGGGCCTGGCTGACTACCTCATGAAGAGTCCCGGGGAGTGTGGCTACAGCTTCACCACCACCGTGGAGAGGGGGAGCGTGCCACATCAGGGAGCAGCCCTGCTACCTCGCCCTCGACTTCCAGTCAGAGCTGGTCAGTGTGACCACCAGCTCCTCCCTGGAGAAGAGGTGCGAGCTGCCTGACGGCTAGGTCATCAGCAATAAGTGGGTCCTCTGCCTCGAAGCTCTCTTCCAGCCTTCTTAATTGGGCTCGGAATGCTGTGGTGGCCCCGAAGCTCCCTTCAACTCCATCATGAAGCGTGACGTGGACATCTGCGAAGACCTGTCGCCAACGCAGTACTGTCCAGCGGCACCACTGTGGAGCCTGACCTCCCCCACAGGATGCAGAAGGAGATCACCACCCTGGCTCCCAGCACAATGCAAATGAAGCTCGTGGCTCCTCCTGAGACCAAAGACTCTATATGGGTCAGTGGCTCCATCCTGGCCTGGCTGCCAGCCTTCCAGCAGATGTGGATCAGCACGCAGGAGTACCACGAGTCCCACCCCTCCGTGGTCCACCGCAGATGCCTCTAGGAGGACTGTCACTAAGTTGTGTTACACCCTTTCTTGACAAAGACTAAACTTGCACAGCAAACAAGATGGCATTGGCATGGCTTAATTTATTTTTGTTTTTGGCTTTGGCTTGACTCAGGATTTAAAAACCAGACCATGACAGTGTCAGCAGTCAGTTGGAGTCAGCATCCCTCAAAGTTCTACAATGTGGCCAAGGACTTTGATTGTGTATTGTTCATTTTTTAAATAGTCATTCCAAATGTCATGAGACGCATTGTTACAGGAAGTCCCTTGCCCTCCAAAAAGCCACCACACTTTTCTCTAGGGAGAATGGCCCAATCTTCTCCCAAGTCCAGGGAGGTGATAGCAGTGCTTTCATGTATACTATATAAAGCAAAATTTCTTTTTCTTTTTTTTTTTTTTTTTTTTTGACGGAGTTTCTTTTTTTTTTTTTTTTTTTTTTTTGAGACGGAGTTTCGCTCTTGTTATCCAGGCTGGAGTACAATGGCGCGATCTCGGCCCACCACAACCTCCGCCTCCTGGGTTCAGGCAATTCTCCTACCTCAGCCTCCCGAGTAGCTGGGATTACAGGCACGCGCCACCATGCCCAGCTAATGTTTTGTATTTTTAGTAGAGATGGGGTTTCACCACGTTGACCAGGATGGTCTCGATCTCTTGACCTCGTGATCCACCCGCCTCGGCCTCCCACAGTGCTGGGATTACAGGCTTGAGCCACCGCGCCCGGCTGCAAAATTTCTTAAATCTTTACCTTAGAACATTTTTGTTTTATTTTGAATGATTGGTATGTGATCCCCCTTTTTTCCTCCCCACTTGAGATGTATAAAGGTTTTTGGTCTCCCTGAGAGTGGGTGGAGGTTGAGGGCAGCCTGGGCTTCCCTGTACACTAACTTGAGACTGGTACAATAAAAGTACACCCCTTAAAAAAAGACCCCATTAAAAAAATGGGCAAAGGATATGGGCTGGGATTACAAAGAAGATGTAAACAATGTCTATCATAAGCATATAAAAAATGTTCCACATTACTAATCACTAGAGAAATGAAAAAAGCCCAGTAAGACACCATTTCACACCAGTTAGAATTATTATGAAAAAGTCAAAACAACAGATGCTGGCAAAGCTGTGGAGAAAAGTGAACACATATACTGTTGATGGGATGTGAACAAGTTCAACCACTGTGGAAAGCAGTTTGGAGATTTCTCAAAGACAGAAAACAGAGTTACCATTTGTCCAGGCAATCCTATTACTGGATATGCAAAGGAATGTAAATCATTCTCTCAAAAGGCATGCATACCTATGTGTATCGAAGCAATATTCACAATAGCAAAGACACAAAATCAACCCAGATGCCATGCCCATCAACAGTGAACTGGAGAGGAAATATGGTACACATATATCGTGGAATACTACACAGCTATAAAAAAGAATGAAGTCATGTCCTTTACAGCAACATGGAGGGAGCCTAAGGCCATTATCCTAATCAAATTAACACAGAAACGGAAAATCCAAATATCACATGTTCTCATTTATAAGTGGGAGCTAACCATTGAGTACATATGGACACAAAGCAAAGCAGTGAGCAACAGACAGCAGGGTTTCCTTGAAGGTGGAGGGTGGGTGGAGGGTGAGAACTGAAAACTACCTATTGAATACTAGGCTTATTACCTGGATAATGAAATAACCTGTACACAAAACCCCAACATCATGCGATTTATCCACATAACAAACCTACATATGTACTCCCTTAACCTAAAATGAAAATGGGTAGAAAAAATTTAAATAACAATAATTAAAATATTGCGAACTCAGATTTTCTCTTTAAAAATTTTCTGTATTTCTTAGCTATGTTCACTGAACAAGTGTAGAAACAACGGCCAATGCAGCAGCAATGAGCGCTCCTAAAAACGCAGACCCTTGTCTCTAAATACCATTCCCAACTAAATGCCTTGGAGAAATGGATGATTTCTCTACTAGAGCAGGAGATGTCTATGATAATCTTGATATATCTTATAATATCGAAAAATAAAAGAAGCTATTAAAGACTATTGAGATTGTCAAAAGGACTCAGGAGCCAAACTGAAGAAGCCGCTGTTCCTTAAAGATTGCATGATTTGAGCATCAATAAAAATAACTAATGCAATGGACTGAAACACTTAAAAACATTTTAAATGTTCATTGAAGCTGGAGGCAGTGGCTCATGCCTGTAATCCCAACACTTTGGGAGGCTGAGGCGGGCGGATCACCTGAGGTCGGGAATTCGAGACCAGCCTGACCAACATGATAAAACCCCATCTCTACTAAAAATACAAAAATTAGCTGGGCGTGGTGGCACCCTGTAATCCCAGCTACTTGGAAGGCTGAGGCAGGAGAATTGCTTGAACCCAGGAGGCAGAGGTTGTAGTGAGCTGAGATCACACCACTGCACTCCAGCCTGAGCAGCAGAGCTAGACTCCATCTCAAAAAACAAACAAAAAATCCAAATGCAGTATTTTAAAGCCTTTTTTTTTTTTGAGACGGAGTCTCGTTCTGTCGCCCAGCACCCAGGCTGGAGTGCAGTGGTGCAATCTCAGCCCACGGCAACCTCTGTCTCCCGGGTTCGAGTGCCTCAGCCTCCAGAGTAGCTGAGATTACAGGTGTGCCCCACCACACCCAGCTAATTTTTGTATTTTTTTAGTAGAGGTGGTTTTTACCACGTTGACCATGCTGGTCTCGAACTCCCAACCTCAAGTGATCCACTCATCTATGCCTCCCAAAGTGCCAGGATTACAGGCGTTAGCTACCACATGTGACCCAGGTTATGTAAATGTATTTACATAATCCTCACAATAACCCCGTGAAGTACGGACTATTATTACTCTCTCTTATATTTTAGAGAGCTGAAGCACACAGAGCTTAAGTCTTGCCTGTAGTGAGTTCAAACCCTGTAACCAGGATTTGTATCCATGAAGTCTGGCTGTGTGAAAACAGAACAGCCGAGGACTGTCATCTGAACGGCTCTGATATCTAGAGGTAGAGACAGCTAATGGTAGAAAAGAAGACAGAAAAGGACTCTGAAGAAGTACCCAGAGAGGTAAGAGAGAAACGGTTGAAACAAGTCTTCATAAGCCAAAAGAAAAGCACATTCAAGAAAGAGGTAGTGAGAGCCAGGTGCAGCGGCTCATGCCTGTAATCCCAGCGCTTTGGGAGGTTGAGGCAGGCAGATCATGAGGTCAGGAGATCAAGACCATCCTGGCCAGCATGGTGAAACCCCGTCTCTGCTAAAATACAAAAAAATAGCCAGGCGTGGTGGCACGCACCTGTCGTCCCAGCTGCTTGGCAGGGGAATCTCTTTAACCAGAAAGGCAAAGACTGTAGTGAGCTAGGATGGCACCATTGCACTCCAGAGCCTGGGCGACAAAGCAAGACTCTGTCTCAAAAACAAAAAAATTGGAAGTGAAGGGGGTAATGGTATTGAATGGTGTGAGGTCGAGGAAAACCCATACTAAAATTAATTCTATTGCTGGTAGCAGACTCCACTCATGACTCATGGTTGTTTTTTTTCCTTCAGGATACTTTACCAGAATGATTTATGGTATGATTCTAACTAAATAGAAAAGAAATGCTTTTGTAATAGCTTCCACTATAAACATATCTTGCCTTAAAATGCATGAAATACACAAATCCAGACACCTTAAATATAATTTAGAAAGGATTTTCCTGTGGCTAACAATAGAATTCCTTACTGAAATGATTCATTGTAAGGTGCTTTTATGTGGGGATTTCTCTTAATACATGTAAAATATGATTTCATTTTCAAATCTGTAAGACAACATTTTAAACATACATTTGCTGTCCACCTGTGTGATTTTTATGTGTTGTAGTGTTTGCTCAGATTAGGAAGAATTTAAACTTTCAGGAAGAATGAAGCTTAATAGCTATTAAAGGAAAATGATTAGTTTTTCCTACCACTCAAATATTATCTTCTTTAAATTTTCAAATCTTAGTTTCGGTTTCAGTGAATAAATTGTTAGCATTTATGTTCTTGGGTTCTTAAAGGGAATCTTCACATTCTCAGGAAATTTGTTTGTGATAAGGATAACAGTAAAGAACTTCATTTTCATCTGCACATACGCATTCTTAACAGTCAAACACCAAGGGCACTGCACTTCGTGAAAAGTACATGAGAGATCTTCTTCTCAAAGTATACATTTGTAATTATCAGTCTAACATGAACTCTGTTTTAACTTTTATAAAAAATTATATACCATATAAAGTGCTTTGGGCTTAATTTTTACAACCTTTTCTAATATGACAATATTAGAAAATAGGAGACAATTACTTTCCTATCTATGTTTGTTTGATTTAAAATGTTGGTTTAGCAGGGTGCAATGGCTCATGCCTGTAATCCCAGTACTTTGGAAGCCTGAATCGGGTGGATCACTTGAGTTTGGGAGTTTGAGACCAACCTGACCAACATGGAGAAGCCCCGTCTCTACTAAAAATACAAAATTAGCCAAGCGTGGTGGCGCATACATGTTAATCCCAGCTACTTGGGAGGCTGAGGCAGGAAAATGGCTTAAACCTGGGAGGTGGAGGTTGCAGTGAGCCAAGATCATGCCATTGCACTCCAGCCTGAGCAACAACAGCAAAACTCCATCTCAAAAAAAAAAAAGAAAAAAAACTTGGTCTAAAGATCAAGATGCAATTATTAGCAACCGTCTTTAATCCAAAATAAATGAATAGAGGAAAATGGGGAGATGCTTGACATGAATTGCATGATCTGAGGAAACCTAGGAAAAACCAATGTACTACTTTTCTTCCCCAGTAACTAGAGTACAATGGAAAAATAGCTATATTGGAGCCATCAATAAACACATCTTGCCTTAAAATGCATGAAATAGACCCTACTAGATCACGGTCATCACCTGGCACAGCGACTGTTACATACTAGGTGTTCGGTAGATCGCTATAGAACAGACAAAGGAACAAATAGATGAACAACAAATGAAGCTTGTGTTGGCACCAGTAATGAGAAGAAAGAAGAAGTGCATTAAATAACAATAGCCAACTTGTACTGCATGGCTATTGTGTGTTCAGCACAGCAAATAATTATAAAAGCCGAGATTTACTAATGCTTACCATGCGCTCCACCACCTACCAAACCAGAACTAACTAATGCTTACCATGCGCTCCACCA
>NW_016107668.1:2338210-2364528 GCF_001604975.1 Cebus imitator
ACCAGGACTAGTTGTAGCCTCAATGGTAGCATCATTATCATCACCCCTCATCATTTCATTTTACAAGTAAGTACACTGAAGCAAAAGAGGTTAAGCAACTTTCCCCAAATCACAAAGCTGGTACGTGATAGTTCTGGGCTTTGAATAGCTTATGTTCAAAGCCTGCTCTTACTACCAGTCCCCAGCATACATTTCATGTGGTTAAAAACTATATGTTGTATTTGCTGAAATCCTTACGGTTCCACTGCAAATCCTACCAACAGCCTTATCTGACTCTGTAGGAAGATATTCGTCTTCCAGAATCACTGACTTTCAGAGCTCGGTAGCAGCCCAGAGATCAGTATAACGTAGTGGCCAAGTACATGGGCTTTGGCCTCAGGCCAGATGCAAAATAGCCTTACCCCTGTACCAACAATTTCTAAAGATCTGTTTATTATTATTTCACCTTGGAAAAGGAGGCAAGTTTAGGGAGAAGAAAGCAACTATGTACTGCTTACTGGTATTGACTACATTCGTTCAAGTTCCCACCTACTGCTCTCAAATTCTGTCTCAGTCAGCAAGACAAGGCAATCTAGTCTTTAAGCAGTGGGTCCCTGCTTTTAATGAGTGGGCCTCGTGTCAATAATTTCTTACTTCTGATGCATTAACTTCATGGGAAATGGAGCAGGAAGAATCGGGCCCATTTTTTCTGACAACAGAAGGGGTAATTCAGGACTGTAACAATATGGAACTCT
The DNA here is from genome assembly GCF_001604975.1 of Cebus imitator. Taxonomy (NCBI): domain Eukaryota; kingdom Metazoa; phylum Chordata; class Mammalia; order Primates; family Cebidae; genus Cebus; species Cebus imitator. The sequence continues at coordinate 2,338,945 of NW_016107668.1, forward strand.
AGTCAGCTGCTTCTTCTTTCTTTCTTAGAGAGTCTTGCTCTGTCACCCAGTCTGAAGTGCAGTGACACAATCTTGGCTCACTGCCACTACCACCTCCCAGATTCAAGCGATTCTCCTGCCTCAGCCTCCTGAGAAGCTGGGATTACAGGGGTCCACACCACACCCAGCTAACTTTTGTATTTTTAGTAGGGACAGCGTTTTGCCATGTTGGCCAGGCTTAGTCTAGAGATTTTCAAAATGCAATTCACATACTACTGAGGTCTCCAAGACCATTTCAAGAAGTCTGCAAGGCCAAAGCTATTTTTATGATAAAACTAAGATGTGATTTTTCTTCTTCATTATGTTGATAATTACCAGTGTTGCTCAGGCAATGGTAGGTAAAACTGTAGGTTCCTTAAAAAGATTTAAGGCTGTGATACCAAACTACACTGGCAGTTACCACATTCTTCACCACCACGCACTCACAATAAAAATAAAATGTCAGTTCCGCTTAATAATGTCCTTTACAAAGCAATAAAAATAACTAACTTTATTAAATCTAGATCCTTGAGTATACATCTTATTAACATTCCATATTACAAAATGGGACGTGCGTATGAAGCATTTCTCCTCCATACCGAAATATCATAGTTGTCTCTAGGGAAAGAAACTCATACAACTGAGTTACAAATGGAACCAGCATGCATTTTCATAAAACACCATTTTTACTTGAAAAAAAGACTGTCAGACAAATGATGGATTTTAAGATTATTTGACAGACTTTTATTTTAATGGACAAAATAAGCCTGTCACTTCAAGAAAAAACAGCAGATGGTATTTACTGCCTATGATCAAATGTGAGCTTTCAAGAAAATATTAAAATTTTAAAAATCTTGAATCTACTGCTATGAACTTGATAGTTTTTCAACAATTACAAGCTTTTCTGATGAGATTAGTGGTGATATTAACAAAATAATTTTTGATATTGTATAATGAAATGAGTCAAGATTCAGAAAATCTGAATAAGTCAGTGAACCAATTTTTTTTTATCATTGAATGATGTTACAAAATCACGCATGAGTAAAAAATCCATTCTAAGTTCAAAACAAGAGAATTTTAAACACAACCACATACACAAAATTTATTTATATAGTTTAAGGTTCTACAGTACAATTAACCTTTAAGAAAGTAGCTCTTGGCTAGGCGTGGTGGCTCTGTTATCCCAGCACTTTGGGAGGCCGAGACAGTCAGATCACCTGGGGTCAGGAGTTTAAGATTAGCCTGGCCAACATGGTGAAACCCCTGTCTCTACTAAAAATACAAAAATTAGCTGGGCATGGTAGCAGGTGCCTGTAATCCCAGATACTTGGGAGGCTGAGGCAAGAGGATCACTTGAACCCAGGAGGCAGAGTTTGCGGTAAGCCGAGATAGCCACGGGACTCCAGCCTGGCCGACAGAGTGAGACTCAGTCTCAAAAAAAAAAAAAAAAAAGAAAGAAAGAAAGAACCTCTTCAAGAGGTTTGATATACAATTGAAAATGAGAAAACAGCAACTGACAGAACAAGTGAATAGCCCAGAAATAAATTGCTAAGAATCTGAGAAGAGAAACGTAGCTCTAAAATCCCTACCTCTCAGGAAAAGTTTCTACTAATATCAAAACTGTATTATTAGGATTTAGCCTTTTTAAGATTCTGAAGAAGAATGTACCCCCAACTTGATCCCCAATCATCAGAACTTAAAATTTAGAAAGAATTGGTCTGCAAAATAGTTTCCAATTTTTTAATGCTAATAACACATTTTGAGAATGTCAACATGGAGTGTTTATACGGTAAGCATCCACTGACAAAATACTACAAGGAATTATATTTAGTCTTTGGCAACATGTGATGTACATTTTGATTCAGGTTATCTTTCTTCTTTCTTTGAGACAGAGTCTCGCTCTGTCACCCAGGCTGGAGTGCAGGGCCCGATCTCTACTCTCTGCAACCTCTACCTCCCAAGTTCAAGCCATTCTCCTGCCTCAGCCCCCCAAGTAGCTGGGATTACAGGGACCTGCCACCATGCCAGGCTCATTATTGTATTTTTAGTGAGACAGGTTTTCACCATTTCAGCCAGGATGGTCTCAATCTCTTGACCTCAAATGATCCACCCACCTTGGCCTCCTAAAGTATTGGGATTAAAGGAGTGAGCCATCGCGTTGGCCCAAGTTCTCCATCTAAGCATCAAAATCCCACAAACTGGAATTCCAAGGTCTCAGTCAAAATCTTTGAAAGTGCTAATAACAGGGGTGACCCTCAGATTCAGACTAATACAGAAGGCAAAATGTGTCCCATCAGCTATGGAGAAATCTGAATTTATGTGTATTTTTATTGTAAATGTATGTGAGGAAGGGCCAATTTTTTCAAGATAACTCTGGTACCTTTTCAAAATCCTAGTAGCTTGGGACTGTGGGAGAAATACAACTATCTAGTCTCCTCTGTGTAGGTATTACTACTCTGGCGTTAACCAGTGATCCAGATATATCTCATTCCTACCCAAAGATAAAATAGCACCATATTATTCCATTGCCAAACAAACCTGGAATTGAAGCAGGCAGGAGATGCAAAGTAAAAGTGGCCTCATACAACTATCAGGTATTCTGTGTCTAGCCTCATTCTGCCTAAGACTAAGAATCAGAGAATTTCAGAATCAGCAGAAGTCTTACACGTAATCTAGCCAATCATCCCTTTGCGAAGATGAGGAAACTGGCCCAGAAAAATTAAGCAGCTTGCTCATGTGTTTACAGTAAATTAATGCCAGAGATAAGATGACACCACGGACTTTTGTCTATACCACAACTTGATCATCTAATTGCTTTTCTTCTTGATTGTCCGTTTTCTATCTCTAAACCTACATTGAGGTTTTCCTAACAACAACCAAAAGGAAACAGCACGCTAAAGAATTGGTTAAATAGAATCAGGGAATTCTATTTACTTTCAAAAAATGAAAGAAACTCTTGTTAAATGCTAAGAAGTTTATAATAGTCTAGTCAGTTGACACAGGTTCTCAGGTTTCAATTACGAAAAAACATTATTGCCCAAGTCTGCAACTGCTATCCTAATTTATCAGATTACTTACTTAGAAAGCGTGCTTTTGATCTGCTCTTCCAAAGAAGAACAAATGCACAGACTTCAATACTTAATAAAGTTGAAAGCTTCTCCCTGGGGTAACTGAAATTTTTATCAAAGGGGCGATAGACCTGGTTGCAGCCGTAACAAAGAAGTGCCATATAAAGCCAAGTGGAAAGCAGTTATACATCATTGGTGGTAAAGGGCCATTGAACATGGTCATATTAATTGGAAACGATTGCACAGGACATTCCACTGCATGCTGGGCAAATGACCCTGAAAGTTTTGAGTCTCTCTGGTGTATAAAAAAGTTCAGACGTAAAAATAATCATACAGCTGGTGGATTCTCTGTCCTTGAATGGACATAGCTACCCTGAGATCTGGGTGGCTGGAAATTTCTTTTTTAAATAATGCCCTTTGAGTGAGTCCCCATATATGCATCTTTTACAACCATTTGAAAACTTGTCTTCTAATAATTTCACACAGAGCTTTCAGTGCAGCAACATTCAAAAGAACGAAACTAATGAAACACAGCAACTTTTACATTTTCACTTTTGTGCTTTGGGAAAATTCTGATTAAAAGATATGAGTCAGTTCAAATTGGAATTTCTTTATTGCCCCGAAAATGAATAACTCCTAATCAAATAGAAAAATTAGAGAAATTGAAAGCCAAGGTAATATGAAACACATTTCAGGTACATCAGAATGCAAACCTCATGCACTTATAATTTAAATTATTTTATCCTTAGATGTTATATTGTTCTGGATTTCAGGTTATATGTAAAGAGTAATCACTATATTTGCCCTTTAGGCAGATACTGTTCCACATCGCAGCTACTGTATCTTATTCTTTAAATTAAATATTAAAATAAACCCCCACAAGATATCATGTCAAGAAATAACAATCTTGAAATGCTAGAAACATTGTCGAGATATGCCAACTGATAAGAACAATTCATTTTTTACTTAGCTACACAATAATACTGGAAGACTTCAACACCCACTGACAGTATTCGATTATCAAGCAAGGAAGCTAACCAAAAAATTCTGGACTTAAGTTTGGCCCTTGGCCAATTGGTTCCAATAGACATCTACAGAATACTCTACCTAACAACCACAGGACATATATTTTCTCATCTGCACGTGGTACATACTCTAAGATCAACCACATTCTCAGCCATTAGGCAAGTCTCAACAAATTCAAACAAATTGAAATCATACCAAGCATATTCCAGACCTCAGAGGAATGGAAATAGAAATTCACACCAAGAGGAACTGTCAAAACCACACAGTGACATGGAAACTAAACAACTTGTTACAGAGTGGCTTTTTGGTAAACAGTAAAATTAATGCAGAAATCAAAACATCATTTGAAACAATGATAACAGAGACAGCACAACAAAATCTCTGGGATGCAACAAAGCAGTGTTAAGAGGGAAGTTTACAGCACTAGATGCTTACATCAAGAGATTAGAAAGATCTCAAATTAACACTCTACCACTTCCAGGAGCTAGAAAAACAAAAGCAAATTAATTCCAAAGTAAGCAGAAGAAAAGAAATAACTAAAACCACAGTAGAACTAAATAGAATTGAGACCCAAAAAACATAGAAAGCATCAACAAAACAAAAACTGGGTTTTTTGATAGGATAAACAGGACCTACAGGCTGCACACTAGATTAATAAAGAAAAAAGTGAGAAGATTCAAACAAACACAATCAGAAATCACAAGGTGGCATTATAACCAATTCAACAGATATACAAAGCTCCCCAGAGACGACTGTAAACACATCTATGCATACAAATTAGAACATCTAGAGGAAATGGATAAATTCCTGGAAACACACAACTTCCCAAGATTGACAGGAAGAAATTGAAACCCTGAACAGTCCAATAACAAGTTCCAAAATTGAATCAGTAATTTGAAAATAAAAAACCCTACAAACCAAAAAAAGCTGTGGACCAGATGGATTCACAGCTGAATTCCAGCAGACGTAAAAAGAGCTAGTACCAATCCTACTGAAACTATTTCAAAAAACTGAGGAGAAGGAACTCTTCCCTAACTCATTTTACAAAACCATTATCACCCTAATAACAAAATCTGGCACAGACACAACAACAACAAAAAAGAAAACCACAGGCCAATTAAACCTGATGAACATAAATGCAAAAATCCTCAATAAAATACTAATAAACCAAATACAGCAGTGCATTGAAAAGTTAATTCACCATGATCAAGTGGGCTTTATTCTTGGGATATAAGGTTGGTTCACAATACACAAATCAACAAACGTAATTTCCCTCATAAACAGAATTGAAACAAACTCAAACTCAATACATGTAGAAATACTTCAATAAAATCCAATCCTTTCATGATTAAAAAGAAACCCTCAAAAAACTAGACATCAAGGGACAATACCTCAAAATAATGAAAGGCATCTGTGACAAAACCATAGCCAATATCATACTGAATGGGCAAAAGCTGGGAATGTTCCCCTTGAAAACTGGAATAAAACAAGGATTCCCACTCTCACCGCTCCTATTCAACATAGTATTGGAAGTCCTAGCCAGGGCAATCAAGCAAGAGAAAGGGAAAAAAAGGCATTGAAATAAGAAAAGAGGAAATCAAATTATCTCTCTTCACTAACAATATAATTCTATACCTAGAAAATCCTAAAGACTCCACCAAAAGGCTCCTATATCTGATTAACAACTTCAGAGAAGTTTCAGGATATTAAAACCAGCAACCAGCATTCAGAAACCAGTAGCACTTCTATACATCAATAGCATTCAAGCTGAGGACCAAATTAAGAACATAATCCCACTTATAGCCACAAAAAAAAAAAAAAAAAAAAAAAAAAACCCACCTAGGAATACACGTAATCATGGAAGTGAAAGATCTCTACAAGAAGAACTACAAACTACCGATGAAAGAAATCATAGATGAAACAAACAAATAGAAAAATATCCCATACTCATGGATTGGAATAATCAACATTGTTAAAATGCCCATAGTGCCCAAAGCAATCTACAAATTCAGTGCTATTCCTACGAAATTATCAACATCAGTTTTCAAAGAATTCTGAAAAACTATTCTAAAATCCATATGAAACAAACAAACAAAAAAGGCCAAACAGGCACAGCAATTCTAAGCAAAAAGAACAAAGCACTAGGCATCGCATTACCTGACTTCATATTACAGTTTGAAGACAACAGTAACCAAAAACAGCACAGTACTAGTATAAAAATAGACATAGACCAATGGAACAAAATAGAAACCCCAGAAATAAAACCACATGCCTGCAACCAACTGATCTTTGACAAAGGTAACAATAACAAGCAATGGGGAAAAGGCTCCCTATTCAATAAATGGTACTGAAAAATCTGGTTAACCATATGCAGAAGAATAAAACTGGACTCCTTTCTTTCACCATATACAAATAGATAAAAGATTTAAACGTAAGACTGAAAGCTTAAAAATCTTAGCAGAAAACCTAAAAATATCCTTCTGGGCATTGGTCTTGGCAAATAATTTATGACTAAGTTCTCAAAAGCAATTGCAACAAAAGCAAAAATTGGCGCCGGGCATGGTGGCTCACGACTGTAATCACAATACTTTGGGTGGCCGAGGCAGGCAGATCACCTGAGGTTGGGAGTTCAAGACCAGTCTGACCAACACGGAGAAACCCCGTCTCTACTAAAAATACAAAATTAGCAGGGCGTGGTGGCACATGCCTGTAACCCCAGCTACTCAGGAGGCTGAGGCAGAAGAATCACTTGAACCCAGGAGGTGGAGGTTGCAGTGAGCCAAGATTGTGCCATTGCACTCCAGCCTGGGCAACAAGAGCAAAACTCCATCTCAAAAAAAAAAAAAAATTGACAAATGGAACCTAATTAAACTAAAGAGCTTCTGCACAGTAAAGGAAACTATCAACAGAGTAAAAGACAATCTAAAGAATGGGAGATAATATTGGCAAACTCTGCATCCAATAAAGGACTAATATCCGGACTCTATAAGGAACTTAATAAGCAAAAAACAAACAATCATATTAAAAAGTGGACAAAGAACATGGACAGACACTTCTCAAAAGAAGACATATAAGCAGCCAACAAACATATGAGAAAAAATGCCTAACATCACCCATAATCAAAGAAAGACAAATCAAAACCACAGTGAGATACCATCTCACTCTGGTTAGAATGACTGTTATTAAAAAGTCAAAAAATAACAGGTGTTGGCAAGGCCGTGGAGAAAAGGGAACATTTTTACACTACTGGTGGGAAGGTAAATTATTAGGTTGTGCAAAAGTAATTGTGGTTTTTGCCATTAAAAGTGGCAAAATAGTTGAGCCACTATGAAAAGCAGTTTGGAGGTTTCTCAAGAAACTAAAAATAGAACTACCATTCCACTCAGCAATTCCATTACTGGGTATATACCCCCTCCCCAAATAAATTGTTCTATCAAAAAGACATATGCACTTGCATGTTCATTGTAGTACTATTCACAATAGCAAAGGTACGCAATCAGCCTAGGTGTCCATCAACACTGAGTTAGATAAAGAAAATGTGGGACATATACACCATGAACTATTATGCAGCCATAGAAAAGAAAGACATCATGTCCTTTGCAGGAACTTGGATGGAGCTGGAGGCCATTATCCTAAGCAAATCAACACAGGAACAAAAACCAAATACCCCATGTTCTCACTTACAAGTGGCAGCTAAACAGTGAGTGCATGTGGACACAGAAAGGAACAATAAACACTGGCGACTCTGAAATAAAGAAAGGAGGGAGGGAGAGAAGGGCTGTACAACTTCCTATTGGGTACTATGTTCACTATGTGGGTGACAAGATGAATAGAATCCCAAAGCCTCAGCATCACCCAATATACCCTGTAACAAACCTACACATGTAACCCCAGAATCTAAAATAAACATGGAAATAAAAAAATAAACAAGTTATTGCCAGTATTTATCGTTTATCTTTTTGAATAGCCATTCTGACAGGTGTGGAGTAATATCTCATCGCACTTTTGATTTGCATTTGCCTCATGATTACAGATGTTGGGATTTTTTCAAAGACCTGTTGGCCACTTGTATATCTTCTTTTGAGAAATTTCTATCCAGACCCCCTTTGCCCATGTTTTAATTGGGTAATTGGGTTGTTTTCTTACTATTGAGTTGTTTCAGTTCCTTACATGTTTTGTCTATTAAATCCTTCTCAGATGTATGGTTTATAAATACATCCTTCCATTCTCTAGGTTGTTTCTTCACTCTGATTGTTTTCCTTACTTTGCAGAAGGTTTTTAGTTTGATGTAATCCCACTTGTCTATTTTTGGGTTTGTTGCCAGTGCTTTGGCATCATCTTTTAAAAATTTTTACCCAGACCAATATCACGGAGCATTTCCCCTATGTTTTATTTTTTTAGTAGCTTTACTGTTTGTTTATGGTCTCACATTAAAGGCTTTAATCCATTTTGAGTTGATTGTTGTATATGGTTGGAGATAAGAATCTAGTTTCATTCTTCTGAGGAATACAAAGTAATAAAAAAATTAAAACATCAATAAATCATAGATAAATACTTTCAGAAAATGATACCAAGGTCAGAAGTTAGGAAACAGACTTAAGGTCCAATTTCATTCTTCTGCATGTGGATATCCAGTTTTCCCAATACCATTTATTAAAGAGATTGTTCTTTCCCCATTGTGTATTCTTGGCACCCTTGCCAAAAATCAATTGACCATAAAAACAGGGATTTATTTCTGGACTCTCTTTCTGTTCCATTGATCTATGTGTCTGTTTTATGCTGTTTTGGTTACTATAGTTTTATGGTATATTTTCAAGTCAGGTAATTTGATGCCTACTAATTTATTCTATTTATTCAAGATTGCTTTGGCTATTTGGAATCTCTTATGGGTTCCACATAATTTTAAGATTGTTTTTTCTATTTCTATGAAGAAAGACATTGAAATTTTGATACAGATTTTATTCAATCTGTAGATTATATGAACATTTTAATTATAATCATTTTTAAATGCATGAACAGGGAGTATCTTTCCATTTGTTTTGCCTTCCTTAATTTCTTTCATCCATGTTTTATAGTTTTCAATACACAAATGTTTAACTTCCTTGCTTGCATTTATTCCTCAGTATTCCATTTTTTGTAGCTATTGTAAATGGAATTGTTAAGAATTAAGAATGGAGTGTTAAGAAATTAAGATTTCTTTTTTAGTTTGTTATCAGTGTATGTAGCCTGTAACTTTACGAAATTCATTTATTAGTTGTAACTTTTTTTGTGGAGTTTTTAGGGTTCTCTCTCTATAAGATCATGTTGTCTGAAACCTGAGACAGTTTAACATCTTCCTTTCCAATTTGGAAGCCTCTTCTTTTCCTTTTTTCTTTTCTTTTCTTTCTTTTTTTTTGGGGGGGGGGCTGGAGTCTCACTCTGTCACTCAGGCTAGAGTGCAGTGGTGCGATCTTGGCTCACTACAACCTCTCCCTCTGGGTTCAAGCAATTCTCCTGCCTCAGCCTCCTGGGTAGCTACGATTACAGGTGCAGGCCACCATGCCTGACTAATTTTTGTATTTTTAGTAGAGATGGGGTTCACCATTTTGGTCAGGCTGGTCTGGAACTCCTGACCTCGTGGTCCGCCCCCTACGGCCTCCCAAAGGGATGGAATTATAGGCACGAGCCACCGCACCTGGCCTTGTTTCTTTCTCTTGCCTAATTGCTCTAGCTAGGACTTCTATTACTATGCTGAAAAAAAAGTGGAAAGTGGGACATCCTTGTCTTTTATCTTTATATCAAAGACAGACAGGATTCTGAAAGCAACAAGAGAAGATAAGCAAATCACATATAACAGAATTTCATTAAGGCTAGCAGCATATTTCTCAGAAGAAACCTTACAGACCAAGATAAAGAGGGATGATACATTCAAAGCACTGAAGGATACATTCAAAAACTATAAACCAAGAACACTGTACCCAGCAAAACTGTCCTTCAGAAATGAAGGAGCAACAAGGGCTTAGTGATGGGTATGTCATATATGGTCTTTATGTTGAGATGCATTTCTTCTATACCTAGTTTTTTGAGAGTTTTTATCACAAAATAATATTAAATTTTTTCAAATGCCTTTTCTGCATCAGTTGAGATCATGTGGTTTTTGTCTTTCATTCTGTTGAGGAATATTACATATATCAATTTGCATATGTTAACTATCCGTGCATTCCATGGGATAAATCATGCTCAATCATGGTGATTTATCATTTTAATGTGCTGCTGAATTCATGTAACTAGTATCTGGTTGAGGATTTTTGCAGCTATGTTCTTCAGGGATATTGGCCTATAATTTTATGTTCTTAGGTGTCCTTGTCTGGCATTGGTATCAGCGTAATCCTTGCTAAATGATTTTGGATGTATTCCCTCCTCTTCAATTTTCTAGAAAAGTTTGAGAAAGATTTACATTAATTCTCTTCAAATGTTTGTTAGAATTCAGCTGTGAAACCATTGGGTCATGGGCTTTTCTTTGAACGGGGGACTTTTTATTACTGATTCATATATGTTATCAGTCTGTTCACATATTCTGTATCTTCAGATTTAATCTTGGTAGGTTGTATGTGTCTAGGAATGTATCTGTTTCTTCTAGGTTATCCAATGTGTTGATGTATAATGATTTATAGTAGTTTCTTGTGATCCTTTGTATTTCCATGTTATCAGTTGTCATGTCCTCTCTCTAATTTCCAATTTTATTTGAGTCTTTTCTCCCTTTCCTAGTCTAGTTAAAGGTTTTTAAAGGTTTTTAAAATGTGTTTGTCTTTTTACAAAAGTGTTAGTTTTATTGACCTTTTCTATTATTTTTCTAGTCTCCGTTACATTTATTGCTGCTCTAATCTTTATTATTTCTTTACTCTCACTAACTTTGGGCTTAGTCCATCTTCTTTTCCTAGTTCCTTGAGGTGTACTATTATGTTGTTTATCTGTAATCTTTCTTCTTTTTTGATATAGGCATTTATTACTACAAACTTTTCTCTTAGAACTGCTTTTCCTGCATCCCATAAGTTTTTATACATTGTGTTTTAACTTTTGTCTTACGATATCTTTCAGTATGTCTTTTAATTTCATCTTTGTCCCATTAGTTGTTTAGAAACATGCATTTAATCTCCACATATGTGTGAATTTTCCAAAATCCTTATATTGATTTCTAGTTTTATACCATTGTGCCTAGAAAACATATTTGATATGATTGCAATCTTAAGACTCATTTTATGGCCTAATGTGATTTATCCTGTGTGCTTGAGAAGAATGTGTATTTGGTTACATTCATTTGCTCTAAAGTGCAGTTCAAGTCTAATGTTTCCCTATTAATTTTCAGTCTGGATGATCTGTTCATTGTTGAAAGTGGAGTATTTAAGTCCTCTATCATTATTGTGTCTATTATTCTCTTCAGATCTATTAATATTTGCTTTATATAAGTGCTCTGAAGTTGGGTGCATACACATTTACAAATGTATCTTCTTGATGAATTGACTCCTTTATCATTATATAACCCTTCTATCATTTTATAGTTTTGATATATAATTTACTTTATCTGATATAACTATTGCTATCTCTGCTTTCCTTTTGTTTTCATTTGCATGGAATATATTCATTCATTCAATTTCAATTTATCTGTGTTCTCAAAGGTGACCTGAACCTTTTATAGGCAGGATACATTGAGTCTTGTTTATTATCCATTCAGCCGCTGTGTCTTTTGATTGGAGAATAAAATCCATTTACAGTCAAGATAATTATTGATAAGTAAGGACTTACTACTGCCATTTTGTTAACTATTTTATGGTTGTTCTGTAGCTCATTTCTTTCTTCTTTCTCTCTTGCTGCCTTCCTTTGTAATTAGATAATTTTCTTTACTGCTATGCTTTGATTTCTTACTTTTTTGGGGGGGGTGGGGAGGGAGTTTCACTCCTGTTGCCCAGGCTGGAGTACAATGGCATGATTTTGGCTGACTGCAACCTCCGACTCCTGGATTCAAGCAATTCTCCTGCCTCAGCCTCCCAAGTATTGGAATTACAGGCATGCACCACCACGCCTGGCTAATTTTTGTATTTTTTTAGTACAGACGGAGTTTCAATTCACCATGTTGGCCAAGCTGGTCTCAAACTCTTGACCTCAGGTAATTCACCCACCTCAGCCTCCCAAAGTGCTGGGATTACAGGCATGAGCCACCATGTCCGGCCAATTTCTTACTTTTTATCTTTTGTGTATCTGCTACAGATTTTTTTATGGTTACCATGAGGCGTACATAAAACATTTTAAAGTTATAATGGGCTATTCAAAACTGATAACAACTTAACCTTGATCACATAAAATAACTCTACACTTTTACTCCACATCTCATACATTTTATGTTTTTGACATCCCAATTTACAACTTTTTGTATTGTACATCCTGTAACAACCTATTGTACCTATTATTTTTAATAGTTTTATCTTTTTTTTTTTTTAATGGAGTCTTGCTCTGTCACCAGGCTGGAGTGCAGTGGCACGATCTCAGCTCACTGCAACCTCTACCTCCCAGGTTCAAGCAATTCTGCCTCAGCCTCCTGAGTAGCTGGAACTACAGACACATGCCACCATGCCCAGCCAATTTTTATATTTTTTGTAGAGATGGAGTTTCACCACGTTGGCCAGGAAGGTCTCGATATCTTGACCTCGTGATCTGCCCACCTTGGCCTCTCAAAGTGCTGGGATTATAGGCATAAGCCACCTCACCCAGCCTAATAATTTTGTTTTTTAACCTACATACTAAATATATAATTGGTTTACATACCACCATTTCGTGGTAAACATTCTGAATTTGACTGTGTACTTAGTTTTTGCAATAAGTTTTATAGCTTCATATGTGTTTGTGTTTCTAATTAGCATCTTTTTTCCAGTCTAAAGAGATACCTTTGGCATTTGTTTTAAGATAGGTCTGGTGGTGATGAATTTCCTCAGCTTTTTTCAGCGGGGGGTGGAGGGGGCAGTTGGAGGAAGTCTTTTTCACTCCTTCATTTCTGAAGTATAGTTTTGCTGGGTACTGTGTTCTTGGTTGGCAGTTTTCGAATATATCCTCCAGTGCTTTGACTATATCATTTCACTTCATCCAGGCCTATCAGGTTTCTTCTGAGAAATATGCTGCTAGCCTTGGTGAAATTCTGTTATATGTGACTTGTGTATCTTCTATCTTTGCTTTTTGACAGTTTGATTATAATGTGTCTTGGTGTCATCTTGTTTGGATTAGAAATCTTTGATCTTCTCATACATGGATGTTTTTTCCCAGATTTGGAAAGATTTTTGCTATTATATTTTTAGATAAGCCTTCTACCCCCTTTGTCTTTCTGTTTGACTTCTTTAACATGTTTAACTAAATATTTGCTCTTTTGATGCTGTCCTGTACATCCTGTAAGCTTTGTTTTCATTTTTTTGTCCTCGGATCATTTTTTCAAATAACATGTCTCTGAGTTCACAGATTATTTCTTCAGCCTGTTCAATTTTCCTGTTGATGCTCTCTATTGGATTTTAAATTTCATTTATCATATATTTCAGCTTCAGAATTTCTGAATTTTTTAAAAAGTAGTTCTATAACGTCTGTTAAATTTCTTCTTTGATCATTTTCTATTTTCCTGATATTATTCCATTGTTTTTCTATATTTTCTTGATGTTAACTGAGCCTCTTTAAGATGTTTATTTTAAATTCTTGGCCAGGCGTGATGGCTCACACCTGTAATCCCAGCACTTTGGGAGTCCAAAGCAGTTGGTTACCTGAGGTCAGGAGTTTGAGATAAACCTGGCCAACATGGTAAAACACCATCTCCACTAAAAATTCAAAAAAAAAAAAAATTAACTGGGCGTGGCAGCAGGCACCTGTAATCCCAGCTGCTCAGGAGCCTGAGTCAGGAGAATCACCTGAACCTGGGAGGCAGAGGTTGCAATGAGCCAAAATTGTGGCATTGTACTCCAGCCTGCACAACAAGAGTGAAATTCCATCTAAAATATATGTATATTTGTCAGGTAGTTTATATATATCTGTTTCTTTCGGGCCAGCTACTGTGAGATTATTGTGTTCTTTTGGTGGTTTTATGTCTCCTTGGTTTGTTATGTTTCTTGTTATCTTACACTGATGTCCATGTATTTGGTGGAGCAGTCACCTATTGCAGACATTACAGGTTAGTTTCACTTTGGAAATATTTTTTAGGGATATAAGGGCACTTGCTCACTGGGATACGCCAAAGAATGTGCCAGCTGTGTAGTCTCTATGTAACTCTATCGCCTAGGGAGAGTATTGATGAAAACTGCAGGTGTCCTGAGGGGTCAGAGCTGTGGATTTCCACAGTGGTAGTGAGGGTTATTGAAGTCTTCAGTGGCAATAGCTACTAACATCCTCCTGCCCTTTTTTTTCACTGGGGAAACTGTGTCTGAGGAGATCCATCTTGGCAGTGGGACTGGCTCATGGGCTTGCTTGGAGTGACAGTGGCACCAGCATCAGAGGAGTGGTGCCCGTGGAGTGGCTACAGAGCTGAACCCAGAAGCATGAACATGCATGGAGGAACTACAGGTCTAGGATCTGGAGTGGTAATGGCACTGACGCCTGAAGCACAGAATGTGAGAAATGAAGATTTGTGAAGCAGTCAGGGAAGCTGGGGATGGAAGATAGGTGTTCACACAGTTAAAGCAGCTTTGGGGTTAGGGTTGAGTTTACCTTTCTGTAGCTGCTCAGCTAGTACCTGAAACATGGGCATGCCCAGGGAAGGTTTGGCTTCAGGGCCCAGAATGTGAACTAGCTCACTCCAGTGATAGCTTCAGTGTCTGACATATGAGCAGGCCCAATGAAAACATGCAGCCTGAGTCCAGAGCATGGGCACTCACAGAGCTGCCACTGCTCCACAGTTGGGGCACACACAGGATTGGAAGAAGCAGTGGTTCTTTTTCAAAGTAGCTCAACAGTAGCCCCTTCTTGGGTAAGGGAGACGTGTGCAGCCACATTGCCCTCTTTGG
This sequence comes from Cebus imitator, assembly GCF_001604975.1. Lineage (NCBI taxonomy): Eukaryota > Metazoa > Chordata > Mammalia > Primates > Cebidae > Cebus > Cebus imitator. The sequence continues at coordinate 2,354,063 of NW_016107668.1, forward strand.
GGATTCCCAGTGGGAATAGCTGTTGGTTACCACAATGGCAAAAGATCCTGATGTCTTCTGTGGAACAGGCCCCCAGGGACCACAGTGGCTCCCACTGCATGGCTGATAGCCTCCACCTTTGTTCTTTGATTGTAGCCATCTCTGGCATCTCAGTATGACAGAATCATCAGTGATACTCCCTATGTGGATATTCTCTGGGGTTTTTTTACCTCTCTATTTTGCTGCAGATTCTTTAATGGCCTCTCAAGCCCTCCCTGGGCTCTTTTGGTTTGGGAATATCTGTCCATATTTGTTTTTGTTAGGAGGAGTTGGGGGATGAAAGCTAGTATCTCCTACTCTCCTATCTTGGTGATGTCACTCTTAATTGAATTTCTTTAAAATATTTTTTTTACTGGATTTTTGATTAACATGTTTATCAAAAACAGTACTCATGAGAAATCCAAACACAGAATTCAACACATTTGCAAACATCTTCCCTGAAACTAATTAAAGCAAATAGAATAACCATGCTTTTTTTTCTTTCAAACAATAACTCGTATCTTTATTTAATTTTCTATTAGTAAGTAAAATTTCAATGATTTCTACCTTTCACAAAATAATTACTTGAGAATTATTTGGAGCCTCCAAAAAGTAGACACTATTATTGCTGAGGGAAGCAGGAAGAATATTTATAACCAGATCTTGTTAGATGTGGAGGAACTTCTATAGATAATTTCCCTCTTTCCCAAAGGTCAAATATCAATGAATATAATATTTAGGCAGAAGCAACTTGACCTCCTGAGTTATACTCCACTGAGTAGAACGGAGCTAATAAAAGACAAATAACACATGAGAAAACATGATATTCTGCTGTGGATCTTGCTTCCCCCTAAGTAGGGAAGGCATTCCCTCTTGAATGGAGCAAGAGCCAGAACTAAGATTTAATGGAAATTACAAGATAGGCATGGTAGACCCTGCCAAATTATCTCCTTGTAATGAGTAACTATTGTCACTAGTTTTACTAATGATTATAGCAATAGGCTAGGCAAAGTGGCTCACGCCTGTAATCCCAGCACTTTGGGAAACTGAGGCGGGTGGATCACTTCAGATTAGGAGTTTGAGACTAGCCTGACAAACATGGTGAAACCCTGCCTCTTCTCAAAATAAAAAAAATAGCCAGGCATTGGGGCACATATCTGTAATTCTAGCTATTCAGGAGGCTGAGGCACATGAATCACTTGAACCCAGGAGGCAGAGTTTGCAGTGAGCCAAGGCTGTGCCACTGTGCTCCAGCCTGGGTGATGGAGTGATACTCTATCACAAAAAAAAAAAAAAAAAAAAAAAATTATAGCGATAATCCAGTACAGGTATGCTTGAAAAAAGGTTAGTAAGACATTAAATTATTTTCCTACCTTGTCACTATGTTATCCACAATACTCTCTCCCACACCTCTTTACTAAAATTAATGTAGTTATAATATTCTGTAATGGGTATGCACAAGTAATATTCTATAAGTGGTTTCAGCACAAAACACCACAATAGGCAGAAAGCAGCCATAGAAATATGCTTTTCCAAAATTACCTAATTTCTTAAATTTGTGTCTCCTTATATTACACAAACAAATTTTCATTGGGCAATCAAAGCAGAGATTTTCATTCCAAGTCAGAGTACAAAGTTTTTCACACAACTATATTTTGTATTTTTTCTCAGTGACACATAAATGTTTATTTTGAAAATTGTCTGTTCATATCTTTCACCCACTTTCTGATGGGGATGTTTTTTTCTTGTATATCTGTTTTAGTTCTTTGTAGATTCTGGATATTAGCCCTTTGTCAGAGGGGTAGCTTGCAAAATTTTTTTCCCATTCTGTTGGTTGCCAGTACACTCTAATGATTGTTTCTTTTGCTGTGCAGAAGCCCTTAAGTTTAATTAGATCCAATTTGCCTATTTTGGCTTTTGTTGCCATTGCTTTTGGCGTTTTAGTCATGAAGTCCTTGCCTATGCCTATATTCTAAATGGTATTGTCTAGGTTTTCTTCTAGAGTTTTTATAGTGTTAGGCCTTATGTTTAAATCTTTAATCCATCTGGAGTTAATTTTTGTATAAGGTGTAAGGAAGGGGTCCAGTTTCAGCTTTCTGCACATGGCTAGCCAGTTTTTCCAACACCATTTCTTAAACAGGAAATCCTTTCCCCATTGCTTGTTTTTGTCAGATTTGTCAAAGATCAAGTGGTTGTGAATGTGTGGTGCTACTTCTGAGGCTTCTGTTCTGTTCCACTGGTCTATATCTCTGTTTTGGTACCAGTACCATGCTGCTTTGATTACTCTAGCCTTGCAGTATAGTTTGAAGTCAGGTAGTGTGATGCCTCCAGCTTTGTTCTTTTTGCTTAGGATTGTCTTGGCTATGCAGGCTCTCTTTTGGTTCGATATGAAGTTTAAGGTGGTTTTCTCCAGTTCTGTGAAGAAGATCAATGGTAGTTTGATGGGGATAGCGCTGAATCTATAAATTCCTTTGGGCAGTATGGCCATTTTCACAATATTGATTTTTCTTAACTGTAAGCGTGGAATGTTTTTCCATCTGTTTGTGTCCTCTTTTATTTCCTTGAGCAGTGGTTTATAGTTCTCCCTGAAGAGGTCCTTTACATCCTTCATTAGTTGTCTTCCTACGTATTTTATTCTCCTTGTAGCAATTGTGAATGGGTGTTCACTCTTGATTTGACTCTGTCTGTTATTGATGTATAAAAATGCTTGTGATTGTTGCACATTGATTTTGTATCCTGAAACTGCTGAAGTTGCTTATTATCTTAAGGAGATTTTGGGCTGAGACAATGGGGTCTTCTAAATATACAATCACGTCATCTGCAAATAGAGACAATTTGACTTCCTCTTTTCCTAATTAAATACCCTTTACTTCTTTTTCTTGCCTGATTGCTTTGGCTAGAGCTTCCAACTATGTTGAATAGAAATGGTGAGAAGGGGCACCCTTGTCTTGTGCCAGTTTTCAAAGGGAATGCTTCCAGTTTTTCCCTGGTCAGTATGATATTAGCTGTGGGTTTGTCATAAAAAGCTCTTATTATTTTGAAATACATCCCATCGATACCTAGGTTATCAAGAGTTTTTAGCATAAAGGGCTGTTGAATTTTGTCAAAGGCCTTCTCTGCATCTGTTGAGATGATCATGTGGTTGTCTTTGGTTCTGTTTATGTGATGGATTACGTGTATAGATGTGCATATGTTGAACCAGCCTTGCATCCCCGGGATGCAGCCTACTTGATCATGATGGATAAGCTTTTTGATGTGCTGTTGCATTCGTTTTGCTAGTATTTTATTGCATCTATGTTCATCATGGATATTGGCCTAAAATTTTCTTTTAGTTGTATCTCTGCCATGTTTTGGTATCAGGATGATATTGGTCTCATAAAATGAGTTAGGTAGGATTCCCTCTTTTTGTATTGTTTGGAATAGTTTCAGAAGGATTGGTGCCAGCTTCTCTTTATGTACCACATTTTCTTTATTCATTCTTCAGCTGATGGACACTAAGCTTGAATATGTATCTTGTCTGCAACAAACACGGGAGTGTGGATATCTGATGACATACTGATTCCAATTCCTTTTTTTTGAGAACCTTGCTTCGCTCTGTCACCCAGGCTGCAGTGCAATGGTGTGATCTTAGCTCAATGCAATCTCTGCCTCCTGGGCTCGAGCAATTCTCCTGCCTCAGTCTCCTGAGTAGCTGTGATTACAGATGCCCACCACCACATGAGGCTAATTTTTGTATTTTTAGTAGAACTGGGATTTCACTATATTGGTCAGGCTGGTCTCAAACTCCTGAGCTCAAGTGATCCACTTGCTTCAGCCTCCCTAAGTGCTGGGATTACAGGCATGAGCCACCGCACCCAGCCTCAATTCCTTTGGATAGATACTCAGTAGTAGTACTGGTGGACCACATAGTAATTCTATTTTTAGTTTTTTGAGGAATCCATGCTGTTTTCTAAAATGGCTCTACAAATATAACATTCCCCCCAGCAGTGTACAATTGTTTCTTTTCTCCACATCCTCGTGTATACTTGTTATCCTTTATCTTTTTTATAATAGTCATTCTAATAGGAATGAGGTAATATCTCTTTGGTTTTGATTTGCATTCCCTTGATGATTAGAGATATTGGGCATTTTTTCACATACCCGTTGGTCATTTGTATATCTTTTTTCTTTTTTGAGAAATTTCTATTCAGGTCCTTTGTCCATTTTTTTAATTGGGTTATTTGGTTTCTTCCTATTGAATTTTTTGAGTTTCTTATATGTTTTATAAGATATTAGCCCGTTATCAGATGTGTGGATTTCTTTTTTCTCCTATTTCATAGGTTGTCTGTTCGTTATGTTGTTTCCCATATTATGTAGAAACTTTTCAGTTTGATGCAACCCCTTAAAACACACTGGACATTAGACAAAAAAAGGATGCTCATATCTGAGAGAAAGGAAACAAATTAGGTGAGCTTCAATTAAATACAAAACAGATAAAGTGGCCGGACGTGCTGGCTCACGCCTGTAATTCAGCATTTTGGAAGACTGATCACATGAGGCCAGGAGTTCAAGACCAGTCAAGGCAGGTAGAATTCACAATGCAGAGTGCTAGAGAGAGAAATACACACAGAGCAAGAACTCCAGAGGCCTGCAGAGTATGCTTTCAGAGTATTCAGCCAAGTACTGATCAACATATACATGTAAGAAAAATACAAGAGATCAGAGAAAAAGCATTCAATGGTTCAGAGGTACAATCCTCATACAAAACTGAAAATTGTTCCTATTCTCATCACTCAGATTGGAAAAATCTCATAATTTGTTCAACATAAGGTAGATTACATAAAAGTATTTTGCCTCAGAAGTAGGGCAAAGTAAGTTTGAGAGTAAATGCTATTCTTGTACTGCCTAACAAAATGTGATCTAGAAAGATCAAATCATTTCCATGTAACTTAACCATATCCCAGAAAAAATTCAGTAATATTCATAGGTATAGAAAAATAATTTATTTTACCCAACAAGGCAAAATTATCATCTCTTACATACAGTCAAAAATTACCAGGCATGCAGATAAGCAGAGGAATAATGACCCTTAATGAGAATAAAAATCAATCAGTACAAACTAATCCAGAAATGACACTGATTATAAAATTAACAGAGAAGGACATTAAAACACATATTTTAAGCATCATATTATAACTATATTCCATAGGTTCAACAAGTTAGAGAAATGATTGAACATATATGAAAACTACAATGTCAGTGAAAAATACACAGAATGAAATTAACTACAGGAAGACATTGCAGAAGAAAGGTTAGTGAATGAAAAATGTAGAAATAGAAAATATACAAAATGAAAACTCTAGAGAAGCAAAGAAAATGAAAAAAATTAACAGAACATTAAGCTACAAAAGAGCTTCAATTATAATTCAAGTCTAAAACAGGTATAATTGAGATCTCCAAAGGAGAGGGGAGTTGGGAAGGCAAAAGAGAATATTAGAAGAGATAACATCTAAGAATTCTGTAAATGTTATAAATGCTATAATCCCATATATTTAAAAATATGAATAAACCATAAGCCCAAAAACATGAAGAAAAATATAGCAAGTCACATCATTAACAAATTGCTTAAATTCATTGATAAAGAGAAGAATCTTAAAAGCAGCCAGAGTAGGAGAAAACACACTGGAACAGGATAAAACATAGGAACAAGAAAAAAAAAGAGCACAGATTTCTCATTGTAGACAATGCAAGCTGAAGACAGTGGAGTAACATTTAAAATACTAAAAAAAATAAACTATTAACCTAGAATTCTATACTTAGGAAAAAATGTCTGTCAAAAAATGAAGGCAAACAAAAATTCTCTCATACCTAAAAATATTTCATCACCAGCAAGCAGAACTTCACTATAAAAAATGTTAGTGGGCCGGGTGCGTGACTCACGCTGATAATCCCAGCACTTTGGGAGGCCGAGAGGGTGGAACACCTGAGGTCAGGAGTTCAAGACCATCCTGACCAACATACAGAAACCCCATCTCTACTAAAAATACAGAATTAACTGCGCGTAGTGGTGCGTGCCTGTAGTCTCAGCTACTCGGGAGGCTGAGGCAGGAGAATCACTGAACCCAGGAGGCAGAGGTTGCAGTGAGCCAAGATTGTGCCTTTGCACTCCAGCCTGGGCAACAAGAGCAAAACTCCATTCCCCCCCCCCAAAAAAAAAAATGTTAAGGAAGATCTTCAATCAGAAGAAAAAAATGATACCAGATGGAAATCTGCATCTACACAAAGGAATGAAAAACACCAGAAATGGTAACTATGTGAATAATTATAAAGATATTATCTTATTGTTTAAATCTCTTAAAAAGATAATTGACTGCTTAATGCAAAAGTAACAATATATTTTGGGGTGTAGAGCATATGAAAGAGTAAAATGTTTGACAATAATAGCACAAAGCCTGGGAGGACACAAATGCAAATATAATGTTATACGGCGTTATACTACATGAAAAGTGATTTAATATCACTTTAAGATATACTGTGATAGGCTGCGTGCAGCGGCTCAAGCCTGTAATCCCAGCATTTTGTGAAGCCGAGGCAGGTAGATCATCTGAGTCAGGAGTTCAAGACTAGCCTGGGTAACATGCAGAAACCACATCTCTACTAAAAATACAAAATTAGCCGGGCATGATGGCACATGCCTGCAATCCCAGCTACTCAGGAGGCTGAAGCAGGAGAATCGCTTCAACCTGCGGGGTGGAGGTTGTAGTGAGCCGAGATCACTCCACTGCACTCCAGCCTGGGCAACAAGAGCAAAACTCCATCTAAAAAAAAAAAAAAAGAAAAACTGTGATAAGTTAAAGATGTATACTGTGAACCACGAAGCAACCACTAAAAAACCACAGAAGAATTATAGCTGATATGCTAACAGAGATAAAATAAAATAAAATATTCAGTTAATCTAAAATGAGGCAGAGAAAGGAAAAAAGTGAACACAGAACAGCAGTACAACAAACCAAACTGCAAAACGACAGATTTATACCTAAACATCTCAGTGCTCATACTATCATATAAATGTATACGATCTAAACACACCAAATAAAAGGCAGATGTTTTCCAAGATGGCTCACTTGAGACACTGGATGCCAGTTCTCCTGAGAAAAAAAGAACCACGGTTACGGGTGAATAATCATGGCCCCAATAAAAGACTGAGAGAAGAGTGAAGGGCATATTGGAGAAATCACAAGAAGTTGAGATGCAGAAAAAGAAAATGAGGTCAGGCTAGTGGATCATGCCTGTAATCCCAAACCTTTGGAAGGCCAAGGCAGGAGGAGTGCTTGAGCTCAGGAGTTTGAGACCAGCCTGGACAACATACGGGAACCTCATCACTTCCAAAAGTCAAAAAAGTTACCTGGGTGTGATGGTGCATCCCAGCTACCTAGGAGGCTGAAGTGGGAGGGCTGCTTGAGCCCAGGAGGTCAAGGTTACAGTGAGCAGTGATTGCTCCACTGCACTCCAGCCTGGGTGACAGAGCAAAACCCTGTCTCAAAAACACAAAAGGAAAGGAAAAAAAAATGAAAGAAAAGAAAAAGAATGAAGCAAGGGTATAGCAGAGACTGAACCACAAGGAACTTAGAGTCCTGTGGAAAAGGTGGGTGAGGGTGTTGTTTGCTCCCCTCACCCTTGCAGCAAACCACTGTTTTCTGAATTGTTGGACAGCCACGCTGCAGTTATAAGCTCTAGCACTGGTGTAGGCAGTGATTTGGGAATTTCCTGAGGGCTGAGCACCAGGCTACCAGCTAGTGCAGGGTCACTGCTCTCAGCCCAGACCTTAGCTGGGATGGTGGGCCCATCTGAGATTGTGCACCCACTGGGGGTCTCTGTCCCGCCATGGGCATCTCAGCCCTTGTGTCTCTGCATCACTGGACCCTCTGCAAAACATTCCCCAGCACCTTGGACTGTGGCAACCACAGAGGACAGGCAGAACCCAGGGAGCTGCAGGATTCCCAAAGGTCTAACCCTCAGTGCAAGCTTCCCACAGGAAGAAAGAGTGCAGCGTACCAAAACACCTCTTGGGACTAAGGACACCAGAGCATGTGTGCCTAAGAGGTCCTCACCTGTAAGCTGAAGGTGACTGCACTTCTCCCAGTGGAGATGCGGGTGCAGCTGGATGGTACCAGTGCTTGGAAACAGATGTGGAGAGGGAAACATCTCCACCCTTACCCATTGCTCTGGATGCAGCCACAGCTACTTTGGCAAGAGACTGGCATGGGTATGCCTGTGGATGACCATTTTAAGGCTATTAGGGGCAGCCGTATCTCCACTGGGGATGTCCCTCCCAGGCCTGGGCTTTCATGAATGGCAGGGCCTCTCCTCCCTACAGAGAGTGTCAGCATTCCTGCAGTGCAGATTAGGCATGCTGCAAAACTGCCAGCTTGGGGCTGAGTGAAGAGGTTCCACCTTGACGTCATTTATGCAGAGAGGTTTTGTACAGATGTCTTCCACAGCCTTCAGCTACATGACAGACTGGAGATAAATGACAGATTCTATCTGAACTGAAAGTCAGGGCCTCTGGACAGGGGAGTGATAGGGAAGCGGACTGTTTTCCTGACTGCCCAGGATGTGGAGTTGGTGCAGAGTTCCTCCCTGCCACTGCTTCTGTCACCAATCCCATTAGGTCTGATGCTTGCATGGATCATTAAGGGATCTGAGGGAGAACTTAGTAGTCCAGTGCTTCCCAGATTTGTCCCCACCTCAGGGTTGAGCAGGGAACTCAGAGCACCTGGCATTCCACAGACCAGCCCACCAGCTGAGACCACAAAGTGCCCCTCCTGAGACCTGGAACCAACCCAAATGCCCATCAATGATAGACTGGACAGGGAAAATGTGGCACATATACACCACGGAGTACTATGCAGCCATCAAAAATGATGAGTTCGTGTCCTTTGTAGGGACATGGATGAACCTGGAAACCATCATTCTCATCAAACTGACACAAGAACAGAAAATCAAACACCGCATGTTCCCACTCATAGGCGGGTGTTGGACACAGGGAGGGGAACATCACACACTGGGGTCTGTTGGGGGGGAAATAGGGAAGGGACAGTGGGGGGTGGGAAGTTGGGGAGAGATAGCATGGGGAGAAATGCCAGATATAGGTGATGGGGAGGAAGACAGCAAATCACACTGCCATGTGTGTACCTATGTAACAGTCTTGCATATTGTTCACATGTACCCCAAAACCTAAAATGCAATAAAAAAAAAATACAAAAATTAGCTGACAGAAAAAAAAAAGAGCATACCAATCAGCTTCCACCACAATTGGCTCTTACCCATAAGTGCCACCTACTGATTTGGAGGTTGAACTGCACAATCTAATTTAAAATGTGCTGACAGAGGCCAGACATTGTGGCACATGCCTGTAATCTCAGAACTTTGGAAGGCTGAGATGGGGGCACTGCTTTGGCCCAGGAGTTCAAGAACATCCTAGGCAACATGGCAACACCCCATCTCTGCTAAAAACACAAAAAGTAGCCAGGTGTGGTGGCACACACCTGTAGTCCCAGCTACTCTAAGGAGGCTGAGATGGGAGGATTGCTTGAGCCCAAGAAGTTGAGGCTGGAGTGAGCAAAGATAATGCCACTGCACTCTAGCCTGAGTGACAGAGGGAGAGACCTTGTCTCAAAATAAATAAATAAATAAATAAATAAGAATAAAAAATAAAAATAAAATGCGCTGACAGAAGTGCAGAGTGCTGGGGAATGAGATGAGCTTCTTGAAACCTCTGCAGTTCTAGTCCCACCATGTGCAGTAAGCCTGTCCATATGCTCAGTATATCATGACTACAAGCAGCATTTGAGAAAGCCACTGCACGAAAGCTATTTATAACTAAGAAACTCATAAGATTTGGGCCCCTAAAAGCACACAGAATCAAAGCCAAACAGCCACACAATATGCATTACAGTCACATTCTCAAGCAGGGAAAATGCTTTTTAAAAGTCCCATTCAAGTAAATACAAGTTAAAATATAAGAAGTGACAGCTTCTCCAGATAAGAAGGAACTAGCATACATATCCTGGCACGATTAAAAACCAGAGTGCTTCAACACCAGCCAAAGGATCACACTAGATTTCTAGCAATGAATCCTAACTAAAATGAAAATTCTGAAATGACAGATAAGAATTCAGAGCCGGGCATGGTGGCTCACGCCTGTAATCCCAGCACTTTGGGAGGCCGAGGCAGGCAAATCACCTGAGTTCGGGAGTTCAAAATCAGCCTGACCAACATGGGGAAACCCTGTCTCTACTAAAATTACAAAATTATCTGGGCTTTGTGGTGCATGCCTGTAATCCCAGCTACTCGGGAGGCTGAGGCAGAATAATCACTTGAACCCGGGAGGCAGAGGTTGCAGTGAGCCAAGATTGTGCCATTGCACTCCAGCCTGGGCAACAAGAACAAAACTCCATCTCAAAAAA
>NW_016107668.1:2365273-2368414 GCF_001604975.1 Cebus imitator
AGATACCATCTCATGCCAGTTAGAATGGTGATCATTAAAAAATCTGGAGACAACACATGCTGGAGAGGATGTGGAGAAATAGGAACACTTTTACACTGTTGATGGGAGTGTAAATTAGTTCAACCATTGTGGAAGATAGCGTGGCAATTCCTCAAGGACCTAGAAATAGAAATTCCATTTGACCCAGCAATCCCATTACTGGGTTTATATCTAAAGGATTATAAATCATTCTACTATAAGGTCACATGCACACAAATGTTCACTGCAGCACAGTTTACAATAGCAAAGACCTGGAACCATCCCAAATGCCCATCAATGATAGACTGGGCAGGGAAAATGTGGCACATATACACCACGGAATACCATGCAGCCATCAAAAATGATGAGTTCGTGTCTTTTGTAGGGACGTGAATGAACCTGGAAACCATCATTCTCATCAAACTGACACAAGAACATAAAATCAAACACTGCATGTTCTCACTCATAGGTGGGTGTTGAACAATGAGAACACATGGACACAGGGAGGGGAGTGTCATACACTGGAGTCTGTTGGGGGAAATAGGGGAGGGACAGTAGGGGGTGGGGAGTTGGGGAGAGATAGCATGGGGAGAAATGCCAGATATAGGTGATGGGGAAGAAGGCAGCAAATCACACTGCCATGTGTGTACCTATGTAACAGTCTTGCATGTTGTTCACATGTACCCCAAAACCTAAAATGCAATAAAAAAAAATTAACCTAGTCAGAGAAAACTAAGAACAAAGAACTTTTTTAAATGCACAAAGACTTGAAGAAATATGAGATTAGATTTGGGATTAGATTTGGGATTAAACATGGGATTAGGTAAATCAACCAAATATGGGATTAGATTTGGGACTAAATATGGGATTAGGTAAATCAACCAAATCTAAAAGTAATAGGTATTCCTGAGGAAGAAGAAGAAAAAGTAAAAAACGTGAAAAACCTATTTGAAAAAATAATTCAGGAAACTTTCACTGGTCTTGCTAGAGATTCAGACAACCAGACACAAGAAGCTCAAAGAACACCTGAGAGATACTTTGCAAAATTAACTTAATTGAGGCAAATAATCATCAGGCTTTCCAAACTCATCATAAAAGGAGAAATCCTAAAAACAAGACAGAAGCATCTAATAACATACATACATACATATATATATATATATATATATATACACACACACACACACACACACACATATATATATGTTATATGGGATTGTGTATGTGTGTGCATATATATATGGGATTGCATGTGTGTGTTTATATATATTATGGGATTGTGTGTGTGTGTGTAAATATATATGTATATTTACACACACACACACAATCCCATATGTATATATAAATATATACATATTTACATACACACAATCCCATCAGATTTATGTAAATATATATATGCATATATATAAATATTTACACACACACACACACACACACACACACACACACATAAATACATAATCCCATCAGATTTACAGAGGACTTCTCAGAAGAAACCTTACAAGCCGGAAGAGATAGGGATCCTATTTTCCATCTTCTTAAGAAAAATACTGGTAGCCAATAATTTTGTGTCCTGCTAATCTAAGCTTCATAAATGAAGGAGAAATAAAGTTTTTCCCAGACAAGCAAACTCGAAAAGAATTCATCACCACCAGACTGGTTCTACAAGAAATACTCAAAGGAGTTCTGAAGATGGAAATTAAAGGGTAATCATCATCATCATCATCATCATAAAAGCACACGAAAGTTTAAAACTCGTAGATCTTATAAAGCAGTTACACATTGAGACTACAGGGCAACATTATGACAGGAGCAAAACCTTACGTATCAATGCTAACCTTGAACTTAAATGGACTAAATTCTCCTCTTAAGGGATACAGTCTGGTAGAATAAATTTAAAAAAAAAAATCCAACCTTATGCCATTTATAGGAAACTTACCTAATGAGTAAAAACATCACAGACTCCTCAGGAGGCTGAGGCAGGAGAATTGCCTGAACCCAGGAGGCGGAGGTTGCGGTGAGCCGAGATCGCACCATTGCACTCCGGTCTGGGTAACAAGAGCGAAACTCCGTCTCCAAAAAAAAAAAAAAAATCACAGACTCAAAGTAAAAGGGTGGAAAATATATTCTATGCAAAAATAAATCAAAAGCAAGCAGGAGTAACTATACTTACATCAGATAAAACAGACTTTATAACAAATAAAACAGTCAACAACAGTGAAAAAAGGCCACAAAAAGTCATTATATGATTATAAGGAGGACTGATTAAACAGGAAGATGTAATAATCCTAAATATACATGCACCCAACACCAGAGCACCCAGATTCATAAAACAAGTACTAGTAGACCTAAGAAAAAAGATGGAGAACAATATAATAACAGTAGGGGATATTGACATCCCATTGACAGCACTAGACAGATAACTGAGGCAGAAATTCAATAAAGAAACACTGGACTTAAATTGGACTCAAGATCAAATAGGCTGGGCACAATGGTTCATGCCTATAATCTTAGCACTTTGGGAGGCCAAAGTGGGTGGATCACCTGAGGTCAGGAGTTCAAGACCAGCCTGGCCAACATGGTGAAACCCCATCTCTGCTAAAAATGCAAAAGTTAACCAGATGTGATGGTGTGCGCCTGTAATCTTAGCTACTTGGGAGGCTGAGGCAGAAGAATCACTTGAACCCAAGAGGCGAAGATTATAGTGAGCCAAGATCACACCACTGTGCTTCAGCCTGGGCAACAGAGCGAGACGCTGACAAAAAAAAAAAAAAGATCAAATATACTGAACAGACATTTATAGAACATTCTACCTACCAACCACAGAATATACATTCTTCTTATCTGTGCATGGAACAGTCTCCAAAATATATCACATGCTAGTCCACAAAGTAAGTCTCAATAAATTTTTTAAAAACTGCTTTGGGAGGCCAAGGAGGGAGGATCACTAGGTGAGGAGATCGAGACCATCCTGGCCAACATGGCGAAACCCCTTCTCTACTAAAAATACAAAAATTAGCTGGGTGTGGTGGCGCATGCCTGTAGTCCCAGCTACTTGGGAGGCTAAGGCAGGAGAATTGCTTGAATCTGGGAGGCAGAGGTTGCAGTGAGCCGAGATCG
>NW_016107668.1:2368554-2369672 GCF_001604975.1 Cebus imitator
TTCTTGGACAACAGTGAGTGGAAGCAAGACTAGAAATCAGTAGAAAGAAGAACTCTCAAAACTAGACAATTAAAGAACCCATTCCTGAATAATCTTTAGTTAAATGATAAAATTAAGGCAGACATTTTTAAAAATTTTTTTAATGAGTGAAAATAGAGACACAACATACCAGAATCTGTGGGACACAGCGAAAGCAGTGCTGGAAGGGAAGTTTATGGGGTTCAATGCCTACATTGAACAGAATGGTCAGGCATGGTGGCTCACACCTGTAATCCCAGCATTTTGGGAAGCCAAGGCAAGTGGGTCACTTGAGATCAGGAGTTAGAGACCAGCATGACCAACATGGTGAAATATCGTCTCTACTAAAAATACAAAAAAATTAGCTGGGCATGGTGGTGGGTGCCTGTCATCCCAGCTACTCAGGAGCCTGAAGCAAGAGAATCGCTTGAACTGGTGTGGCAGAGGTTTCGGTGAGCCAAGATCGTGCCACTACGCTCCAGCCTATGCAACAGAGCAAGATTTTATCTCAAAAAACAAACAAAAAAAAAACAGATAGAAAGATTAGAAAGATCTCAAACTAACAGCCTAATGTCATACTTCAAGGAACTAGAAAAACAAGAACAAATCAAACCCAAAGTTGGCAGAAGAAATAACAAAGATAAGCGCAGAACTGAATGAAATTTAAACAAAAAAAGAAAGGATTAATGAAACAAAAAGCTGCTTATTTGAAAAGATAAATAATATTGATAGATTGCTACTAGATTAATGAAGAAAAAAGAGAAGATTCAAATAAGCACAATCAGAAATGATAACGACATGAAAACTGATATAGAACTACAAAAAATCATCAGAAAGTACTATAAGCACCTCTGCAGTAAACTAAAAAACCTAGAATAAATGGATAAATTTCTGAAAATATACAACCTCCCAAGATTGAACCAGGAAGAAATAAAAATCCTGAACAGATGAATAATATGTCATAAAATTAAATCAGGAATTTTTTAAAAACTCCCAATTTTAAAAAGGCCCAAGACCAGATTTATAGCTGAATTCTATCAGACCTACAAAGAAGAACTGGTACCAATCTTACTGAAATTGTTCAAAATAAAAAAAAAAAA
>NW_016107668.1:2370247-2374115 GCF_001604975.1 Cebus imitator
AATGGGGAAAAGTTTAAAGCATTCCATGTAGGAACTGAAACAGAATAAGGAAGCCCGCTTTTACTGTTCTTATTGAACATAGTACTGGAAGTTCCAGCTAGAGACATCAGGCAAGAGAAAGAAATAGAGAAATGAAAGACACTCAAGTTGGAAAAGAGCAAGACAAATTATGTGGGCTGTAGATATGATCTTATACCTGGAAACCCCTAAAGACTCATTCAAAACACTCTTAGAGTTAATAAATTACTTTAGTAAAGTTGTAAGATACAAAACCAATGAATAAAAATCAGTAGCATTTTTATATACCAATAATCAAGCTGAAAATTAAATCAAGAAGGCAATTCCATTTACAATAGCTACAAAACACACACATGCACACACACCCCTAAGAATATGTTTAACCAAGGAGGTGAAAGATCTCTACAAGAAGAACTACAAAACATTGATAAAAGAAATCATTGAGGACACAAGCAAATGGAAAAACACCTTATGTTCATGGATTGAAAGAATCAGTATCATTAAAATGACCATATTGCCCAAAGCAATCTACAGATTCAATGCAATATCTATCAACTTACCAATGTCATTTTTCACAGAATTAGAAAAAACAATTCCAAAATTCATATGCAACCCAAAAAAAGCCTGAGTAGCCAAAGCTATCCTAAGTAAAAAGAACAAAGCTGGAAATACCATATTACTTGACTTCAAATTATACTACAAGTCTATAGTAACCAAAACAGCATTGTACTGGTATAAAAACAGACACATAGATCAGCTGAAAAGAATTAGGAACCCAGAAATAAAGCCACATATCTACAACCAATTGATCTTTGATAAAGTTGACAAAAATATACACTAGAGGGAAAGAACACTCTATTTAATAAATGGTTCTGGGAAACTGGACAGCCATATATGGAAGAATGAAATTCAGCCCATTTCTCTTACCATATACAAAAATTAACTCAAGATGGACTTAAGGCTTAAATATAAGGCTTGAAACGATAAAAATCCTAGAAAAAAAATCTAGGAAAAACTCTTCTGGACATTGACCTAGGCAAATAATTTATGACTATGTCCTCAACAGCAAATACAACAAAAACAAAAATAGACAAATGGAACTTAATTGAACTAAAAAGTTTCTGCACAGCAACATAAACAATCAACCTACAAAATGAAAGAAAATATTCATAAACTATGCATCCACCAAAGGGCTAATATCCAGTATCTACAATGAACTCAAACAGCTCATCAAGAAAAAAACAAATGACCCTATTAAAAAGCGAGCAAAGGATGTAGACAGACAGTTCTCAAAAGAAGGCATACAAGCAGCCAACAAACATATGAAATAATGCTCACCATTACTAATCATCAGAGAAATGCAAATTAAAATCACAATGCAATACCATCTTATAATGTTCAGAATGGCTATTATCAAAAGTCAAAAAACAACATGTTGGTGAGGAGGTGGAGAAAAGGAAATGCTTATACACTGTTGGTGAGAATGTAAATTAGTACAACTTCTAAGAAAAACAGTATGGAGATTTCTCAGAGAGCTAAATGTAGAACTACCCTCTAATCCAGCAACCCTATTAGTATCTGCCCAAAGGAAAAAAAAAATTCTTACATAAAAGACACCTGCACTTTAATGTTTACTGCAGCACTATTCACAATAGCAAAGTCATGAAATCAATCGAAGTGTCCATCAATGGATGATTAAATAAAGAAAATGTAGGGTATATATACCATGGAATGCCACTCAACTATGAAAAAGAATGAAATCACGTCTTTTACTTCTGTAAAAGTATGTGCATGGAACAACTAGAGGCCATGACCCTAAGTGAAATAACTTAAACACAGGAAGTCAAATAATGCATGTTCTTACACATAAGTGGAAACTAAATAATGGGTACACATGGACATGAAGAATAGAATTATCAACGTTGGAAGGTGTGAGGGTTGAAAAATTACCTATTAGGTACAATGTTCACTATTTGGGCAACGGGTACACTAAAGGCCATACTTTATCACTATGCAATATATCCATTTAACAAAACTGCTTGTGTAACTGCTAAATCTATAAAAATTAAAAAGTTATCTTAAGGCAGATATTGTCAGATTGGATAAGGTAAATAAGCCTCAACAATATCCTATTTACAATAAATCCATTTTAAACACAGTCACAAACAGGTTAAATGTTAACAGAAAAAACACACCATTCTAACACTAATCAAAATGAAATTATGGAGACTATATTAATATCAAAATATATTGCAGAGCAAACAAAAACGTTTTCAAGAATAAAGAGGGTAACTTTATAATAATAAATGGATCAATTTGTCCAGAGGACATAATAACTCTAAACACTTATTGATTTATTTATTTTGGCTACCCATCAAGAAATTGAACTCAGTCTCCCAAATAATTCCAAACAAACACCTAATAACAAAGCTTTGAAATGAAAAATCTTTGTTCTTAACAGCAGATGAAGAAAAAAAATAAAAAATAAAATAAAGTACATGAAGCAAATATATACACATATGAACTTCAAGGAGAAACAGAAAAACCCACTATTAGAGTCAGAGGTTTCAATTCCCTTGACTCAATAACTGATAGAACAAGTAGACAGAAAATCAGTAAGGGTATAAAAGACTTGAACAACACCCTTAACCAACTCGACCTAGTTGACATTTATAAAGCAATCCACCCCAAAAAATATATGTACATTATCTTTAGTCCCAGCTACTCAGGAAGATGAGGTAGGAGCCCAGGAGTTTGGGGTTGCAGTGAGCTATGATCATGCCACTGTACTTCAGCCTGAGTGAAAGAGCAAGTGCCCTATTGCTAAAACAAAAACCAAAAATATTCAAAACAAAAGAAAACAGAAACATTCTCTTTAATGCACCTCGAATATTGATAAAGTGAGGCCATATGTCTTGGGTTATAAAACAAATAAAATTTGAAAGAATTGAAATCATACAAAGTATGTGGAATACACCATAAGCATTCAAAAAAAAGAAAGATTTTTAAAGCAATGATATTAGCTTCTATCTTTAAAAACTGGGAAAGAAAACAAAATCCAAACTAAGCAGAATAAAGTAAATAATAAGATCACATCTGAAGTCAATAAAACAGGAAACAGAAAAACATTAGAGAACAATACATAAAAACAAAAGCTGGTTACTTCAGAAAATCAATAACATTGACAAACCTATAGCCGGCCTGATCAAAAAAAATAAATAAATAAGCAAAGATACAATGACCAAGATCAGGAAGGAAAGAGGTAAATTAACTTAAAGATTCTACAGGCTAGGTGCCATGTCTCACACCTGTAATCCCAGCATTTTGGAAGGCCAAGGAGGGTGGATCTCTTGAGGTCAGGAGTTCAAGACCCACCTGGCCAACATCATGAAACCCTATCTCTACTAAAAATACAAAAATTAGCTGGGCACAGTAGCATGTGCCTGTAATCCTAGCTACTTGGGAGGCTGAGACAGAAGAATGGCTTGAACTCAGGAGGAGAAAGTTGCAGTGAGCTAAGATCAGGCCACTCCAGCCTGGGCAACAGAGCAAGACACCATCTCAAAAGAAAGAAAGAAAAAAAGATTCTACAGATATTAAATGTATAAGAACATATTATAAACAATGTTATGCCTTTAAATTCAGCAACTTAGATGAAAAATTCTTTGAAAGCCACAAACTACCATTTTCTTTGGGAATGACAATTCATCTCAGCAGGCAAGAGTAGGTGAGTATATAATCAAAAGAGACCAAAGGAAGCATGGAAAATTATGAGGCATAGTTATAATGATAGTTTTTAACACCCAGAAACTTTTACTTTCTTTATGATGTTTTTTTTTTTTTTTTTTTT
>NW_016107668.1:2374125-2384425 GCF_001604975.1 Cebus imitator
TAGCAAAAAGGCATCAGTAGATCTGAGAAGGTAATTTTAAATGTGTCAAAGATGTGATGAAAAACCCTTGACTTTTTTTAAGGCCTAAAAAAAGGAGTCACTGAGTTTTATATAATTTTAACCTAAGATTGTAGGTAAAAAGTAATTTTAATGTTGTGTTTGAGGCAAAGTGATTTCTTCTATTCTCCAGAAGTATCTTTTTATGACCTTGGAAAAAATGTCTATAATATTCATACCTGGCATGGAATAAAGAGCTATAATATATAAGAAGTTTCCACAAATTTACAATAAAGACAAAGGAGGCTCTAGAAAAGTGATCAAAGGATATTGACAAGCAATTTACAAGAAAATGTAACAAAAATTTTAAAACATCTTCAACCTCATTAGTTATCAGAAACAAAACGAGATAGCATATTTTTATCTATTAGACAGATAAAAAATAATAACCATTGCTGAAAATAAGGAAATGGGAAATTTTATGATCTCCTTTGGAAATATAAATTGCTTTTGAAGAGCAATTTTGCATTATCTATTGAAGTTTAAAGTACACATATGCTGAATAGAGGATAAAACACAAATGATCATTTCAACAGATGCAGAAAGAGCATTTGACAAAATCAAATGCCTTTTCATAATAAAAAACAGTCAACAAATTAGGTACAGAAGGGAAATTCCTCAACCAGATTAAGGGCATCTACAAAAACCCACTGCTAACATCAACTTAGCAGTAAAAGACTGGATGCTTTTCCCTAAGATCAAGAACAATGTGTCTGCTCTTACTACTTTTATTCAACATTGTACTGGAGGTTCTAGCCAAGGAAATCAGGTTAAAAAAAACAACAACAAATAAAAGTCATCCGACTGGAAAGGAGGAAGCAAAACTATCTCTATTTGAAGATGACAATCTTGTAGAAAGAAAATCCTAAGAAATCCACTAAAAAAACTATAAGAACTATAAACAATTTCAGCAAGATTGCAAGATACAAGACCAATACACAGAAATTACGTATCTACACGTTAGTAATGAACAATCTGAAAGAAAATTAATAAAAACAATTTTTTTATAATGACACAAAAAAGAATAAAATACTGAGGGTCAAATTTAACAACAGCAACAAAGAACCTCTGAGACACATGCACAGGAAATTACAAAACATTATTGAAAGAAATGAAAGAAGATCTAATTAAACAAAGATACATTTCATGATTATGGATTAGAACACTTACCATTATTAAGACGGCAATATTCCTTAATTGATCTATAGAGTCAACGCAGTCCTTATCAAAATATCACCAAAGTTTTTGCAGAAACAGACAAGCTGATCTTAAAATTAATATAGAAATTCAAGTGACTCAGAATAAACAAAGAAATCAGGAAAAAAGAACTAAATTAGAGGACTAACCCTTCCTGTTTTGGAACTCGCTACAAAGCTACTGTAATAAAGACAGTATGGTCATCAAACAGAACAGATATATAGATCAGTGAAATAGAATTAACAGTGTAGAAATAACCCCTTACATTTACAGTCTGTTGACTTTTTTGTTAAGACAGGATCCTGCCTTGTTACCCAGGCTGGAGTGCAGAAGCACTGTCATAATTCACTGCAATGTCACACTTCTGAGCTCAAGCAGTCCTCCCACCTCAGCCGCCCAAGCCGCTGGGACCATGAGCACATGCCACTCCCTCAGTTTACAGTGAGTAGATTTTTTCTTTTTTTTTGAAACGGAGTTTTGACTTTGTTGCCCAGGCTGGAGTGCAATGGCACGATCTCGGCTCACCTTTACCTCCACCTCCCAGGTTCAAGTGATTCTCCTGCCTCAGCCTTCCAAGTAGCCGGGATTACAGATATGTGCCATGACGCCTGGCTAATTTTGTAGTTTTAGTAGAGATGACATTTCTCCATGTTGGTCAGGCTGGTCTTGAGCTCCCAATCTCAGATGTGCTGCACGCCTTGGCCTCCCAAAGTGCTGGGATTACAGTCATGAGCCACCATGCCCAGCCTTTTTCTTTTTTTTTGAGACAGGGCCTCATTCTGTTGTCCAGCCTGGAGTGCAGTGGCACAATCATGGCTTACTGCATAAATGACTTGATGGAGATGAGTAACACAGCACAAGAACTTCACGAAGCATACACAATTTTCAATACCCAAATCGACCAAGCAGAAGAAAGCATATCAGAGACTGATGATCAACTCAATGAAATAAAGTGAGAAGGCAAAATTAGCTAAAAAAGAGTGAAAAGAAATGAACAAAGCCTCCAAGAAATATGGGATTGTGTGAAAAGACCAAATCTACATTTGATCGGTATACCTGAAAGTGTTGGGGAGAATGAAACCAAGTTGGAAAACACTCTTAAGGATATTATCCAGGAGAACTTCCCCAACCTAACAAGGTGGGCCAATTTTCAAATTCAAGAAGTGCAGAGGGCACCACAAAGACATTCCTCGAGAAGAGCAACCCCTCCTCCTGAATGACTACTGGATAAATAATGAAACGAAGGCAGAAATCAAGATATTCTTTGAAACCAATGACAGCAAAGACACAACATACCAGAATCTCTGGAACACATTTAAAGCAGTGTCTAGAGGGAAATTTCTAGCACGAAATGCCCACAAGAGAAACAAGGAAAGATAGAAAATCTACACCCTAATGTCATGATCAAAAGAACTAGAAGAGCAAGATCAAACAAATTCAAAGGCTAGCAGAAGACAAGAGATAACTAAGATTAGAGCAGAACTGAAAGAGATAGAGACACAAAAAACCCTTCAAAAATCAATAAATCAAGGAGATGGTTTTTTGAAAAGATCAATAAAGTAGATAGACCACTAGCCAGAATAATAAACAAGAAAAGAGAACAGAATCAAATAGGTGCAATAAAAAAATGATAAAGGGGATATCACCACTGATCCCACAGAAATACAAACTACCATCAGAGATTACTACAAACACCTCTATGCAAATAAATCAGTAACTCTAGAAGACATGGATAAATTCCTGGATACTTACATCCTCCCAAGACTAAACCAGAAAGAAGCTGAATCCCTGAATACACCAATAACAAGGTCTGAAATTGAAGCAGAAATTAACAGCCTACCAATCAAAAAAAAAGTACAGGACCAGACAGGTTCACACTGAATTCTACCAGAGGTACAAAGAAGAGCTGACACCACTCCTTCTGAAACTATTCCAAACAATACGAAAAGAGGGAATCCTCTCTAACGCATTTTATGAGACTAACATCATCCTGATATCAAACCCTGGCAGAGACACAACTGAAAAAGAAAATTTCAAGCCAATATCCATGATGAACACTGACGCAAGAATCCTCAGTAAAATACTGGAAAACCGAATCCAACAGCACATTAAAAAGCTTATACAACACGATTAAGTTGGCTTCATCCCTGGGATGCAAGGCTGGTTCAACATATGCAAATATAGAAATGTAATCCATCACATAAACAGAACCAAAAACAAAAACCACATGATTATCTCAATAGATTCAGAGAAGGCCTTCGACAAAATTCAACAGCATTTTTTGCTAAAAACTCTCAATAACCTCGGTATCAAAGGAACATATCTCAAAATAATAAGAGCTATTTATGACAAACCCACAGTCAATATCATACTGAATGGGGAAAAACTGGAAGCATTCCCTTTGAAATCTGGCACTAGACAAGGATGCCGTCTCTCATCACTCCTATTCAACATAGTGCTGGAAGTTATGGCAAGGGCAATCAGGCAAGAAAAAGAAATAAAGGATATTCGATTAGGAAAAGAGGAAGTCAAATTGTCTCTATTTGCAGATGACGTGATTATATATTTAGACTCCATCATCTCAGCCCAAGGTCTCCTTAAGCTGATAAGCAACTTCAGCAAAGTCTCAGGACACAAAATCAATGGGCAAAAATCACAAGCATTCCTATACACCAATAACAGACAAACAGAGAGCCAAATTATGAGTGAACTCCCATTCACAATTGCTACAAAGAGAAAAAAATACCTAAAATACCTAGGAATACAACTGACAAGGGATGTGAAGGACCTCTTCAAGGAGAACTGTATACCATTGCTCAAGGAAATAAGAGAGGACACAAACAGATGGAAAAACATTCCATGCTCATGGTTGGAAAGAATCAATATTGTGAAAATGGCCATACTGTCCAAAATAATTTATAGATTCAATATTATCCTTATCAAGCTACCATTGACTTTTTTCACAGAATTGGAGAGAAAAAACCCTTAAACTTCATATGGAACCAAAAATGAGCCCACATAGCCAAGACAATACTAAGCAAAAAGAACAAAGCTGGAGGCATCACGCTACTTGACTTCAAAATATAATACAATGCTACCTGACCTCAAAACAGACTACAAGGCTACAAATATACTACAAATATACAATAATCAAAACAGCCTAGTACTGGTACCAAAACAGAGATATAGACCAATGTAACAGAACAGAGGCTGCAGAAATAATGCCACACATCTACAACCATCTGATCTTTGACAAATCTGACAAAAACAAGCAATGGGGAAAGGATTCTCTATTTAATAAATGGTATTGGGAAAACTCACTAGCCATATGCAGAAAGCTGAAACTGGATCCCTTCCTTACACCTTGTACAAAAATTAACTCCAGATGGATTAATGATTTAAACATACGACCTAACACCATAAAAACCCTGGAAGAAAACCTAGGTAACGCCATTCAAGACATAGGCATGGATAAGGACTTCATGATTAAAACACCAAAAGCAATGGCAACAAAAGCCAAAATAGACAAATGGGATCTAATTAAACCTATGAGCTTCTACATAGCAAAAGAAACAATCATTAGAATGAACCAGCAACCAATAGAATGGGAAAAAATTTTTGCAATCTAGCCATCTGACAAAGGGCTAATATCCAGACTTTACAAAGAACCTAAACAAATTTACAAGAAAAAAACTAAACAACCCTATTAAAAAGTGGGCAAGTGATATGAACAGACACTTTCAAAAGAAGACATTTATGCAAACAACAAACATATGAAAAAAAGCTTATCATCGCTGGTATTAGAGAAAAGCAAATCAAAACCACCTTGAAATACCATTTCACACCAGTTAGAATGGCAATCATTAAAAAACCAGGACACAGATGCTGGAGAGGATGTGGAGAAATAGGAACACTTTTATACTGTTGGTGGCAGTGTAAATTAGTTCAACCATTGTGGAAGACAGTGTGGCAATTTCTCAAGGATCTACAACTAGAAATACCATTTGACCCAGCAATCCCATTACAAAGGATTATAAATCATTCCGTTATAAAGACATATTCACACACGTTTATTGCCTCACTGTTCACAATAGTGAAGACTTGGAACCAACCTAAATGCCCATCAATGATAGGCTGGATAAAGAAAATGTGGCACATATACACCATGGAATACTATGCAGCCGTAAAAAGAGAATGAATTCATGTCCTTTGCAGGAAAATAAAAAGCTGGAAACCATCATTCTCAGCAAACTAACACAAGAACAGAAAACCAAACACCACATGTTCTCACTCATAAGTGGGTGTTGAACAATGAGAACACCTGGACACAGGGAGGGGAACATCACACACTGGGGCCTCTTGAGGGGTGGGAGACGGGGGAGGGATAGCATTAGGAGAAATACCTAATGCAGATGACAGGGTGATGGATGCAGCAAACTGTCATGGCACGTGTATACCTACCTAACAAATCTGCTCATTCTGCACATGTACCCGAGAACTCAATACATAATTTTAAAAAAAGAAATATTACAGAAATAAGAAGTGAAATATACTAGCAACACTGTACCCCAAACTGTCTCAGCCTGGTGAAAGAGATTAAACCTTGCATGGGAGCCGTTAAACTTTATGAGAGGGATCACTGCTTTTGTCACATCTGCAGCAGTTAACAGTGAACCTTAGGAAGTCCGGGGTCTGTGGGCTTGCATGGTGGTCATTAAACCTTCTGCCTCTTTCTCATGTCTAAATGACTGAGGCGGCCACTTTCAGGGGGTCCTCTAAAGTACTACCTGGTCCCCGGGAGCATTTCTGGGCATAAAATGGAGGCGGTAAAGTTTGTTGCTTATTACTTTATTCTGAAAAACAGAGAATTTGGCGTCTCTCGTTCCCTTTCTTCAGTGAAAACTTGGAGTTTGAGGGAGGGAGAAAGCAGGCATTCCCCCCTTTTCTTCTGTCTTTTTGTCTGAGTCCTGGCGACCCTGGCAGGTGCCACCCATGGGTGCCAATTCGGCATGCACCCACGAAGCGGGGAGGGCCTGGAAAGTAGGAATTACCCACACTCATTATGCCTCTGCCTCCCCTTTGAGTTGACTGGGCTTCATCCATGCAGGGAGCATGGCCTCCTTCCACGAAGCAGGGGCTTCACTGGCAGGAGTTGGTCCTGCCCATTGACACTGCACCTGTTTCCTGGCTTTGGATCCCTCAGATCTGGTTTTCCTTTCTAGGGCCTCAACGGGAAGCTTAGAACCAAGTTTGGAACAAAAAAAATAAAGCGTTTCAGTGTGTCAGAGGCTGCATGGATTCATTTAGATTAAGTCCCAGATGGACTTTGCCAAATTTGCAGTTATCAGCCAGGAGGGGCTGCCCCTCTGCTGCCTCCCTGTCATAAGCAAAGGGCTGAGGTAGGAAAAGAATCCTCTCCCTCAGAAAAGAAAAAAAGCTTCAAGTACCAAAGTGGTGGCACCTGGGGGAAGGGCCGCTTGCTCTGTTGAAATGGGTTTCTTTAATCACTCCTTCCCTCCCCTGGTTCAGACCAGCTAAACCTCTGCGAAGTTGGAAACGGCGCCAACATTCCTTTTACCCAAAGGAGAGAGAGGTGGCAGGGTCTCAGAAAAGACACAGATCCAGCAGTTCCCCACTTAAACTCACCGTTTTTCATTTCCTGGACAGGCCCGGGTGAGCCAGGACGGTTCCCTTCACCTGAACCCCCTGAAGCCCCTTCGTGGAGGGCGCTGGGGCGGCGCGTTCCGCTGGGGGGGGGGGTCTCTGCGGGCCGCACAGCAGCGTCCGAGCCCTGCCCTGGGCACCCGGGTTCCTGCCCCGAGTCCAGAAGAATGAGGTCACAAGAAGGACTGCAGAGCAGAGTCAGCGGAGGCTTCTGAGCGGGGACTCCCGGTGGGACGGGAGCTGGAAAGGGGGTGGTGAGAGAAGGCGATCCCTCCCCGAATCCTCCGCATCTCCCTGCAGCCTCCAGCCTCAGCCGCCTGTGTGTCTTGCTCTGCCAGCTGAAGTCTTTTACGGGCCCAGGACAGGGGCGTGGCGGGCCAAAAAAGCAACATTTGGGCAGAAAAACAGGGTCAGCTGTTTCCAAGGCTGTGACTCCAGGCTTAAGTGTGGGGGTTAAGCCCCAGCCACTCTGTATCAGTGATAGTTGTGCAACTTATAAATGTACTAAAAACCATTGAACTGTGTACTTTAAATAGATTAACTGTAGAATATATGAATTATATCTCAGTAAAGCTGTTTAAAAAAAAAAATGCATACACCTTACTCTAGTCATTCCAGGTCTAGTAACATATGCTACAGCGGTACTAGCATAAAGATGCAATACGTGGTTAACAATAATAAATATTGGAAATACTTAATCTTGCAAGTACATGATCAGTAAGGCACTGGGGGCAAAAACTAGGTTTCCCAGGAGCTCCAGGCTTCTCAGCTTCCGGGTAGCAATCTCAAGGAAGTAGGACTCTGACTGAAACTGTCACAGACCTACTCCTTAGACCAATCACTGTTCCCATAGAGACAGCTCATTATGATTTGTGGGATCAGAATCCTGTGCCCACTGCTGAAATCAGGAATTCAGGGTCCTGGGAGAGACACCCGTGCCACCCATCTGATTTTTTTCTGGAAGTTTGACTTTAAAAGGAAGAAGAGAGCAAGAGATCAACATAGCTGCAGTGTGGAGGAGTTAGTTTTAGAATAGAGATGACTTGAAGATGTTTAAACAGGATTGTGCAAAGCAGCCAATATAGAGGGAGCAGTTAGAGGCACAAAAGAAATGGAACAATTTCTAATCAATAGATCTCAGGAAATTATTTCCCACTATCCCTGAGAAAGTTATATTCAATAAAGGAATTTGTTCCTAGATCCTTGGAGGATAATCCAGGTTCTCCCTTAGCTTTCCTCTTCATGCTTAGGTAATACAAAGTTGAATCTTCACTTTAAACCACATTACACAGACTTGAGGGTGAAACTGCAATGCCCAGGCCATTATGTTCATCAATAGTTCAACCTTCCTTTTTTTTTTTTTTTTTTTTTTTTTTCCTATTCAGATATTCCTTTTTTTTTTTTTGAGATAGAGTTTCCATTCTTATTGCCTAGGCTGGAGTGCAGTGTCATGAGTTTGGCTCACTGCAAACTCCACCTCACAGATTCAAGCAATTCTCCTGTCTCAGCCTCCTGAGTAGCTGGGATCACAGGCATGTGCCACCACACACAGCTAATTTTGTATTTTTAGTAGAGATGGGGTTTCACCATGTTGGCCAGGATGGTCTCGAACTCTTGAGTTCAGGTGATCCACCAGCCTCGACTGCCTGAACTGCTGGGATTACCGGCGTGAGCCACCGCGCCCAGCCTCAACCTTCATTAAATACAGGATTCCCAGCCAGGCATGGTGGCTCACACCTGCAATCCCAGCACTTTGGGAGGCCGAGGTGGGCAGATCATCAGGAGATCGAGACCATCCTGGCCAACATGGTAAAACCCTGTCTCTACTAAAAATACAAAAATTAGCCTGGTCTGGTGGTGCAGGCCTGTAGTCCCAGCTACTTGGGAGGCTGAAGGAGTAGAATCGCTTGAACCCGGGAGGCAGAGGTTGCAGTGAGCCGAGATTGCACCACTGCACTCCAGCCTGAGCAACAGAGGGAGACTCCATCTCAAAAAAAAAAAAAAAGTGGGGGGCAGGATTCCCTCCACTTACTCCTCTACCCGGTTAGGGCGTAATTGCGGCAGGCCACCTGTCTTCGCAAAGGGAGCTGGTAATCTTTGTTTCGTTTGTTCACCTTCCCTCACATCCTCAGCTGCTGTAGCTGATCCCTCTTAGTTGGAACATGAAGAGGGAGAAGAAAGGGAAGCGGAAAGCTCTTCCTTGACTGGTACTATTTTAAGATGGCTTTGCACTCTCTGGTTTTGGCAGATGTTTCAAACTGAGTCATACTTAAAGATGGTTTCATGGATTCTTTGGTCAGGGTCCTGCAGGGCCCTTCCAGCTACAACTCCTATGACACGGGCCACGCGTTCTATTCTCATAGTTCCTGATCCCCCCTTAGCTGGAAACAAGGGCCCCCTTCTCAGAACCTCTGTTGGGGACCCATTCTCTTCCCAGGCAATCTTCTTAGAAAAACCTCTTGCTAAGTGAAAGTGTATGTTTTCCTCATTAGGGGAATTGAGGCATTGTTTCAGGTCACCTGCAACCAAAGGCATTTTCACTGATAGAGCAACATGAATTCAACGTTTTCTCCTCCTGGTGTCTTGCTTATTTTTTGGGAGGGGAGTTGTTACTTGTTTGTGCGTTTGGTTTCTCTTTAGAAAATTTCACTGGTCCTGATTTAGAAGGTTTAAGCTTCATCCGTTCAGCGCCTCAGAGAAAGGCCTTGTTATATAAGAAGAATATTGAGGAAATTATTAAATTATGATTATGAATAAAAACTATAATAAAGAATTACTTTTTAAAGTAATTCTTGAGAATTTTATCCCAAGACCAGCAAAGGGCAGAGTTCCTGGACTTTTCTCCTTGAAACTTCCCAAGTGAGTTTTCTCTGAGATTGACAGAGTTTTAGGAAATGAGATGGAATGAATGTCCATATGTTTTCAGCAGTAACTGTAATATATCAATAGCTGCCTTAAAACTGATCAGAAACCAAAAGAAATAAAGAGACTAATTTTTGCACCCAGCTGCATGCTAAACTAAACATGCAATGAACCAATCTAAACCTAAATATAACTGCTACTTTCAGATGTCTATTTAATTTTATAAGTAACTCAGACCAGGCGTGGTGGCTCATGCCTGTAATCTCAGCACTTTGGGAAGCCGAGTCAGGTGGCTCACCTAAGGTCAGGAGTTCGAGACTAGCCTGACAAACATGGAGAAACCCCATCTCTACTAAAAATACAAAAAGTAGCTGAGCGTGGTGGTGGGTGCCTGTAATCCCAGCTACTTGGGAGACTGAAGCAGGAGAATCGCTTGAACCCGGGAGGCGAAGGTTACAGTGAGCCGAGATCACATCATTGCACTCCAGCCTGGGCAACAGAGTGAGACTTCGTCTCAAAA
>NW_016107668.1:2384465-2386607 GCF_001604975.1 Cebus imitator
AAAAAAAAAAAAAAAAGATTTAAGCAGTCTCAAAGTTCCTTTCCTTTTTTATAAGTATTTGCACACACACATATAACTGAATATTTTACATAAATGAAATCATAACAAATGTATTTTTCTATGACTTGCATTTTTAGTTAATTCGTTTTGAAAATTTTCCATGTGCTGAGCTCATTTTAGTAACTGCTATTCAATAGTAGGGTGTATTTATTCAATCATATCTATTAATGGATATTTAAATTCTTTCTCATTTTTAGTAATTAAAAACAATGCCATAATGAATAATAAACATTCCTTTATTCATATTTTTCTATAGCATTTGAAAAAATCAATTAACACAGAAAACAGCTAGAATGACATAGTATCCTCTTAACCACTCCCATATATATGTTTGCTTCACATTTTTACTTTAGTTGCATATAGAGAATTGCCTACCTGATTTGTAATAATACCATGTGAACAAATAGAGCACTGCCTGCATGAATATAACCTAAAATAGTACCCTTAATAAATGCTACTTATGTCTCAAAGTGGAACCGCAACAGACAAGATCATGAGACGACCGATCTAATTGAGAATGCAAGCTGACTTTAAGTGCAGTTTATTATTTCTTTCTTCCTTCTTTCTTGCCTTCTTTTCTTCATTCCTTTTCCTCCCTTCTTTTCCTCATTTTTTTCCTCTTCCTTCCCTCCTTCCACCCTCCCTTTTTCCCTCCTCTCACACTAGGCTACCACTAACCGTTTATTTAATGTTAGAATGTACCTCTCAAGTCTTGGTACCTCATTACCCATTGAGGCATAAGTGTGTAATAATTATTATGTATGGGCCGGCACTGTGGCTCACACCTGTAATCCCAACACTTTGGGAGGCTGAGGCAGGTGGATCACCCGAGGTCAGGAGTTTGTGACCAGCCTGACCAACATGGTGAAAACCCATCTCTACTTAAAATACAAAAAATTAGCCGGCTGTGGCGGTGGGCGCCTGTAATCCCAGCTACTCAGGAGGCTGAGGTAGGAGAATCACTTGAACTTGGGAGGTGGAGGTTGCAGTCAGCTGAGATCACACCATTGCACTCCAGCCTGGGTGACAAGAGCAAGACTCCTTCTCAAAAAAGAAAAAAAATTATTACGTATGGACAACAAAGACGTGTTTTAAACTTACACCTGTTAGAAGACTAAAAGATCTGTTTCAGTAAGTGATTCCTCTTTTAAGCAGTTACAAAATTACACTTGTCAAACTGTTTGTTTTTCATTAAAAGGGGAGACTTACATTTTTTTTATTGCCAGAAAGAAAAGCCTGCCATGCTTTTCACATTATGTAGCCTATAAATAGATTTTCTTATTCAGCAGAAAGGAAGCAGAAATGTGATAAGTTTTACATGCAGCACGAAATATTCCCGCAGTTCATGTGTGGACACACTGAACAATGAAACCAAATCTCCCGCACATAGTATCATCTACATTAGCAGTAATTCTTAATTTGGCAGCCTAAGAATATTGTAACAGAATCAAGGTCTGAAGGCCTCAGAGAGTATTTTTAGACTTCTATGGGGTCATGGTCTGCTCTTTTTAGGTGTAGATTTCACATATTAAAATTCAGTAACTAGTGTTCCAAACTTCATAAAGCCAGTAAGGCAGCAAGCATAAAGAAACAATGCTATGGGTCCCAAATAATAACAAAGGATACCTTTTCATTTTAATTCCAATGTTGTTTTCAATAATATTTCAACATGTTTCCTGTTGTGCCCTGGTATTCTTAGGCAGCCAGTTGTAAAAAGCCTTCGTGATTTGGCAGTAAAGAGCCCATAGAATAATAAGCACTAAGTTATTCATTGCCCATTAGCACAAATTGGTACCAGGTTAGGTATCAGTCAAGGGAGGCAATGGCTAACATTCCTCGTATGTGTCTAATAAACTTGTGAAACTGAATTCCTGCCAGGTTAAATTTAATTCAACCATACTGAATAAAGAAAATTCTCAGGGAAATACATTTCTTAGAAGGCTTTAAAAATGGCTTAAGTTTTTCAGTTGAGTCTTTTTTTTTTTAATCTCACATTAATTTTCTCAGCATTTTCATGCTAAAACTCAGAGCAACCTCTTTATATCTTGAAGATTGTTTTAAAATATAATGAATTAGCCGGGC
>NW_016107668.1:2386905-2394530 GCF_001604975.1 Cebus imitator
ATATATATATATATATATATATATATAATGAATTAGAATCAAGTTTGAACTTGTATCGCTGAATGCATTTACAAAATTAGGGAGAATTTTTTTTTAATGCAGTAGTAAATCCAGAAGATGTTTTCATTCTAATTCTGACTCATTCTAAGTGATCTATGTAACTGTTGCAAGTATTTTTTACTGTTTGCGATTCATAAATCGTAGGTGCTTTCTGATATGTTGATTGTATGATGAATTAGTATTCCAGTATT
Organism: Cebus imitator; assembly: GCF_001604975.1. NCBI lineage: Eukaryota > Metazoa > Chordata > Mammalia > Primates > Cebidae > Cebus > Cebus imitator. The sequence continues at coordinate 2,387,157 of NW_016107668.1, forward strand.
CAAATTTTTGAAGTGTGTATTTTAAATGATTTTACTAACCAATTAAATAGGTCTTTTAAAAAGACTATTATTGGCTCTTAAATTTGCAACAAATGCATTTTATTTGATTCCTGCTCGGTGGTTATATGGAATCAGATCCTGAGATGTGGAAGATCCATTCATTACTCAGTTTCCTTTGCTGACTATTTACACCAATCCCTTGGCTATTTCTATTTTTTTTTTTTTTAAATGGGGTTTCACCATGTTGGTCAGGCTGGTCTTGAACTCCCGACCTCAGGTGATCTGCCCGCCTTGGCCTCCAAAGTGCTTGGATTACAGGCGTGAGCCACCACGCCCGGTTATTTCTATTTTATAGAGAAGAAATCTAGTCGAATGCATAGAGATGTTGAATAATTTGCCCAAGCTCACACAGCACTTTAGTAAAAAATTAGAATCTGTCTTTCGGAAATTTCAGGATGTGACTTAACTTACTAAATGATCTTAAAATACAAATACAGTGACTGAAGATAGGAATGAATTACCGTTGATGCCATAGTGCAGAAATGTTGATGCTTGCTAATTGCCATAATCAAAACTATTTTTTTAAAAAATAGATGTTAACGTGGATTTGGTAAAAAGGGAACATTGTTACTCTGCTGGTGGGAATGTAAACTAGTACAATCGCTATGGAAAACAGTGTGAAGATTTCTTAGAGAACTAAATGTAGAACTACCATTTGATCCAGCAATCCCACCACTGGGTATCCACCCAGAAAAAAAGATATCATTATACAAAGAAAGATACTTGTGGGCCAGGCACGGTGGCTCATGCCTGTAATCTCAGCACTTTGGGAGGTCTAGGCGGGCAGATCACCTGAGGTCCAGAGTTCCAGACCAGCCTGGCCAACATGGAGAAATCCCATCTCTACTAAAAATATAAAATTAGCCAGGCATGGTAGCACATGCCTGTAATCCCGGCTACTCAGGAGGCTGAGGCAGGAGAATTGCTTGAACGCAGGAGGCGGAGGTTGTGGTGAGCAGAGATCGAGCCACTGCACTCCAGCCTGGGCGACAAGAGTAAAACCCCGTCTCAAAAAAAAGAAAGATACTTGCACACGCATGTTTATAGAAGCACAAATATGGAACCAGCCCATCAATCAACGAATGGATAAAGTAGTTGTGCTTTATTTTGCAGCAACTTGGATGAAATTGGAGATCATTATTCTAAGTGAGGTAACTCAGGAATGAAAAACCAAACATCCCATGTTCTCACTCGTAAGTGGGAGTTAAGCTACGAAGATGCAGAGGCTTAAGAATGATACAATAGACTTTGGGGACTGGGGAAAGGGTGGGGGGGGCGAGGGATAAAAGCTAACCCTGAGTACAGGGTACACTGCTTGCTGAGGGGTGCACCAAAATCTCAGAAATCACCACAAAAGAACTTATTCTTGTAACCCAACGCCACCTGTTCCCCCAAATCCTATTGAAATTAAGGGTTTTTTAAAAAAGTGTCAATGCTTGCTATATTTATCATTGTTTCTAAGAGGAGAAAAGGAGAAACTAAACAAAATAAGAAATATAAATGGAAAATTAACATGTAAAATATGTGCACCCTTTCTAAGAACTAAGAAAAATAGTAGATACACATAGAAAAAATGTGCAAGGATATAGACTACCTAATAATAGTTGCTTTGGGGAATTAGGCTTATGGCAGAAAATATTTTTATTTATTTATTTTTTGAGACAGGGTCTCGCTCTGTCTCTGAGGCTGGAGTGCAGTGGCACGATCGCGGCTCAAGGCAGCCTCCGCCTCCCGGGGTCAAATGATTCTCCCACCTCAGCTTCCCAAGTAGCTGGGACCACAGGCACACACCATCATGCTTGGCTAATTTTTGCATTTTTTGTAGAAAAGAGTTTTCACTGTGTTGCCCAGGCTGGTCTCAAACTCCTGGACTCAAGCGATCTATCAGCCTTGACCTCCCAAAGTGCTGGGATCACAGGCACGTGCCACCACGCCTGGCTCATTTTTAAATTTAAATGTTTTTATATTGTTTATATTTGTTCCAGTCAAAAAGTATGATAGTCAAGAACTGCCTACTGTTTACTTCTACAGCGTGCCAGCACTGTTTTTAGAATATACCAGTGAACAAAACAAAAATTCTTGTTGCCACGAAGCTTACATTCAGCTTTCTTTATATTGGATTTTTTTTAAATGGCTGAGGAAAATGTAATTCACGTTTAATTGAAACAACTGCAGCAGAAAAAATTAGTAGAGGAAACTGCTCTCTCAAACAACATAGGTCACAACGAGGTGGTTTTGTTTCTCTGTATACAATGATTGGGAGAACGAAAGACCCAGGTAAAGGTCTTTTGTTGAAAAATAGACAAAAGAAAAACAGAATTCCGTGTTAGATAATCTGGCAACATATAAACTCCCTTTATCTCCAATGCTAGCCATGTTTTATAATTTCGCAAAATTATCTAAAACACGAATCATGAAATTTAAAAGAAACCAAGAGTATGGATTATGGTTCATGTTTTCTTTTAATTTTTTTTTTTTTAAGATGGAATTTTGCTCTGTTGCCCAGGCTGGAGTACAGTAGCACAATCTCGGGTCACTGCAGCCTCTGTCTCCCAGGTTCAAGCAAATCTCCTGCCTCAGCCTCTCGAGTAGCTGGGACTACAGGTGTGTGTCACCACACTCGGCTATTTTCGTATTTTTAGCGGAGATGGGGTTTCGCCATGATGGCCAGGCTGGTCTCAAACTCCTGACCTCAGGCGATCCATCCAGCGTGGCCTCCCAAAGTGCTTGGATTACAGACAAGAGCCACGGCGCCCGACCTATGGTTTACATTTATAGTAGAATATGGTTTCTGTCGTGCATTTGTGAGAGGTTTTATCTTTTTGTAACCTGAGCAGAAAGAAAAGGATGACAGTAGAAGAAACCGTGAAGGAAGTGAAAGAGTAGCAAAACACAACCTTAACTGGCCCTTTCAATCTTAACCCAACTGGTTCACTAACTTGCTGCAGGAGGTATTGCAAATATTCCAGAGCAGGCTAACTGACTGCACTGCAGACGAGTAAACCGAGGGGCCAACTGATTGCTTCCAAATCTCCCGTTAATTAAAAATGTATCGGAGGCTGGTCCCATGGTAGTGGGTTATCAGAACTTATTAACGTTAGTGTCACTAAAGTTGGTGTACAACCCCCCAACTGCTAAATTTGACCAGCTTTAAAATAAATAAATAAATAAATAAATAAATAAAATGTATCGGCCAGGCGCAGTGGCTCATGCCTGTAATCCCAGCACTTTGGGAGGCCGAGGCAGGCAAATCACAAGGTCAGGAGTTCGAGACCAGCCTAGCCAATATGGTGAAACCCGGTCTCTACTAAAAAATACAAAAAATTAGCCAGGCATGGTGGCGTGCACCTGGAGTCCCAGCTACTCCAGAGGCTGAGGCAGGAGAGTCACTTGAACCCGGAGGTGGAGGTTGCAGTGAACTGAGATCACACCACTGCACCCCAGCCTGGTGACAGAGCAAGGCTCCATCTCCAAAAAAAACAAAAACAAAAATTTATTCCCTTTTTACAACGGTGACTTGTATTTCTAATTAAATATTTTTCCATTATCAAAAAGGTGGCTTATATTGTTCACGCTAAGAAGATACTTGTTTTTATTTATGAGCACATGCATATTTTTCAAATGTCTTTCATACATTTACACGCACACCATATCATTTATGATGTGATTTCAAATTTAATTTTACAATTGTTCTTAAATTTATACTTAAACACTTTCTCTGCTGTGTGATGCATTTTATATGAATATGATTTTGAATGCTGCAACAAAGTTTTGAAAATGCTATATCATACCTTGTACGTTAGCAGTCACATTGAAGGAAAGACTAATACCTAAGTATTTACCCATAATAATTATAACTATATTCTTATCAAATACATTATGCTACAGAGAGCTATTGTACATATGAAGGTCAATTCTGTATCATATATTCAACTTTCATTCTGTTGATCTTGGATTCTGAAATATGTATGAATATAAATACATATATATCACATATGTTCTTTTTTTTTTCCGAAATGGAACCTCGCTCTGTTGCCCAGGCTGAAGTGCAGTAGCACACTCTCCACTCACTGCCGCAACCTCTGCCTCCCGGGTTCAAGCAATTCTCCTGCCTCAACCTCCCGAGTAGCTGGGATTACAGGCACTGGCCACCATGCCTGGCTAATTTTTTTGTTTTTAAGTAGAGACAGGATTTCACCATGTTGACCAGGCTGGTCTTGAACTCATGACCTCAGGTGATACGCCTGCCTCAGCCTCCCAAAGTGCTGGAATTACAGGCATGAACCACTGCGCCCAGCCCAGCCCACATATGTTCTTCGTGTATTTACATATATATACATATATATATGTGTGTGTGTATTTTTCTTCAGCTTATTTAACTAGTGAATGAAGAAAAGAACTAAAGTAACGCTAGTGAAGAAAAATCTCTTAAAAATGATAAGAAAGCAACGAATCCTTCCCATATATTTAATATCGTTTTGGGTTTTTTGTTTTTGCTTTATGGTTTTTGTTTTGTTTTGTTTTTTTTGAGACGGAATGTCACTCCATTGCCCAAACTGGAGTGCAGCGACACAATCATAGCTCACTGCAGCCTCAAACTCCTGGGCTCAAAGGCTCCTCCTGAGTAGCTCGGACTACAGACACGCACTACCACCCTCAGCTAACTTTTCTATTTTTTGTAGAGACAGGGTCTCACCATTTTGCCAAGGCTGGTCTCAAACTCCTGGCCTCAAACAATCCTTTTGCTTTGGCCTCCCAAAACGCTGGAATTACAGACATGAGCAACCATGCCCAGCCAATGCTGTTTTTTTCAAATGTTAACGCTTGCCAGTATTCCACATTTTTAAAGCACATTTTCCTGGAAGTGAGGTGAATTAATTACATATTGCAAATTATAAAAAACAAAAAAACAAAGCTCTTGTTCTTTTACATGTGATTCTTCTAAACATAACTTGGTAAAATAAAATAGTCATCCAAGAACTGGTAGACAAGTTTTTTGGAATTTTCTATGATATTTACATAGTTCTATTTTTGTTTTTACCCTCTCAACCTAGAAGTTCTATTTCATGAACTATAAAGTAAATTGATTTTGAAAATACTAAATTCATGACTAAAACTCTCAATTTATGAGACACTGGTAAATTAGAGCAGGTTGAAATGATTCCTTTTTTGTGGCTTTTGGGGGTTATTTTGCTCCTTCAAATTCTAAATTAATTCAATGTCAGTGAAAATCAATGAACAAAAATTACATGTTGTTTTAATAATCTTTAATAAAAGCTGGAAGAAAGAAAAAAGTAGCAATTATGAAGACGTACATTTGCCAAGAATTGATACAAACTTTTTTTATTAATACTTACAACAGAGCCATGATGTGAGAAATATTATTTTCTACAGTTTACAGATGAGGGAAAGTAACTTTCTCAATGTCACACAGTTAGTAAGGTTCAGCCTAGAATCTGTGTTCTCAGAAGCTCAGTTCTGATTATAGAAACACCTATAATCTGATGCCCATCTGACTTATCTTAATTCTCTTCTGTCTCCTGGTTCACTACTTTCTACTTTTTTGGTTTTTTGAGACGAAGTCTCACTCTGTTGCCCAGGCTGGAGTGCAGTGGCACGATCTCAGCTCACTGCAACCTCCACCTCCCAGGTTCAAGTGATCCTCCTGTCTCAGCCTCCTGAATAGCTGGGACTACAGGTGCATGCCACCATGCCCAGCTAATTTTTATAATTTTAGTAGAGATGGGGTTTCACTATTTTGGCCAGGCTGGTCTTGAACTCCTGACCTCATGATCCTCCTGCCTCAGCCTCCCAAAGTGTTGGAATTACAGGTGTGAGCCACCGCACCTGGCCACTGTTTTCTACCTTCATCCTTTTTCTTTTCTCTCATTTTCCCTTCTTTCTTTCCTATTCCAATACAAAAGGAAAAACACAAGAAAGCAACAAATACTATTTCATTATATTGGGAAAAATACATTATGGATATCCTAGATATTTTGGCTTATTTATTTTCAGGTTTTTTAGGATAAGACTCAAAAGCACCAGAGTCGTAAAGGGTCTTATCAGTTAGGACTGGTAGGAAATAGAAGGAATGCTCAAACCGAATAATTACAGGAGAGATTTTTAGAGGCACGATCTAGAAGTGTGATCAGGACACAGGACAGTTGGGCGCCATCGCCACTGCCAGGCCTGGTGAAGAAAGAGCCGTTGTCGCTTGTAGAACCTGAAGACACAGAAAAGCGAGGAGAGGAGGCACCCTGACAGGTACTCCGATCTTCAGTCCAGGGACGCAAACAGGTAAGAGGTAGTGGAACCTGTTTCTGGAACTCTCTGCCCTCCCACCGTCCCTGTGGGCTTTCACTGAAGCAGGAGTAATGGCTTGAACCCGGGAAGCAGAGGTTGCAGTGAGCCCAGGTCACACCACTGCACTCCAGCCTGGGTACAGAGTGAGACCCTGTCTCAAAAAAAAAAAAGTGTGAATAATGATACTCATCTAATGATCACCTGTTAGTACACTAGTTTACAAAATTAATTATCTGTCAAATGTTAAGTTTATGAAACTTCATGAATATATTTGTATTACTATTTATTATTATTATTATTATTATTATTGAGACAGGGTCTCACTCTGTTGCCCGGGCTGGAATGCAGTGATAAAATCCCAACTCATTGCAGCCGTGAGCTCCTGGGCTCCAGTGAACCTCCTGCCTCAGCTTCCTTAGCAACTGGAACTACAGGCACACACCACCACACTTGGTTAATTTTTAAAACAAAAAAATTCGTAGCTAGGCACGGTGGCTCACACCTGTATTCCCAACAATTTGGGAGGCCAAGCCGGGTAGATCACCTGAGGTCAGGCATTTGAGACCAGCCTGACCAACATGGAGAAACCCCATCTCTACTAAAAATACAAAAAATTGGCCCAGCATGGTGGTGCATGCCTGTAGTCCCAGCTATGCAGGAGGCTGGGGTAGGAGAATTGCTTGAACCTGGGAGGCGGAGGTTGCAGTGAGCCAAGATCTCACCATTGCACTCCAGCCTGGGCAACAAGAGAGAAACTCTGTCTCGAAAAAAAAAAATCGTAAGGCCGGGCGCGGTGGCTCACGCCTGTAATCCCAGCACTTTGGGAGGCCGAGGCGGGTGGATCACGAGGTCAAGAGATTGAGACCATCCTGGTCAAAATGGTGAAACCCCGTCTCTACTAAAAATACAAAAAAAATTAACTGGGCATGGTGGCACATGCCTGTAATCCCAGCTACTCAGGAGGCTGAGGCAGGAGAATTGCCTGAACCCAGGAGGCAGAGGTTGCAGTGA
>NW_016107668.1:2394760-2395914 GCF_001604975.1 Cebus imitator
TTTTTTTTTTGAGTTGGGGTTTCACTATGTTGGCCAGGCTGGTCTCAAACTGCTGACCTCAGGTGATCCACCCACCTCAGCCTCCCAAAGTACTGGGATTACAGGCATGAGCCACCACGCCCGGCCTCATTCTCATATTTTCTTACTAAAAATGCATAGTGTCATTTCTTATTGTAAGACCCGAGTTTACAAGTCACTTCCTCCAGGAAATAGTGCATTAATGGTGTTGTGATACCCTGCTCTGGGCTCCAGTAGAACAGTCTTCTTCCCGTCTGGAACCTGCCTCACTTGACTGTAATTGCTTCTACAGTCACCTTTCTGGCCTGATGAACTGAAAGCCCTCACAGAACAGGGACTATGTCCATCCTTCTCACCGCTATATTCTCACACTTTCTAAACAGTGTGTCTGGGAGACATTGCCTTATCAGTACAAAATACATACAGTATGTGTCAACATCATAAAATAAAACCAGACTTTGGCTGGGCACGAGGGTTCACACCTGTCATTCCAGTGCTTTGGGAGACCAAGATGGACAGATCACCTGAGGTCAGGAGTTTGAGACCAGCCTGGCCAACGTGGTGAAGCTCTGTCTCTACTAAAATTACAAACAAGGCCAGGCTGGTCTTATTTTGCTGTTGTGCTGCCATTCCTCCTTCATTGGATAGCATTATCATTTGTTTTCCTTGAAAACAATGCTCTAGGAACATCAGTAGGCATGCTTCCTTGAGCAAACCTCCAAGTGATTCTCTGAGAAAAAAGGCCAAGAAGAAAGACTGCGGGTCAAAGGGTATTGTCGACGAAAGGAGTCAAACTCTGTAAAATATCTGAAGACAGCCGGGCGTAGTGACTCACGCCTGTAATCCCAGCACTTTGGGAGGCCTAGGCGGGCGGATCACGAGGTCAAGAAATCGAGACCAGGCTGGGCGCGGTGGCTCAAGCCTGTAATCCCAGCACTTTGGGAGGCCGAGGCAGGTGGATCACGAGGTCAAGAGATCGAGACCACCCTGGTCAACATAGTGAAACCCCGTCTCTACCAAAAATACAAAAAATTAGCTGGGCATGGTGGCGCGTGCCTGTAGTCCCAGCTACTCAGGAGGCTGAGGCAGGAGAATTGCCTGAACCCAGGAGGCGGAGGTTGCGGTGAGCCGAGATC
>NW_016107668.1:2398634-2399762 GCF_001604975.1 Cebus imitator
TTTGAGGCAGAGTCTTGCTTTGTTGCCCAGGCTGAAGTGCAGTGGCACGATTCTGGCCCACTGTAACGTCTGCCTCTGGAGTTTAAGCAAGGTACCTGCCTCAGCCTCCCAAGTAGCTGGGATTACAGGCATGCACCACCATGCCGGCTAATGTTTTTATTTTTAGTAAAGATGAAGTTTCACCATGTTGGCCAGGCTGGTCTTGAATTCCTGACCTCAAGCGATCCACCCACCTCAGCCTCCCAAAGTGCTAGGATTACAGGCGTGAGCCACCACACCCGGCCTATACCTGGCTAATTTTTAAAAATTTTTTGGAGAGCCATGGTTTTGCGACAGGTCTACAATTCCAACTTCAGCTTCCCAAAGTGCTGGGATTACAGATGTGAGCCACTGCCACCACCCTTAGTTTTAGACATTGCTTAATGACTTTGGTGGATGACTAACCTCCCCACAGGCACATCTATCATTTCTCCTCCTCCATCATCCCAGCATAGCTTTATCACACTTTTTGGAGGAATAAATAGTCAATATTTACATTATAATTGATATAAGAGTTAAGAAAAAAATCACTTAGGCAGATAGTGAGTGTACAGAAGTCCTTGGTAAGGCTTTTCTTTTTAACGAAAGGCAGCCTCAAATCATTTTCTAACAAAGAGCAGGCTGTTAGCTAGGCTCCGTGGTTTATTCCTGTAATCCCGACACTTTGGGAGGCCAAGGTGGGCAGACCACCTGAGGTCAGGAGTTCAAGACCAGCCTGGCCAACATGGTGAAACCCCATCTTTACAAAAATACAAAAGTTAGCTGGGTGTGGTGGCGGTGCCTGTAATCCCAGCTACTCCGAAGGCTAAAGCAGGAGAATCGTTTGAAGCTGGGAGGCGGAGGTCGCAGTGAGCCGAAATCGAACCACTGCATTCCAGCCTGGGTGACAGAGACAGAGTCTCAGAAAAAAAGAAAAGAAAAAAAGAGAGTAGCCTGTAAAGGCAAGCTGCAGACACAGACAAGCAAGCTGGGAGCTTGCACAGGTGAATGCCAGCAGGAATTAGGGACTAGATGTTCAAGACGGTGACTCCATCTTCCCTTCTTTTTTCTTTTTTCTTTTTTTTTTTTTCTGAGACAGAGTCTTGCTCT
>NW_016107669.1:0-14501 GCF_001604975.1 Cebus imitator
TTACAATAGCAAGGACCTGGAACCAACCCAAATGCCCATCGACAATAGACTGGATAGGGAAAATGTGGCACATATACACCATGGAATATTATGCAGCCCTAAAAAACGATGAGTTTGTGTCCTTTGCAGGGACATGGATGAACCTGGAAACCATCATTCTCAGCAAACTGACAGAAGAGCAGAAGATCAAACACCACATGTTCTCACTCATAGGTGCGTGTTGAACAATGAGAACACATGGACCCAGGGAGGGGAGCACTACACACTGGGGTCAGTTGGGGGGAAATAGGGGAGGGACGGTGGTGGGTTGGGAGCTGGGGAGAGATAGCAAGGGGAGAGATGCCAGATGTAGGTGATGGGGAGGAAGGCAGCAAATCACACTGCCGCTTGTGTACCTATGCAACAATTTTGCATGTTCTTCACAGGTACCCCAAAACGTAAAATGCAATAAAATAAATAAATGGGGAAAAAAATAAAATAAAATAAATAAAAACATGGAGGTCTGTGAGGACCTTGACCAGAAAAAAAAAAAAAAGAAAGAATATCAGTATATCGAAGAGATATCTACACTCCCATGTTTATTGCTGCACTATGTACAATCACCAAGATTTGGCAGCAACCTAAGTGTCCATGTACAGACAACTGTATAAAGCAAAAGTGCTACATATACACAATGGAGTACTATTCAGCCATTAAAATGTGTGCTCTGGGGCTGCACATGGTGGCTCATGCCTGTAATTCCAGCACTTTGGGAGGCCAAGACAGGCGGATCACAAGGTCAACAGATCGAGACCATCCTGGCCAACATGGTGAAACCCCGTCTCTACTAAAAATACAAAAAAATTAAGCAGGCATGGTGGCACGAACCTGTGGTTCCAGCTACTTGGGAGGCTGAGACCAAAGAATCGCTTGAATCCAGCAGGCAGAGGTTGCAGTGAGCCAAGATTGTACCACTACACTCCAGACTGACAACAGAGCAAGACTCCATCTCAAAAAAAAAAAAAATCCTTTTATTTGCAATAACGTGGATGAAACTGGACGTCATCATGTTAACTAAAATAAGCCAAGCACAGACAGCCAGGCACAGATGAAAGTGGAAGTCATTATGTAAAGTAAAATAAGCCAGGCACAGAAAGACAAACTTTCCATGTTCTCATTTATTTCTGGGAGCTAAAAATTAAAACATTGAACTCATGCAGATAAAGCAGAAGAATGATTACCACAGGCTGGTAGGGATAGTAGGCAAAAAGAAGTGGTTATGGTTAATGGGTACATAAATATACTTAGGTAGAATAAATAAGATGTAGTATTTGATACCCCAACATTTGACTACAGTCAACAATAACTTATTGTACATTTAAAAATAACAAAGTGTAGAGCATCTGTACAGCAAAAGAAACCATCATTAGAGTGAATCAGCAACCAACAGAATGGGAAAACATTTTTGTAATCTACCCATATGACAAAGGGCTAATATCCAGAATCTACAAAGAACTAAAACAAATTTACAAGAAAAAAACAAACAACCCCATTCAAAAGTGGGCAAAGGATATGAACAGACACTTTTCAAAAGAAGACATATATGAGGCCAACAAACATATGAAAAAATGCTCCTCATCACTGGTCATCAGAGAAATGCAAATCAAAACAACATTGAGATACCATCTCACGCCAGTTAGAATGGCTATCATTAAAAAATCTGGAGACAACAGATGCTGGAGAGGATGTGGAGAAATAGGAATACCTTTACACTGTTGTTGGGAGTGTCAATTAGTTCAACCATTGTGGAAGAAGTGTGGCAATTCCTCAAGGACCTAGAAATAGAAATTACATTTGACCCAGCAATCCCATTACTGGGTATATATCCAAAGGATTATAAATTGTTCTACTATAAGGACATGTGCACACGAATGTTCATTGCAGCACAGTTTACAATAGCAAAGAACTGGAACCAACCCAAATGCCCATCGATGATAGACTGGACAGGGAAAACGTAGCACATATACACCATGGAATATTATGCAGCCATCAAAAACGATGAGTTTGTGTCCTTTGTAGGGACATGGATGAACCTGGAAACCATCATTCTCAGCAAGCTGACAGAAGAGCAGAAGATCAAACACTGCATGCTCTCACTCATAGGCGGGTGTTGAACAGTGAGAACACATGGACCCAGGGAGGGGAGCACTACACACTGGGGTCAGTTGGGGGAAAATAGGGGAGGGACGGTGGTGGGTTGGGAGCTGGGGAGAGATAGCAAGGGGAGAGATGCCAGATATAGGTGATGGGGAGGAAGGCAGCAAATCACACTCCCACGTGTGTACCTATGCAACAACCTTGCATGTTCTTCACATGTACCCAAAAACCTAAAATGCAATAAAATAAATAAATGGAAAAAAAAAAGCTGAGTTTAAAGACTTGGGTCCTGATGTTTCTTACATGGAAATCTTTCTGATGATTTTATAAGAAAGACTCATTCTGTATCATAAATCACAACTCTGGTTAACACTTTTAGCTAAGTCATTTAAATATTAACTCTCCTATCCTCCCATCTGCTTCTTACTATTATTTTATTGATTATTTAATATATAGTGGAAATATGCAGAAAATACACCTTCACTACTCCAATACTGTTTCCAGTACTTATGATATAATCAGTAACCCCAAACAAAATGAATTAAAGAATTCTCAATTATTTACTGATTTGGGATTATATGGAAGAAAACCTATTCCAAATAAAAATACATTTAACAACTGGAATTATCAGCACTGCTTATTATGTCCTGAGTAAGATTCAAAGATTTGGCTCAATTTTATTTTGCTAATAAAAATGAGGGAGAGAAAAAGTTGCTTTCAAGCAAAACCAGCAGAATTACTAGATAAAGTCTGTTCTAATTACTAATCACAATGATATCACAGTGGTAAATAACCTTTTAAATATGGAAAGAAGTTTCAGATAATGCTAATAATAAACAACTGGCAGCTTGTAAAGTAAAATTTAAAGTCAGATTTCTCTTTCATACACAAATTCTGTCAGAAAATAAACCTTTGAATTAAAAAAGAATATTTCCAGAGTTGACACTTTAACACCAAATTTAATGATACAGGAGCTATAAAGAAATGATTTAGGCAGATAGTGCGGGTAAAGGAGTTCTCAGCAAGGCTTCTCTTTTAATAAAAAACAGCCCCCAAATAATTTGTTTTCCTTTTTTTTTTCTTTGAACATGAAGAAAAGGAGATCACTTAGACTGTATCCCCTTTATTCAGTGATTTNTAGTACTGATAAGAGTGTATGTTTTGTGTATTTAAAGTGGAGAGTTCTATGAATGTTAATTAAGTCTACTTGTTCCGGATCTGAGTTCAAGTCCTGCATATTGATGTTAACTTTCTGTCTCATTGATCTGTAAGTCTCCCACTATTATTGTGTGGGAGTCCAAGTCTCTTTATAAGTCTTATATATCTGGGTATTTTTGTATTGGGTGCATATAATTTGTTTTCCAACAAAGAGCAGCCTGAAGTATCAAGGTGCAAACATAGATAAGCAGCTTGGAAGCCTGCACAGGTCAATGCTGGCAGCTGTGCCAACAGGAATAGGCCACCTGGGGGCCAGGCATGTTCAAAGTGGAGGCTCCATCTTCCCTTTTCTTTGCTCTTCTTTGTCACCGTGAACTCTGTAGTCAGGGAGTAGGCACTTTGTCACTTGACTCAAGCAGTCAGGGAATAGGCAGCATGGTGTCAGGCAGGTAGAGAATCTATTCACATAGGAAAAGATTAGGATGGGGCAGCCAGCTTCTTCGTGGGCTGTCCAAACAAAAAGCACACCTTGTCTGACCAGTCTCTGGTGCCCTGTGTAAATCAGACACTGGCTCCTCAAGTTCGTGTATCAAACTCTGTGCAGTTAACCACGAAACTGGCAACCCATTTTTCTTTGGGACCCCTCTCTGTGCAGAAAGCTCTTCTCTTCCTTTTGCCTATTAAACTTCTGCCCTTAACATCACTCTGGTGTGTCCGCATCCTTGATTTTCTTGGCACGAGCCAAGGAACCTCAGATATTACCCCAGGCAAACAACACTGCCTCATTAGGATAAATATTTGTCATCAAGCCTTTAAGCCATCCCCTTTTTTTCCACTTCAGTCCTTCTTTGACACATTCTCTCTCCCTCTCTGGCTTGTCTTTCCTGCACTTTTCCTTTTATGAGCCCACAAATTCTCTGCTGATTTCTCTTTTCTCTGTCTTGTTTTTCTTTTTACCTACCCAATTTCCCTGTCTGCTTCTCTGTCCTCTTTCTCCTTTGGCTATGTTCCTCTCCTCTCTTCTGTTTTGAAAACTTTTATTAAATTGTTCTGTAGGAAATTCTTTTTTACATTTGTCTATGGGCAGTAAAAAAAAAAAGAATGCCAACTATTCTTCACATGTCATGGAGCCTTCTGTTGCATTCTCCATTGTTTCTCATTTACTTTGAATGGTTCTCTGACCTTAACTCAAGTGTTCTCACTAACATCACGAAAGCTCTTTTAGTTCTCACACTCGGCGATCTCTGCTCACTCCTTGTCTTGCTATGACATTTCTTTTTTTTCTTTCTTTCTTTTTTTTTTTTTTTTTTTTTTTTTTTTTTTTTTTTTTTTTTTTTTTTTTTTTTTTTTGGCATTTAGCCCTGTACTTTACTTTGTTCTTCTTGAGTATCCTTCCATCTTTATGTCTACAACTCTCGGCTTTCCGGTTTCCCTCCTGCTTTTCTGATCACTTCCTTCCGTATCCTTTCCTGGTCTCTTTCATATCTCTCTTTTGTTTGAGCCAGGATTCTCAGTTACAACAGGAAATGAATTTATTATATGGAAATCTCCTAAATAGAAATGGTAAGGAATTTGGAGGACTGGCTGGAAAAGTAGGCAGAAACAGAAGGAAGCAAGACAGCCAGTCAATAGCTAAAATCATGTTCCAACACCTGCTGGATGAGGGCTGTTCTTACTGCTGCTGAACTTGGTGGCCTCCACTGCCGATGCCACCGTTGCCAAAGTCAAGGAAGCATTAGCTGGAGTCTTGTCATTGCTGCCTTTGCTACCAAATTCTCTTTTGTTCCTGTACCTTTATCTTCTCTCTCCAAATTACAAAACTATGGAGGGTTAGTTTTTAAACCGCCTTTGCAGAAATTATAACAGTAAGAAAATTATAGCAGTGAAAGAGATCTGATCTGACCCACCTCCCATCATGCTTTTCCCTTAATTATTCCTGAGCTTTTGGGCTGAACTAACTTTGACAGACATTTAGTTTATAGGTTAAATAATAATAGGCCTTCTCAAAAACTCAACAACCTTTGTAAATCTAAGGAAAGGCCACCAGATTGGGGAAGAAGAGGAATCTGAATTCTGCTGAGGCATAGACATAAATGACTCGAGATATCTTTTCAGGTTTTTTGCATGTCTGACACCCACGGCTCCACCTGGACTCACCAACCCCTCTCCTGTGGCCCCACCAGAAGTGATTCAATGCACAGGAAGGCAGCTTCGAACCCCTATGATCTCATCTCTGACCCTACAAATCAGCAGTAAACACGCATTGCCTGGCCATCCCCACTCAGTACCCCCAAACTGCCTTTGAAAAACCCCTAACTATAGGCCTTGGGGAAAACTAATCTGGGTATTGTCTCCCATGTGGTGCAGCTGGCCTTGTGTCTATTAAACTCTTCCTTTACTGCAACACCATTATCTCTTTGAATTGATTTTGTCTGTGCAGCAAGCAGGAGGAATTCCTCTGGCGGTTACAGTTCGATCAGCCAAACTCAGATCAAGTGTTTCACTCTAGGTGCAGGATAAATGTGAAAGTGTGTTTCTAGCTCTTTGATTTCTAGAACGGGTGGTAACTTCTGCCCACCACCAAGACACATGTAGAAGAAAAAGGGGTGGCTAATAATTCTAATAAATGAGGCATACACGTATTATCACCTCTTTAATACAACTTTCTTGAGTTTTTCCTTGTTCTTCTCTTTTCTTCGTGTACTCTCCAATTGCTAGGTCCTGCATAATGATGACTGCAACTACTCCAAACCAAGTCATCATTTCTAGTATGTTCTAGCAGACTCATACTACTAAGTTCATCTGACCTGGATATTCAGACGATTCTCCTTCCACAAATTAGCCAACGTATCTGAGCTCTCGATCAGCATTTTCAATGACCATCTACCCTGCCCATGTAATTCTATTCTTCTTCATTGGTCACCCCTTATATATCCAAAATGTAATTAAGTCCTTAAGACACGACATTTTAAATTCTTTTGAATCTGTTGTCTTCTCCTCCTTATCACGCCTACAGTCATATCACACAAGGACTAAGCACTTTGCATGCATTTGAATTACTCGGGGAGCATGTTAAAAATGAAGACTTTTAGGCCTCATTATTGAACTACTATTTTGACAGTAGTACCTCATAATCTATATTTTGCACAAAAAAGTTTCCATTTTATTCTGATATGTAGTCTTGTTTGAGACAATTGAACAGTAACTAACTTTCCTTGTTAGTATTCCTGATCCCAGTTTCCCCTTCCTAAAGCCTATTTGGCACAGTAAAAGGCATTTAATTTTTAAAAATTTAGGTTTTACCAAGGTAGCCAACTAGATGCAGCTGAAGTGCTGCTCCCACAGGAAGAGACAACGATTTCAACTACACCAACATAATTTGAACAGATATTTGCAGAGAAAATGACAAATGTGGATAGAAAAAAGACACAGTTGCTAAGCCTAAGGAGGGGAACTCCTCATGGGATGCCTGAACACTGTAGCTGGTTCCCAGCCCAGAACAGCACCTGAGGAAGGGCTGAGTGAAGGGGCTGGAGCACTGCCCACTCTCACCGTAGACCTCTGGGATCCTACTACAGGGGACCCCATGCCCCCAAGGTGTGTGAGCTGAACAAGAGGGACCTCTCAGAGATTTAGATGGAGCAGGGCACAGGTTAGCTCCAGCAGAACCCAGCCATAAAAGCCCACCAGCCAGAGCTGCCTGTCTGCCTCTGAGAAAGTCTATCCCCAGGTAATCATTGAGAGAAGGCAGGCCCCGCTTCCCCATGGGCCTGAGGCACATCTGTTCTGCCTCCCAGGGCCCCTGCCTGGCTGCCCTGCAGGAGCATGTACACAGTGCAACCTCGGCTACCCAGCCTGGATCCTTTGCTCCACCTGAGTGAGTTCCAGCTGGGAGCCCTTGCCATGCCACACTTGGAATACAACCCTGAGCATCTAGAGGAGGGAGCTGAGAACAGGTCCTGGCACCCAAGGAATACAACCCTGAGCACCTAGAGGAGGGAGCTGAGAACAGGTCCTGGCACCCAAGGATGTGACGTGTGGCTCACACATGGCAAGTTGGACCCTGTGCTTTGCACTTGAATGGAGGAGGATCCCACACACTCTCAGAAGACTGAGAGGGCTGAGTTGCACAGATTGGAAGGCTGGTGTGGGACCTAGCTGTGTCTGCCTCCACAGGGCTGGCCTGCCTCCCTACTTGGCCTCTCCCTAAGGGAGCCCCATGGCCTAAAAGACTTGACAACAACGAAAATCACGGGCACAGTGCCAGCAGTCGGAGGTGACTCCCCAAGGCTCATGAGCAGACCTGGTAAGGGGATCAGAGCCCTCCCCTTGCGCCACAGGACAGATGCCAAACGTGAAGATACACGAGGAAACTGCCAGCCAGAGGCTATTTGCTGTCTAGTGCCCTCGGGCGCCATCTGCTGGTTCACGTCACTAGCCACACCGCCAAAAATCATGACTAATTCTCCCCTCCCGAGAAACTAAGAGGAAGAATTCAACAACAGACACCCTGTACAGAACCTTAGCCCTCTGAAAACTTCCAGAAACTAAGCAAACTGACTATATTCAGTTTATACCAAAATTAAAGCAATATCAGCACTTCCAGATGATAACGAATTAGTGCATGAACTCTGGCAATTCAGAGAGCCAGAATGTCCCCTTAGCTCCAAATGACATTACTATCTCCCCAGCAATGATTCTTATTCTGGTCTAAATTGTCTGAAATGACATACATGGAATTTAGAATCTGAGTGGCAAGGAAGCTCATCTAGATTGAGAGAACATTAAAACTCAATCCAAAGAAGCCAAGCAATCCAGATTCAAGAGCTGGATGATGAAATCCCCATTTTAAGAAGCACACAAAGTAAACTTCTGGAGCTGAAAATTTTACTATGAGATTTTAATAATATAACTGAAAGTATTAACAGCGAAACAGATCAAGCTGAGGAAAGAATCTCAGAGCCCAAAGACTGTGTCTTTGAATCAACTCGGTCAGACAAAAATAAAGGAAAAATAATTAAGAAATATGAACAAGCTGGGCGCGGTGGCTCAAGCCTGTAATCCCAGCACTTTGGGAGGCCGAGGCGGGTGGATCACGAGGTCAAGAGATCGAGACCATCCTGGTCAACATGGTGAAACCCCGTCTCTACTAAAAATACAAAAAAAACATTAGCTGGGCATGGTGGCGCGTGCCTGTAATCCCAGCTACTCAGGAGGCTGAGGCAGGAGAATTGCTTGAACCCAGGAGACGGAGGTTGCGGTGAGCCGAGATCGCGCCATTGCACTCCAGCCTGGGTAACAAGAGCGAAACTCCGTCTCAAAAAAAAAAAAAAATGAACAAAACCTCCAAGACTTATGGAATTATGTAAATAGACCAAATCTACAACTCATCAGCATTCCTGAGAGGAGAGAGAATAAGCAACTTGCAAAATATGCTTGAGGATATAGTCCATGAAAACTTTCCTAATCTCACCAGAGAGTTTGACATGCAAATCCAAAAAATACAGAGAATCACAGCCAGATACTGTACAAGATGATCATCCCCAAGGCACACAGTTATCAGATTCACCAAGGTCAATGCAAAAGAAATAATCTTAAAGCAGCTAGAGATAAGCAGCAGGTCACCTAACAAAAGGTACAGCATCGGACTAGCAGCAGTCCTCTCAGTAGAAACCTTACAAGCCAGAAGAGATTGGAGACCTATTTGCAGTGTCTGTAAAGAAAATTAATTCTAACCAAGAATTTCATATACTGCCAAACTAAGCTTCATAGGTGAAAGAAATAAAATCCTCTCTGACAAGCAAATACTGAGGTAATATGTTTAAACTAGACCAGCCCTACAAGAGATCCTTAAGCAAGCTGTAAACATGGATTTGAAAGAATGACACCTGTTACCACAAAAGCACACTTAAACACATAGCCCACAGGCACTGTAAATCAACTGCACAATAAAGTTAAATAGCAATCAGCTAACAACACAATGATAGGTTCAAAATCACACGTACCAATACTAACCTCAAATGTAAATGTACTAAACACTCCACTTAAAAGACACAGAGTGGTAGGTTGAATTAAAAATCAGAATCCAACGCCTCTTGTCTTCAAGAGACCCACCTCACAAGCAATGACACCCAAAGGCTCAAATTAAAAGGGCAGAGTAAGATATACCATGCAAACAGAAAACAAAAACAGAGCAGGAGTTGCTATTCTTAAATCACATAAAACAGACTTTAAACTAATAAAAATTAAGAAAGAGAACAAAGGGCATTGCATAATGATGAAGGGTACAAACCAATGAGAATTCTCACCTATTCAAAATATGTACACATCCAACATTGGAGTGCCTAGATTCATAAAAATCTTCTCCTTGGCCTCCAAAAGGCTTCAAAAATCACACAACAACAGTGGGAAACTTCAATACCCCCACTGAAAGTGTTAGATCATCAAGGCAAAAAGCAAATAAAGAAACTCTGGATTTAAACTCAAAACTTGACCAATTAGACCTAGCAGACATCTACAGAATACTACACCCAAAAACCACAGAATATACATTCTTCTCATCTGCACAGGGGACATATTGTAAGATCAACTATATACTCTGTCATAATACAAACCTCAATAAACTAAAAAAAGAAATCATACAAAGTGCACTCCTGGACAACAATGTCATAAAAATATAAATCAATACTAAAAAGATCACTCAAAACTACACAAATACATGGAATTTAAACAACTTAATCCTGAAAAACTACTGGGTGAACATCAAAATTAAAGCAGAAATAAGAAGCTCTTTGAAATAAACTAAAATAGGGACACAACTTACCAAAATCCCTGGGATGCATCCAAAAAGTTTATAACCTTAAATGCCTTCATCAAGAAGTCAGAAAGGTTTCAAATTAACAATCTAACTTTGCACCTAACAGAATTAGAAAAACAAGAACAAGCCAACTCCAAAGACTGCACAAGAAAAGAAATAAGTAAAATTAGAGAACTTAATGAAATTTGAATGCAAAAATCCACACAAAAGATCAATGAAACCAAGAGTTCATTATTCAGATAAACAAATAAGCTTGATAGACGCCTAGCTAGATTAACAAAAAGACAGAGAAGATCTAAATAAGTACAATCAGAAACAACAAAGGTGATATTACAACTAATCCCACAGAAATACGAAAGACCCTCAGAGACTACTGTAAACAGTCCTATGTATGCAAATTAGAGAATCTAGAGGAAATGAGTAAATTCCTGACAGCACACAATCACTGAAGATTGAATCAGAAAAGACTGAAACCCTGAATAGACCAATATCAACTTCCAAAATTGAACAATAATAAAGAACCCACAAACCAAAAAAAAAAGTCCTAGACCAGGTGGATTCATAGTGAAATTTACCAGATGTACAAAGAACTAATATCAATTCTACTTAAACTATTCCAAAAAAATGAGGAGGAAAGTCTCCTGTCTAACTCATTCTATGAACCCAACATCAGCCTGATACCAAAACCTTTCAGAGACACGATGAAAAAACAAATCTTCAGACCAACCTCTCTCAAGAACATAGACACAAAAATTCTCAACAAAACACTAGCAAGCCAAATCCAGCAGCATATCAAAAAGTTAATACAACACAATTGAGTAGGCTTTATTTTTGGAATGCAAGTTTGGCTCAATATATGCCATTTAATAAATGCAATTCACCACATAAACAGAACCAAAAGCAAAAACCATGTGATCATCTCAATAAATACAGAAAAAGCTTTCAATAAAATCCAACATCTCTTCATAATAAAAACCCTCAGCATATTTGGCAGGAAAGGAACGTACCTCAAAATGATAAGACTCATCTGTGAGAAACCCATAGCCAACATCATATTGAGTATGCAAAAGCTGAAACCATTCCCCTTAAAAACTGGAACAAGATAACAATGCCCACTCTCACCATTCCTATTCAACATTGTACTTGAAGTCCTAGCCAGAACAATCAAGCAAGAGAAAGAAATAAAAGATATTCAAATAGGAAAAGAAGTCAATATGTTTGCTGATGATGTGATTCCTTACCTAGAAAATCCTAAAGACTGTGCCAAAAGGCTTCTAGAATTGATCGATGACTTTACTAAAGTTTCAGGATACAAAATCCATGTACCAAAATCATAGCCCTTCTACACATCAACAATGTTGTGCTCTTGATTTCAGTTGTGTTCAGTAATATCAAGAACACAATTTCACTTATAATAGCCATATAGAAAATGAAATACCCAGGAATACAGCTAACCAAGGAGGTGAAAGATCTCTGCAAGGAGAACTACAATACACAGCTGAAAGAAATCAGAGATGACACAAATGGAAAAACATTCCATGCTTATGTATTGGAGGAATCAATGTCATAAAAATGGCCAAACTGCCCAAAGCAATTTACAAATTCGATGTTATTCCTATCAAACTACAAATGTTATTCTTCACAGAATTAGAAAAAAACTACTCGAAAATTCATGTGGAACCAAGAAATAGCCCACGTGCTAAAGCAATCTTAAGCAAAGAGAACGAACTACTCAACTTCAAACTATGCTATAAACCAAAACAGTATCATTCTGTTACAAAAACAGAGACAGATCCATAGAACAGAATAGAAAATGCAGAAATAAGGCCAGACACCTACAACTATCTGATCTTTCTTTGACAAGACCCACAAAAAGCAATGGAGAAAAGATTACTGTTCAATAAATGGTGATGGGCCAGAGACATGCAGAAGATTGAAGCTGGAACCTTACCTTTCACTACATACAAAAATTAACTCAAAATGGATTAAGGATTAATGTAAGACCTCAAACTATAGAAATCCTGGAATACAACCCAGTAAATAGTCTTCTTCACATAGGCCTTAGCAACCTCAATCCTGAAGCTGTAGAAGATAAGGGTCTCCTTCAGGGCACACACAGAGCCTCAGCTCATTTATAGGATGCCTGAACTAGCAATTTGAATCCCTGAGCTCATTCTTTACTTTTACCACTCTCCAGTTGCGTTAGGAGAAAACAACCAATGTCATTGTATTTTGTTTATTTTCTAAAAATGTTTGAATGCATTGCATATACAGTCACCCAGATCCTTGCTTCTTATGAAGGGTTGATTAGCCACATCCAATGTAGATATTTTGTGTATCTTTATTACTGGTTCACATGGTCTATCAATACTCTCCTTACTACTGGATATAAGGTAATTAGCACATGTAAATCTAACCAAATTAGAGAGCCGATTTTAGAACTCCCAAAGCAATTCAAAAACTCAGCCTTAAAGTTTTGTTCTTCTACAACCACTCTTGGTACCAAAATCTGTATTAGGTTTCTCCAGAGAAACAAAACTAATAGGACGGATGGATCAATAGAGGTATACTAGATAGATGGATGGATGGATGATAGATAGATAGATAAATAGATAAATAGATAGATAGATGGATGATAGACAGTTTTATTATAAGGTTTTGGCTAATGCAATTATGGAAGGTAAAATGTCCGGTGATCTGCTGTCTGCAATCTGGAGGCCCAGGAAAGCCAGTGGTGTAGTTTAAAGGCCTGACAGTTGGAGAGCCAATGGTGTTGATTCCAGTCCAGGTCTGATGGCCTGAAAACCAGGAGCACCAAAAGCAAGAGAAAATAGTCTCAACTCAAACAGCTGGACAGAATGAGTTCAGCCTTCTGTCTTTTTGTTCCATTCAGCCCCACGGTGAATTATACAATGCTCACCCACACTGGGGAGAGCCAAGGGCTTTACTTAGTCTACCAATGCAAATGTGTCTTCTGTAAACGCTTTCACAGACACACCTAAAAATAATGTTTAATCAGATATCTCCACATTGCAGGGCCCAGTCATGTTCACACATAAAATTAACCATCACAGTGTTAAAGAGACTTCAAAGTGTCTGAGTTCATAATATTGGACAAGAAAGCAAAGCACAACTATGTGCTGTATACAAGAAGCTTTAAATGTAAAGAATAGGTTGAAAGTAAAAGAATGTGAAAAATTACGTTACCTAAACACTTAAAAAGAAATAAAGAAAACTAGAGTGGCTATATTATTAGCCAACTTTATGTAATGACATTTATAAAACATTCCACTCAATTACACCAAAACACATCATATTTTAAAGTACATAAGAAATATTTATTAAAATATAATAAATAATTGGATTTGGTGTGTTACTTGGGTGTACTTCTTTCATTTGAAATATTCCACTTCACTGCATTCTCTGTGGCACAAACTAAATTGGAGATATTTTTTAAAGCATGCAAGAAAATTTTAATTTGTTATTCCAATTCTTTCTCAAGAAAGAATCTCAAATTCATTATCTTCACTACAGAACAATAAATGACAAAAGTCAAGTTATTTCTCCCAAAGAAATTTACCTATTATCTTTTTTACTAATCAATACTTTTAAACAAATAGTTTGTTGACTGCTATATTCATTTTCTTTTTCCTTCCTTTTTTCTTTCCCTTTCTCTCCCCCCTTTTTTCCTATAAGCAGTTGCTACAAAGCTAACAAATTTATTTATACAGACTATTTGATAACTAGAGTTTTATACATGAATCAGATTCTTTTAATTGTATGTACTCATGCAACATTTGAAAACAAAACATGGAAGATTCCATCTTTCTCTCACAGTACAGGTGAATATAAAGACTTAGAAATTTCACAAAGATAAAAGGGTCTTGAATTTTTAGTGGATTTATATCCCACCCTGTAGCATACAAATGTCTTACCAACAAGTCTAGAACAGTTGTTACTTCTTGTTTTCTATGACTAGTGAGTATATCATCAGTATAATAGGGAAAGCATATGAAAAGGTGCTTGCCATCACTGATCATCAGAGAAATGCAAATTAAAGGCACATGTAATACCAGTCAGAAGGACTATTATTAATTAATCTATTGATAGATATACAGTGGAATACAATTTGGCTATAAAAAAGCATGACATCATGTCTTTTGTAGCAATATGGATGATACTGGAGACCATTACTTTAAGTGAAACAACCCAGACGAAGAAAGACAAATACTACATGCTCTCACAGGTAAGTGGAAGCTGAATAATGTGCACACATGGAATGTGTGGTGTGATAGACAGTGGATACTCAGAACTATGGGATAATCTTAGGGAAATGGGTGACTAGAAATTATTTAATGAATGCAATGTACATTATCCTGGTGATTTTTTT
>NW_016107669.1:14526-79729 GCF_001604975.1 Cebus imitator
AGGCTAGAGTGCAATGGCACAGTCTCGGGTCTTGGCTCACTGCAACCTCTACTCCCCAGGTTCGAGCAATTCTCCTGTCTCAGGCTCCTGAGTAGCTGGGATTACAGGCACCCACCATCACATCCAGCTAATTTTTTTTTATTTTTAGTAGAGATGGGGTTTCACCATGTTGGCCAGGCTGGTCTCAAACTCCTGACCTCAAGTGTTCAACCCACCTCAGTCTCCCAAAGTGCTGGGATTACAGGTGTGAGCCACCACACCAGACACCATCCTGATGATCTTTACACACGATGCCTTGACTTTTTCACTACACAATTTATGCATGTAAAAAATTATGCTTTTACCCCACAAATGTATACAAATAATAATAATAATAAAAAAGAACGAGACCTACAGCTAAAATCTAAAGCCACAATGCACCTAGATGTAAGCAAGAGACTATCTTTAAGAACTGGGATTAAGTAAAAGTGTTTAGGCAGGACACAGAAAGCAATATCAATAAAAAAATAGACCATCAAAATGAAAATGTCTGTCCAGCAAAGCACTATTAAGAAAATGAATATTCAGCCCACAGATTGAGAAAAAATATTTGTAAAGCTATATCTGAAAAAAAAGATAGGTCAACAAAACATATCAAGCAGGCAAGAAAAAGAAATAAAGGATATTCAATTAGTAAAAAAGGAAGTCAAATTGTCTCTATTTGCAGAAGACAGAAAATCTGGTAGATAACTTTGGCATTAATAAGTAAGACATTGTTAGAGAAATAGGAATGCTTTTACACTGTTGGTGGGAATGTAAATTAGTTCAACCATTGTGGAAGACAGTGTGGTGATTCCTCAAAGATCTAGAAATAGAAATACCATTTGACCCAGTAATCCTATTACTGGGTGTATATCCAAAGGATTATAAATCATTCTACTATAAAGACACATGCACACTTATGTTTACTGTGGCACTGTTTACAATAGCAAAGACTTGAAACCAACCCAAATGGCCATCAGTGATAGACTGGATAAGAAAATGTGGCACATATATGCCAAGGAATACTATGCAGCCATAATAAGGATGAGCTCATGTCCTTTGCAGGGACATGGATGAAGCTGGAAACCATCATTCTCAGCAAACTGACACAAGAACAGAAAACCAAACACCACATGTTCTCACTCATAAGCAGTAGTTGAACAATGAGAACACATGGACACAGGGAGGGGAACAACACACACCATGGCCTGTCAGGGAGTGGAGGACCAGGGGAGGAGTAGCAGGGGTTGGGGGGTTAGGGGAGGAATAGCATTAGGAGAAATACCTAATGTAGATGATGGGGTGATGATGTAGCAAACGACCATGGCATGTGTATACCTATGCAATAAACCTGCAGGTTCTGGACATGTACCCCAAAGCTTAAAGTACAATACAAAAAATAAATTTTAAAAAAGAAAAGAGTCATAGTCACTTTCTAATGCTTTTTACCCGCTAAAGATCCCTACTACATTAAAAGTGAAAAGAAATCAAGGCTTTCATTCATGAAATTAAGAATAAAGTCTTCTTCCAGTTTCTTTCAATCTATTTATTATCTCAATGTTGGCTGTTAGAAGCTAGTTCCTATTTAATACTGATTTTTCATGTATTCTAAATATAAATCAATAGCTTCAACAAATCTGATACAGAGAACACAGAGATTCTTATTTTATTATGAAATGAAGGGGAGGGGCATCTTCATTTTAGGATACTGCTTCATTGAGAAATATTTTAGTCATTTCTGACTAAAATGACTAAATCACTAAAATATATTTTTTTGAGATTATCATCATTAGTCTTTGAAAAAGAATCCATTCACTGAGCGTCACTGGGGACAGTATCTCATTCACCTGTTAACCCGGGACATACACAGAAAATTGTATGTTCAAAATATCAGAGTGAATCTGGGAGTCTTCGCTAGAGACCTTATTAAAAGTTTGATGCTTAGAGACTGGGAATTAGGAAACTTCTGTAATTGTAAATATGTATTCATAATTTACATGCAATACTCAGCAGACATTGTTAGGGAATCAGTAGGGATTTTAGCAAAGGTAACACTGCTATCATCAAACGAGAACACCGTTTAAGTAATACTGATGAGACCCATGAGTCAATCTTGGCATTAAGGAAATAGGATTTCTTCTCTACTTGGGCACTATGCCAGACTGAATGCACATCCACACACCTTCATCTGCTATCAAGCTCATTAGAGCGAGATGCTAGCAATAATGGCTGTTCTCTGAAATTTCTTCTAACTCTACTCTGTTCATTCTAATTCTTAGCACTCCCTCTTTTCCCCCACAATATCCAGCTCCATGCTCTATTGCACCCCTTGCTGGAGAGCCTTTAGATGTGGTCGGGGATCCAACCAAATCTCCAAAGGAGTGGTCTCATTTTCCTTATCTGAATCCAAAGCTGATCACAGAGTACATTAATCGAAACGTGTATCAGTTCATTCTCAGTTACACCCCCACAAGCCAATCTTCCTGAACTAATTACATATAAGAAATGGGCAGGGAAGCTGAATCCTCAATTACCAACTATGGCAAAATAGAGTGCTGAAGTACGTAAACTTTAGGCCTAAACTCCTGGATTTTGAAGTCTGACTCTGCCACTTACTAACCACATAACCTTGGCTAAATCAGAAACTCTCTGTTCCTCTTTCTTCATTCGTAAATGGGGAGGGGGTGAGAATAACGCCATTAGCTGTAGAGTTCTGCTATGAAGATATACAAGGGTAACCATTGTGAAATATTTAGCACAGAGTCTGGCAAATAGAGCCTGGTAAATGCTGGTCAGAACACCCTAATATTCTTAACAATACTGAAACCTTCTTAAAAGCACACACCTATTCCAGGTCAGAGAAGAGGCTAATGACACATGTGCTTGGACTTACAGAATCTTTCATTACATAAAGGTATCAAATGCCCTGGTGCATAAGCAGGTTCTTTTATGACTTTCTAGAATGTTGGAGCACTTTTTAAAATTTCAACTTTTATTTTATATACAGGAGGTACAAGTACAGGTTTGTTACCTGTGGATATTATGTGATGCTGAGGTTTGGGGTATGAATCCCGTCACCTAGGTAGTGAGAAAGCACCTGATAGGTTAGCTTTTCAAATCACACTCCTCTCCTTCCCTCCCCCCAACACTGTTTTATTACTTGGAAGGCATTTTGTTCCTTTACCTGACAGCCCTGTTCTTCAATGAGCCCTAGGTTCAGGTCGTCCCAAATGGGTTATAGCAGTGCCATCTCCAAGTCACTCTCAATAAATAAAATGTAATTTCCATTTAATATAAAAAATAAAAATTGTAAATATGATGCATACAAAACATATGTAAACAAAAAAACATAGCTTGGTGAATTATTAGAAAGTGAAAACTTATGTAATAATCTTAAATATCAAGACACGGAACATTTGGTGCCCTCTAAAACTGTGTGTATTTTTCAATTGCAATTTCATTCCTCGCCTGATTATCTGCCAATAATTACATTTTTCTTTTCTCACTTCTGATTCTTACACATTTTACTTATTTTTCTTTTTTTCTTTTTGTCTTATTGAATTGACTAGAATGTTTAGTATAACACTGAAGTAATAAAAGCAGGCATCCTTGTGTCATTCCTGATCTCAAAAGGAAAAATTCAAAGTTTTACTATTCAGATGATATTTCCTGTAAGTCTTTCGTACTTAATTTTTGTTAAATAATTTATTTTCTATTAGAAGTTATTAACAATTATATCATGAAAGGTTATTAAGTGTCCAGTACTTTTTTGCATGTTTTCTTTTAATTTATTAATAAGGCAAAGTATAGTAATATATTGTCAAACGCCAAAGCAGCCTTGGAAGAAACCATGCTGGTCATACTATAGTTTTTGTATAATGCAAGATTCAGTTTGCTGATTTTTAAGTATTTTATGTTAATAAATGAGACTTTCTTGTAAATTTTCTCTCTCATGCCAGGTTTTGGAAACTTCAAAAAATTTGGGGGACTCTATTCTCTTTTCGCATTTCTGTTTTCTGCCAGTTTCAGTTTTACAGTCTGTGGAAAAAGGATTATAGATTTCCAAATGGCATCATGTTTCTCAGTTTAGAGATTTGCATTAGTAATTAAGTTAGCTTGTTTTGCCTTGGTGGAGAGAGAATCATAGAGTTTACACCTTTTAGAAATTGATATTGACATCTGTTTTAGAGCTTCTATCGGCAGTCCCAAAGGCAAGGCTGCAAACCCCTCATACATACAATATATTCCTCTAGAGATGACCATTCTCCTTTTGTCAGTGATCTATTCTTACTGGAATGTGTCCTGGACATTACCCATGATAAAACAGGCATTTGAGATGTTAGAATTATTTGATTTATTTTAGTGGTGAAAGCTGAATCCACCAAAGTACACTAACAGACTATTCATTTTCTCCTGAAGGAACTGTATCTAGCTTCAGTAGACTTATGAATCCAAAATCACACTAGATAAAAGGGTACAGCTCAATTGTAGAGCATTTGATTGCAAAATCACACTGGTCAATGCTGAAAGCTGGGGGCCATTGAGAGTCAGCATAAACATTTTGCCAAAGTCTCTAGTCTGCATGTACTGGGTTACTTTCCTTACAAAGTCATTTTGTATTAGGATCATATGGCCTAACAGGTTTTTGTTCTATGCTCAATTTAAATATAGATTTATGTTTGCTCCCTCTATGTATCTAAACTAATAAGAACCTCATATGTACTAACATATCCATGTACTAATGCAAAAATTCAAATAGTCACACAAAACATATGGCCCTTGTTATCAGTAAGGTTGCTAATAGTGAATTTGAAAGGTATCTCATGATTTCAGCCCTTAACTAATTGAGCTGGATTTTATATTTGAACTGGATTGAGAGATGATTTTCAGTTACTCAATTCATACATCAGGTTTGAAATCTACTACTATGTTTAGGCCAAAGCTAGACAAAGACATCACGGGAAAGAAAAACTAAGGACTAATATTTACATTGGACATAATCACAAAAGTCTTTCACAAAATACTAACAAATTAAATCCAGCACTATTTACAGTATAATACACCATGATGAACTGAGGCTTATCCCGGAAATGCAAGAACATTTAATATCTGAAAATCAAATCAATTAACATAATATACTAATAAAATAAAGACAAGAGACTATATTAATATCTTAGTAGATGCATTAAAGAGTATGTGACAAAATTCAACATATATTTATAATAAAAATTCTGAGCAAACTAAGAATAGAAGAAAACTATTCCTATAAAAAATATACAGCCAAGACCATACTTAATAGTAAAAAAGCAAATGATTTCTACCTAAGGTCAGAAATATGCTCATTACTTTTATTCACTACTGTACTCAAGATTCTAGTTAGTGCTGTAAGGCAAGGAAGAGAAACACATGTAGATTGAAAAGAAAAAAAGTAAAACTATCTTTATTCACATATTACATAATTGCTTAAGTAGAAATTGTATAAGATATAATATATAAAACTAAGTTAATTTAATGTCACAATACAGCATAAATGAAAAATCAACTATTTCTACATATTAGCAATAGAAAATGAAATTTAAAATAGAACTCTGTTCACAATATCATATAAAAGTAGAAGACATACTGGTATATTTAATAATAGATGTGCAAAACCTGGTACACTAAAAAGTACAAAAATTATTTATGAAAATCAAGTATTATGAAAATAAAAACTTTGAAAGACAATATTGTTGGCATGGCAGTTCTTGTGAAATTGATCTGTAGATTCAATGCATCCTAGCCAAATATCCAATGAGCTTTTTACAGAAGAAGAAAAACTGAATCTATAATTTACATTCTATTTGATTTTAAGATTTACTCTAGAATTACAACTATCGTTGCTACTGCAATAAGTAAAAACACACCTTTCTTTATTGTACTTTAAGTTACGGGGTACATGTG
Source organism: Cebus imitator (assembly GCF_001604975.1). Classification (NCBI taxonomy): domain Eukaryota; kingdom Metazoa; phylum Chordata; class Mammalia; order Primates; family Cebidae; genus Cebus; species Cebus imitator. The sequence continues at coordinate 20,488 of NW_016107669.1, forward strand.
CAGATCTTGCAGGATTGTTGCATAGGTACACATATGCCATGGTGGTTTGCCGGCTCCATCCCCCTATCACCTACATCAGGTATTTTTCCCAGTGTTTTCTCTCCCCAGACTCCCAGCCCCATGCTGTCTCTCCCCTAGCCCCTCGCCCCCAACCAGTGTGTGATGCTCCCTTCCTTGTGCCCATGTGTTCTCATTGTTCAACACCCACCTATGAGTGAGAAATGTGGTGTTTGGTTTTCTGTTCTTGTGCCAGTTTGCTGAGAATGATGGCTGCCAGATTCTTCCATGTCCCTGCAAAGGACAGGAATTCATCCTTTTTTATGGCTGCATAGTATTCCATGGTGTATATGTGCCACATTTTCTTTGTCCAGCCTATCCTTGATGGGCATTTGAGTTGGTTCCAGGTCTTTGCTATTATAAAGAGTGCTGCAACGAACTTACATGCGCTTATGTCTTTATGACAAAATGATTTATAATCCTTTGGATATATACCCAGTAATGGGATTGCTGGGTCAAATGTAATTTCTATTTCTAGGTCCTTGATGAATTGCCACACTGTCTCCCACAATGGTTGAACTAATTTACACTCCCATCAACGGTGTAAAAGTGTTCCTATTTCTCCACATCTTCTCCATCATCTGTTGTCTCCAGATTTTTTAATGATTGCCATTCTAACAGGCGTGAGGTGGTATCTCAATGCAGTTTTTATTTGTATTTATCTAATGATCAATGATGATGAGCATTTTTTCATGTTTCTTGGCTGCATAAATAAATGTCTTCTTTTGAAAAGTTTCTTTTCATATCCTTCACCCACTTTTGAATGGGTTTGTTTTTTTCTGGTAAATCTGCTTTAGTTCTTTGTAGATTCTGGATATTAGCCCTTTGACAGATGGGTAGATTGCAAAAAATTTTTCCCATTCTGTTGGTTGCTGGTTCACTCTAATGATTGTTTCTTTTGCTGTGCAGAAACTCTGGAGTTGTCTATTTTGGCTTTTATTGCCAATGCTTTCGGTGTTTTAGTCATGAAGTCCTTGCCTATACCTATGTCCTGAATGATATTGCCTAGGATTTCTTCTAGGATTTTTATGGAATTCACACAAGGTTTTGAATGGAATACAATAGCTTCCTGAAATAAATATACATTTATATTGTCAATTGATTTTTGACAAAGGCATCATGATAATTCAATAGAGAAAGGATACGTATTCCAATAAGTAGTACTGGGATAACTGAATATTCAGCTGGAAAAAAAAACTAACCTTGAAATTTTACTCACCTCTGACCAAAAATGAATTCAAAATGGATAATGTTACCCTCATCTGATCACTATACATTGTATATATCAAACCATCACTATGTACTCCATAAATATGTACAATTACCAAGTGAAAAGCAAAAAAATAAATAATGAATGAGAAATTCAAAAAACATAGGCGCCCAAATCATAAACCTTTTAGAAGGCAATATAGTAGAATATCTTTGTGATGTTGTTAAGAAAATATTTTAAAGAGGACATAAAAACATAAAAGAGAAGAAAAAAAATGTTAAGTTGGGTTAAATTGGATTTCATCAAAATAAAGCATTTTGTTGAAAGATTATGCTAAGCATATAAAAAATATAAAAAGTCAAGTCACAGATTCCAAAACATTTATCTGACAATGAGCTTGTAACCCAATATATAGAAAATCTTTATAATCCAATAACAGAAGGCCAAATAAACAAAAACACATGAGCAAAAGAGTTGAACAGAAAAAACACTTCATAAAAGAAGATACATGAGAAGCCAAAAAGCACTTGAAAGTATCCTCAACACCTTGTTCATTAGGACTATGAAAAATTAGAACCATCATTAGATATCACTGTATACCCACCAGAATGGCTAAAATTAAGGTTTGATTATAACAAGTGCTGATACTAATATGGAGAAACTGGAATCTTCATACAATCCTGGAAATGCAAAAATAGGACAGCTACTTTGTAAAACAACTAGTCACTTAAGATGTATACTAGTCATTTACCACACAAACCAGCAATCCCACTTCTTGATGTGTTGCCAAGAAAAATGAAAGATTATTTCCACACAAAACCTTGCATCTGTATGCAGATAATAGTCTTATTCATAGTAGCCCTAAATTAAAAACAACCAAAATATTCTTTCACCGGTACATGGATAAGCAAATTGTAGCATGCCACACATAGAATGGAATACTACTGTGGTAGTCAGAATCCAGTCAGGGCAGAGGAACCTCGCAGTAATTTTAATAGGGAATTTTTGCTAAGAAGAATCCCTAACTGATAACAGGAGGTTAACCTTTAAGAGAGGATAAAAGAGAATGCTTAAAAAATACCCTAGGGCTGTGGGACAGTTCCCAAGAGAGGAACAAACTTGGAAAGGATCTTCCTCAAGGCTGTGGATCTGGTCTCTCTGGAGAGTGTATGTCTGCTACCTACTGGATGGTGAAGAAGTTTGCTGGATTGTGCAGATCAGAGATTGTCAGCAACCTGTAATTGAGGCTAATGTGTCAGGAATTGCAGGCTAAGACCAGGAATGAGGAACCTTTCTTCCAGCGAGCTGGTGAACCAAAGAACCATACCTTGTGAGAAGGATATCACAGGCAAGGTTGACAACAAACGTTGCTGGATGGTGAGTGTAATTGCATGTCCACCATGCATGTCCCTGGAAAGTGTGCCATGGGAGCAAAAGCAGTAGCTCTGTATGCAGATAATAGTCCTTTTCATAATAGCCCCAAATTAAAAACAACCAAAGTATTCTTTCACTGGTACATGGATAAGCAAATTGTAGCATGCCACATACAATGGAATACTACTGTGGTAGTCAGAATCCAGTCACAGCAGAGGAACCTACATCCAGTAAGAGAAGTCCTTTTCTCCTAGAGTATATTTAAAGTGTATTTTACTAGTAAAACTTAAGATTTTGCCAGCTGAGAAAGGAATGTTGACAGGGTTCAGCTCTAGTGTCACAAAACAGAAAAATTAAGGCAGAATTTGAAACTGAAAGGCCTAGTCCATGACTTTGGGTATTCGGCTTCCACATGCACGTTACTATATGCATTTGGACAACTGTACAGCAATAAAGCAACACTGTATCTCTGCCTGACAAAATATGAGAAGAGGTACCATCCCAAAAGTCATTGTATTTGTTGCCAGCTTTATTAGTTACTCTTCAAATTCAATCATGGTCCCATTGAATATTCTTTTGCCTAAAGACTAAATGGGAAAGTTTTCTTCTAGCAACTTCTATGTAAAAGTTCAATAAGAAAAACGGAAAAGAAAATGGTTAGCATATACAAATAAACACATAGGTAGAACACTGATATGGTTTGGCTGTGTCCCCACCCAAATCTCATATTGAATTCCCATGTGTTGTGGGAGGAACCCGATGGGAGGTGACTGAATCATGGAGGCAGGTCTTTCCCATGCTGTTCTCATGGTAGTAAATAAGTCTCATGAGATCTGATGGTGTTAAAGAGAGGTGTTCCCCTGCACAATCTCTCTCATTTTTTGCCAGCCGCCATCCACATATGATGCGATTTTCTCCTCCTTGCCTTCTGCCATGATTGTGAGGCTTTCCCAGCCACTTGAAGCTGTAAGTGCAATTAAACCTCTTTCTTTTGTAAATTGCTCATTCTGGCATACATCTTTCTCAGCAGCATGAAAACAACTAATACAAAACCTAGAGAGAAAATGGGTAAAGATATTAGTCTTCATTTCTGTCATTGGTCATGAGACTGAAGTTTATATCTACAGCCTTTTCCTTTCACTAACCATTCGAAGTCTCCCTTGCCATCAAACAAAACCTCAGCGAGTTGGAATTCTTTTCCTGGTGGAGTATTGTAAACCTTAATTTCTAAGGGGTCTAAGTCTTTAATAGCCATTCATTTATTTGGTCGCTGTAATATCACATTAAAATTTACTATAAGGAAGGAAATGCTATGAGCAGCCCCAGAGAATCCCATGTGTTTCAAAATGGCTATCTCTGTCTCCATGGCAGAGTAGCAATCCAATTTTCACTACTAAACAGGATCAATTGTTGAAGTCAGTAAAATAACCCTTTCAGGCCGGGCGCAGCGGCTCAAGCCTGTAATCCCAGCACTTTGGGAGGCCGAGGCGGGTGGATCACGAGGTCAAGAGATCAAGACCATCCCGGTCAACATGGTGAAACCCCGTCTCTACTAAAAATACAAAAAATTAGCTGGGCATGGTGGTGCGTGCCTGTAATCCCAGCTACTCAGGAGGTTGAGGCAGGAGAATTGCCTGAACCCGGGAGGCGGAGGTTGCGGTGAGCTGAGATCAGGCCATTGCACTCCAGCCTGGGTAACAAGAGCGAAACTCCGTCTCAAAAAAAAAAAATAAATAACCCTTTCATTTACTTGTTTGTTCAGTAGCATGAGGAATCCAAAACTGTCAGGGTCTCAATTTCTAGTTCAATGGAAACATGAACTTCATCCCTGATGGAAGCATTTCCTTCTTGGAGACCAAGACCTCCAAACAGCAGAGCTTAGTTGCCAGAACAAAAATCCAAAATTCTCTGAGTAGCTTATTTGGGAAACCAATGCAAAGACCTGCCCATTTGTGGTTCTAGCCAATTATTTCTGGACTCATGTATTCTTGCTATGGGGAAATTGCACTATACAACAGAATTTAATTTAAAGAATGTAATCAATCATGTAAGACAGAATCTCATACTTTGAGGATATTGTCTCCAATTTATTATGTAACTACATCTTCAGAATGAGTTAAATCTTTCATGTAGATCACTTGCTTCCAGGTAATGGGATAAAACAAGTTAATTTTATAGTAATGAGCCCCTTGCTATACTTCCTTGGAATTGCTTAATCATAAGAGGCTGTGGAGAAGAGGGAATGCTTACACACTGCTGGTGGGAATACATTAGTTCAGCCACTGTGGAAAGCAGTTTGGAGATTTCTCAAAGAACTTAAAACAGAACCTGCCATTTGACCAGCAATCCCATTGAGGGGTATATCTCCAAAAGAAAAAAAAATAGGTCTACCAAAAAGACATATGCACTCATATGTTCATCACAGCACTATTCACAATAGCAAAGGCATAGACTCAACCTAGGCACCCACCAACAATGGATTGATAAGGAAAATGTACGTATATACCATGGAATACTACACAGCTGTAAAAAATAACAAAATCGTGTATTTGCAGCAATATGGATGTAACTGGAGGCCTCAGCATCAGACAGTATACCCACTTAACAAACCTGCATATGAATCCCCTGAATCAAAATAAAAGTTGAAATTATAAAAATAAATAAATAAAATAAAAATACAAAAAAATAGCATGCTTATTTTACAACATTCAAATTATACAAACAGGTATAGACTAAAAACAGAAGGCTCCTCTTATATCTCCACATCTCCTTCTAACTCTATGGACAAAATTACTGTTAACATTATACTTTTCCAAATTTTGTATTATGTAAATAAAAATATGATTTTATATTCTTTATGTATATATTGTATGCGTGTGTGCATGTGTATATATACATATATATATGTATACACACACACACACACACACACCCCTTTAAACCCAAATTGGATCATATGCTATTGTTCAGTAGCTTGCTTTACTTACTGAACAGTACATCAAATATATCTTTCCAAGTGAGTTTATATAAATACTTTCATTTTATCTTTTATTGTAATAAATAAATATATTTAGTATTTTGAGGAATCCTCATACTGTTTTTCATAGTGGCTGCACCATTTTCAATTTCCACCAACCGTGCAAAAGTGTTTCCTTTTTCTTCACATTCTTGCCAATACTTAAAAAACAGTCATCCTAAAAGGTTTAAGGTAATAGTGCAGTTTTGATTTTCATTTCCTTGAAATTGAGGACATTTTTATCTACCTGTTGGCCATTTGTATGTCCTCTTTGGAGAAATATGTTATTTCTCAATATTTTAAACAGGTTATTTGTTTTCTTCTGTTTTTGAGTTGAAGGAATTCCTTCAACCGATAGTTTGCATACTAACCCCTTATCTCCTATATGGTTCACAAATATTTCCTCCCATTCTGTAGGTTGACTTTTTATTCTTTTAATTGCTTGTTTTGATATGCAGAAACTTTTTTTTTGGTTTGATGTAGTCTCACTTTATTTTTGCTTTAGTTGCCTGTGCTTTCGGTGTCATAGCTAAGAAATCATTGCCAAGACCAATGTCATGAAGTTTTCCTGTGTTTTCTACTAGGAATTTTATAGTTTCTGGTCTTACATCTAAGTCCTTAATTCATTTTGAGTTGATTTTTGTGGATGGTTTAAGTTAATTGTTTTCTTAGTTGGGTTGTTTTTCAGAAAACCAACACTTAGTGCCTCAACCAGCACCCAGAAAAATCAGAAAATTGAACATGTAGTATAGTTCTTTTCTTCCTTCCCCAGGGAGAAGCTGGGAGCTGGAGGCTTCTCCTTAACCATAATGCTGTTCCAGGGGCAGGAATTATGGCAAGAGGCTGCCTCAAACTTTCCTACTGGCTTCAATGTGGCAGTTTTATGCTTGCCTGGGCTACAGAAACCTCTCAACTAACATCATACTCAGTGGTGAAAAGTTATTCTTCTAATATTGGGAAAAAGAAAAGGATGCCCACTCTCTCGTCTTTTATTCAATATAGTATTAGTCCTAGTCAGAGCAATTAGGCAAGAAAAAGAAATAAAAAGCATCCCAATTAGAAAAGAAGTAAAATTACCTTTGTTTGCAGATGACATAATTATATAGTACAAAATCCTAAAGATGCTACTGAAAACCTTTTAGAGCTAATAAATTAACCCAGCAATCCCATTACTGGGTATATTTTCAAAGGGTTATAAACCATTCTATTGGAAGGACGCATGCACACGAATGCTCATTATGTTCATTGCAGGCAATCCCATTACTGGGTATATATCCAAAGGATTATAAAGCATTCTATTATAAGGTCACATGCACACGAATGTTCATTGCAGCACTGTTTATAATAGCAAAGACTTGGAACCAACTCAAATGCCTGTCAATGATAGGCTGGACAGGGAAATATACACCATATATTTGGCACATATACACCATAGAATACTATGCAGCCATAAAAACTGATAAGTTCATGTCCTTTGTAGGGACATGGATGAACCTGGAAACCATCATTCTCAGCAAACTGACACAAGAGCAGAAAATCAAACACCACATGTTCTCACTCATAGGCAGGTGTTGAACAATGAGAACACATGGACACAGGGAGGGAAGCATCACACACTGGGGTCTATGGGGGGGATCTAGGGGAGGGAAAGCAGGGAGTGGGGAGTTGGGGAGGGATAACATGGGGAGAAATGCCAGATATAGGTGATGGGAGGAAGGCAGCAAACCACACTGCCATGTGTGTACCTATGCAACAATCTTACATGTTCTTCAAATGTACCCCAAAACCAAAAATGCAATTATATATATATATATGTATATATGAACTAATAAATGAATTCAGAAAGTGGCAGATTACAAAATCTACATAAAACATCAGCTGTATTTCTCTACACTAACAATAAACTATCTGAAAGGGAGATTCATAAATCTCTGGATTTCTTACAAAGGAAATTATTCTGTGTGTTGTTGCTGAATCGGAGTGTCCATGTGGAGGGTCTAGGGCTTCCTATTGTGCCCTCTTGCTGACATCCCATCAGACTGTGATTTCATTTAAGAGGCAAAGTCCTGTATATGCCAACTTATTTCCGAAAGCACTCTAGTGCACTCAGAATCTGTCTCACACCACAGTCTTTGAAGACACTATTGGCCAAATGAACTAGCCAGTTGGGTTTCCAAGGCACATGCTTCAGTTGCTACTACAGGTGTTCACCGGATTAACTGTGCTATGAATTATCAGCCATTATCAGCCAGGCACAGTGAGTCATGCCTGTAGTCCCAGCACTTTGGGAAACTGAGGCAGGCAGATCTCCTGAGGTCAGGAATTCAAGACCAGCCTGGACAACATGGTGAAACCCATCTCTACCAAAAAGACAAGAATTAGCTGGGTGTCGCCACAGGTAGTTCGGTGACTAGAGCAGAGAGAGAAAGTGCAAGAAAACTAGAGAAGCTCCATTGTCCTGCATTGTCTCTCTGGCGCCCTCTACTGTCAGAGCATATCATGGTGCCATCCAAAAAAGAAGATGTTTTTCCTGGGGCCAACTCCAGCAAATTTGGTTGATAAAAGATAGTCGGACTAGGCAAGGAAAAATAACAAGCTACTAATACCTTCTACAATATGGATGATTTTAAATGGGTAAGCTAAATAAAAGTAGCCAGACACAAGAGACTAAGAATCGTATGTTTCCATTTTTATAAAATTCTAGAAAAGGCAAACCTATAGTGATAGACATGATTAATGGATGCCTGGAACCAGGTTAGGAGCAGAGACTGACCGCAAAGAGGCATTTGAGAACTTTTTGAGATGATATAAATTGTCCTAAAGTTTGTGGTAGTGGCGCAACTACACACACAGTTTCTAAAACTTACCAAACTGTACTCTTAAGATGTTCAAATTTACTACACATAAATTATATCTCATTAAAGCCTCAAAAATAATTTCTAGTGCTTTTTGGTCTTCCCTAAGCTGCCTTATTTCTTTAAACTCTTCAGACTCATTAATTTCATTCTTTAAAATTTGACATGGCTGTTAATCTTTTCACCTGTCAGATTTGTTTACCAGCCTGTGTGCTCTCTAATAAGGATTAACTCTAAGACATCTACAAGCCTACCAGGGCCAATTCCTTTTTTTTTTTAAAACATAAAGAATTTTAGAAATCAGACTCACTGATTAAAATCAGACTGCAGTTGCTACCAAAGGGGTTACTTTTTTATCCTCTAAGAATACACCACCAACACTGTCTTTCTATAATCAGATGGCCTGCCAGTGCTTTCCAGTGCAAAGTGTTTATTTTGTTGATATTCTCTGGTCTTTCCATGTATATAAAGCAAATCTTCTGGTTACTCATATTTTACTGAGAACCTGAATTGATAATTTACCGGGACATATATAACACACCTACAGACTAGCATGACTTTGTTGACTGTAACAGTCCTAAGTAAGAGAAAGATCCCAAATATTTATTGGCCAGGCAAGACAATAACTGATGCCTAGATGGAAAATTTGGAAAAAGTGTTGCTATCAGTTAGTCAACTAAGGTAAGATCCAACTGATTATTTTTGGTTAATCACATTTATTCATGAGACTTATTCTCTAGGTTATGCCTAAGCTAGATACAAAGTAGATTCCAAATGTCTCCTAGCATTAATGATTGTGCTATGGAAATAAAAACTAAATGAGAAAGGCAACGGCTATATATTCACAGCTTGCTGTAGCAAGTGAGTCAACTACCATCACTTGTGCTTTGGCAGAGACTCAAATGCAGACAGAGGGGTGGAAAAAAGGGACTATTTCATGTGTGGCTTGATATGAGGCTGTTGCCATGGGAAAGCTGTAGCCACGTTAACTAGATTGGGGCAGCGTATATAATGTGACTGATGAGGGGTGCATATTTAGTATTCTCTGGATCATCCTAAATTGGAAGTGGAAACAAAAATTAGAAAGCTGATATTTATTAATTAAGTCCTAGTCATTTCCAGGTGATCATTACAGAAGTTATTGTGTAGCTTCCTGAATTGTTAGTAAAAATAGCAATCTAGTTTCCTGCCAGTCTGACTTATGGCTGGGTGACTTTCTAGGTTGTTTATTGTAGCAAGGGGTTGGTTTCCTAGAAAGGTTACTGTAGGTTTAGGGTCAGAGTTCTATTTAACAAAAAATAATATATTATAGTGCTTAAGAGCACAGACTCTGGAATGTAGAATAAAACCCACTGGGTTCAAATACTGTTTTTTTCACTTACTAGGTAAGGAGCCTGAGGTAGTTTCTGAACATCTGTGTGCATTTGCTTCCTCATCTATAGAACTCAAATATAACAAAATATTTGTTATATTTTATATATTTATATATGTAATATATGTTATATTTTATATTTGTTATATTTCTATAACATTTATATATGTAATATATGTTATATTTTATATTTGTTATATTTCTATATATATAACATTTATATATGTAATATATGTTATATTTTATATTTGTTTTATATATATATATATATATAAAACATAGAACTCAAATATAACTTAAGCTTACTAACTCATTTAACCTTTATAGTAGTCCTGTAAAGGTTAAATGAGTTAGTAAGTTTAAGTTATTACAAGAGTGCCTAGAGAAATGTAACTGTTTAATAAATGCCAACTATCATTATGTTCTACTCATTTATGATTTTACAAATTTAATTTAACTGAATGATAAAATGTTAAGAAGCCTAGGAGGGACGTCATAACGACTGACTGAAGGCACCAGTCAGCAGCCTCTTTCAAAACAAATAACTAAAATAGCGAGTAGATAATTGCACTTCAAATCGTATATCTAAGAGATAATGCTGGAATTCAGCATGGAAGTGACTGGAAACACTTAAGGCACCAAAGAAGAGGGAGGCAAGGCAGTCAGCTTTGTCTGGAGAGGCCATGTATGACATGTCCACGCTAACATCATACTGAATGGGAAAAAGCTGAAAGCCTTTCCTCTAAGACCTGCAACAAGATAAGGATGTTAATTTTCAGTATTCCTCTTTAACATAATACTAAGACCAGCACATGTAACCAGGAACTTAAAATAAAAACTAAAATTAAAATTTTTTTAGAAACCCATAATACTAGAAGTCCTAGCCAGAGCAGTAAGGCAAGAAAATGAAATAAAATGCATCTATATTGGAAAAGAGGATGTCAAGCTGGCCTTCTTTGCAGATCACAGGATCTCATATTTAGAAAACCCTAAGACTTCACCAAAAGACACTTAGATGTGATAAAAAGTTCAGCGAAGTTGTAGGATACAAACTCAACAGACAAAAATTAGTAGCATTTCTATATACCAATAACAAACTAACTGAAAAAATATCAAGGGGGGAATATCATATACAATAGCTACAAAAAAACATAAAATACCTAGGAATAAAATTAACCAAGGAGACAAAAGATCTCTACAAAGAAAACCACAGAATACCAATGAAAGAAATTGAACAGTTCACAAGCAAATGAAAAGACACCTCATACTCATGGATTTTAAAAAACTAGTTATTATTAAAAATTACCATATTGCCAAAGCAAGCCACAAGTTAAATGCAATTCCTATCAAAACACCAATAACATTTTTCATGAAAATAGAAAAAAAATCCTAAAATTTGTATGGAACCACAAAGAGCCCATATAGCCAAAGCAATCCTGAGACACACACACACACACACACACACACACACATGTAAAACCTGGAGGCATCACATTACCAGACTTCAAAATATATTACAAGGCTACCATGTCGAAAGAACATGATATTGGTGTAAAAAAAAGAAAAAAGAAAAAAAAATAACAGACATATGGATGAATGGAGCGCCAAGAACATGCACTGGGAAAAGCACACCCTCTTCAATAAATGGTCCTGCGAAAACTGGATATCCATATTCAGGGGAATGAAAGTAAACCCCTATCTCTCATCATATGCAAAAGTCAACTCAAAATGCATTAAAAACTTAAAGATAACACAAAGAAGACAGCAAAGAAAAAACACTCCAGGTCTAGGCTGAGATTTTTATGGCCAAAGCCCCAAAAGCACAGACAGTAAAACCAAAAATGGACAAATAGGTCACATCAAAGTGAAAAGCTTCTTTACAGCAAAGGAACCAATCAACGAAGTGAAGAGATAACCTGTTGAATGGGAGAATATATTTGCAAACTATTTATCCAACAAATAACTAATATCCAGAATGTACAAGAAACTAAAACAACCCTACAGAAATAAAAAATCCCATTAAAAAGTGGGCAAAGAATTTGAATAGACATCCTCAAAAGAAGGTGCACAAATGGCCAACAGGCGTATAAAATATGCTCAACATCACTAATCATCAAGGAAATTCAAATCAAAACCACAGTGAGAAACAATATTATCCTAGCTAGAATCGCCATTATCAGAAAGACAAAAATAATAGATACTGGCAAAAATGTAGAGAAAAGGGAAGTCTTATACACTGTTAGTGGGAATGTAAACTCAAACTGTTTTTCTTAGTGGGAAACAGTGTGGAGGTTTCTCAAAAAACTAAAAATAGAATTACCATACAACCCAGGAATCCCACAACCGGGCATTTTTCCAAAGGCAAGAAAATCAGTGTATCAGAGGGATACCTACACCCTCATTTGTATTGAAGCACTATTAACAATAGGCATGGAATCAACCTACGTGTCCATTAATGGCTGAATGGTTAAATAAAATGTGGTATATTTATACAATGGAATAGCATTTGGTCATAAAAGAGAAATAAATTCTGTCCTTTGCAGTAACACAGATGGAACTGGAGGTCATTATGTTGAGTAAAATAAACCAGACACAGAGAAACAAATGTTGCATGTATTTATTCATATGTTAGAGCTAAAAAACTTTGAAACTATAAAGGTAGAGAGTGTGATAGTCACCAGAGCCTGGAAAGGAAATGGGGGATGCAGGGGATGAAGAGAGGTTGATTACTGGGTAGTAACATATAGTCAGATAGAATGAATAAATTCTAATGTTCAATAGTAGAATAGGGTGACTACAGTTGACAACAGTGTATTACATCTTTCAAAATAGCTAGAAATGAGGACTTGAAGTGCTCTTAACACATTGACATAAATGCTCTGGGTGATGGATATCCTAAAAATCTTGACTTGATCATTACGTACTTTTTATGCATGTAAGAAAATATGACATGTATCCCATAACTATGTAAAAATATTATATATCAATAAAAATTTTAAAAGTTAAATAGGTTACTACAGAGGTTATTTAGTTAAAAGTGAAAATTAAAGCAATTTTTTCACTGGAGAAATGCTTATTCCTCCTTATTCAGTAAAAATATCTACACTGGATTAAAAATAGTGGAAATAATGCAGAAAATCAATATGACAACAAAGCAAAATGTGTTTATTTATTATTAAAAACTGTTTCGTGATGAATCAATGAATAGAACAAGCAGGGGTATCACTCCAGTTGAAAATAACTATTTTCATCATGAATAGGCAAGGCACTACATCAAAGAAACTGACACCAGGAGTGCATGAAATGCGTGTCACTGATATGATTAGTTTTAAAAGAAATAGGATCTTTAAAATATTAGAAACTCTATGATACCTTATAATGAGTGACCACATGCCAAACAAAGGTTCACTGGGAATCATGTCAATACTTAAAAGAACTGCTGAATTTAGGATGAATTATGTATTTTTCTTCTAATAAAAGATAGGTTTTCTAAATTTGGTAATCCATTCTCTGATGATAAGTAGGTATTTAACAAATATTTTTAAATGATTAAAACCTTTATTGTGTCCTTTATTTTGAGATTTAACTAATTGAACTATAATTACTATCAGTATGAAATCATGCAACACAGATAAAATATTAAAACTATGTTTAGGATGTTTCTTTTTTTTCCCATTTATTTATTTTATTGCATTTTAGGTTTGCGGGTACATGTGAAGAACATGCAAGATTGTTGCATAGGTACACACGTGGCAGTGTGATTTGCTGCCTTCCTCCCCATCACCTACATCCGGCATCTCTCCCCTTGCTATCTCTCCCCAGCTCCCCACCCCGCACCGTCCCTCCCCTATTTCCCCCCAGCTGACCCCAGTGTGTAGTGCTCCCCTCCCTGTGTCCATGTGTTCTCACTGTTCAACACCCACCTATGAGTGAGAGCATGCAGTGTTTGATCTTCTGCTCTTCTGTCAGTTTGCTGAGAATGATGGTTTCCAGGTTCATCCATGTCCCTACAAAGGACACAAACTCATCATTTTTGGTTGGCTGCATAATATTCCATGGTGTATATGTGCCACATTTTCCCTGTCCAGTCTATCATCGATGGGTATTTGGGTTGGTTTCTATATAGCCTCATATAATACTCTGGGGAAAATTATATAACATACCTAAAACTCTCATGTTTGCTTATATTTTAAAAACTTGGAAACAAAATGTGTATTCCACATATCTTCAGTGAAATTTTAACTTATTTTTCAAATGTAAAAATTCAACACTTTTTAATTTGCTTATAAAACAACTGATTGACATCAGAATATGGTAATTTACTGGTTAAGTATCAAGAAAGTTTTTTCTACATTAATGACTAGTATTTAAAACAAAGTCCCATAATTTTGTAAAAGTACGAAAGGATGTACTTTTAGTCTAAGGAATTTGTGTGTGAGAAGAAAGAAGGAAAAGAGGATCAAATAGAAAACATGGAGAAAGAACAGCCAAAGATGTAGGAATAAACAGGTGTTAATCACAGAAGCCTGAGTAGCAAATTTGCTTCAGAGTGTCGTCAATTGTGCCAAATCATATAGTTGATTAAGATAATAATTGACAAAAAATGCTTTAGGTGTGATAATTAGGAGTTGAGTGGTGATCTTAGTGAAAGAGTGATGATGTGAACCTCCAACTCCTTCCTTTCATGAGCCCAGACTCTGGGTACTCTGGTGTACTCTCCATTTCCGAAATATGCTTTGTGCTTTCAAGTTTCCATGCTTTCACTTTTAATCATGCTGCTCCTTCAACCTGTACTTTTTTTTGCCACACATTCTTCTTGCCTATTGAATTTTAATTTGTCCTTCAAGAATCATGAGAAATGTCATTTTGTATAATGTCTTCCCTTAGTTCTCTAAGTCCTTCTTTGTGTTCCTATATTCCTTGCTTGTATTTGTTTGTAACACTTAACACAGTCTGAGTTTCTCTATTATATCGTTGTATAAATGATTTTACCCTCTAGATTGGGAGCTCCCTGAGGGCAGGATTATTTCTTATCTATTCAGGTTTCTGCCCAACCTCACTCCTACCATATTCCCTCCTTGCCCAATGTCTGACTCCATGACTTCTCTATTAAATCGCTCTATAAAGTTGAAGTTAATTTAACTGAAATTTCTGCAACCAATTCAATAAGCATTCACCAAGGGCCTACATTATCTGGAACTATGAGGGGTTTGCAGTGTGGAAAACCAAACAGAAAATCAATCTGTCTGAGAATAAACAAAACTTCCACATGAAGAACAGCTGAACGAACGTAGGAGTGAAGCACAATTGAGAGCTCTTTGAATCACAAAAAAAAAAAAACAGTGATTATCTTGCAGATCTGAAAGTTGAGGATGTCTTCAAAATGAGAATCAGATCTCATAACAATTGAGTAGGATTTGGGTAGAAGAATAAACCAAAGAGGGCATTCCATGTGAAGAATAGATTCTGAGTAAATATTCTGGGGTCAAGTTTAAACTCTAGTGAATCAAGAAATAGACAAGTGATAGCCATGTCTCTGGAAATGGATAAAGGTGAATGGTAGAAAATAAAGTCTTAAGTGATGTAAGCCCTCTACATGGAGCCCTTGGAGTATCAAGATAAAGGACAAAAAATTGATTTGAAGACTAACGAGAAGCCAAAAATATTTCTAATGCATAAAAGCATATCTACACACTAGAGAAAAGATGGGGATAGGAGGCCTAACAAAAAAGTTATCTTATGATTATGACATCGATTATAGTAATAGTTGTGTGGATGTATACTTATCTCTCAATTTATCGAGTTGTATACGTTAAATGTGTATAGCTTTTTGCACATTAATCATACCTCAATTAAGTTTTTTAAGTTAACTTATGACACATAAGTGAAACTAGAAAACATATCGTCAGACTTGTTTCATAGATGAATATACAAGATTTGGCCAGATGAATTTTGAGAGCAAAAGAAAGGAATGCAATCCTGGGTTATCAAGCCACATTTTTGCCTCTTGTCCACAAATTTAAATATCTCTTCGAATCTCTGTTTAACTTCATCCCAACTGATCAATGTAAATCTTTTTCTCTCCATTATAGTTATCAGGTAAACAATGTGTGTGTGTGTGTGTGTGTGTGTGTGTGTGTGTGTGTGTGTGAGAGAGAGAGAGAGAGAGATTTCAAGTATGTGCAAAATCAAGATGAACCTTAAGCTGTTTTTAGTGATAGCTATTTTGATTTAACTTTTGAATTTCAAAATGCATCCATCTTTACATTCTGTTTTGATTTACTGACGCTGGGGGAACCATGCCCATAGATTAAAGTCTCTGCAGAAACATTCTGATGCCAATGATGAGGAAATCCTTTAAGAATATAAAACTAACTTTGCCTGAGAGTTACATAATTATTATCACTGATTTATTGGTAGGGAGTGTCCTAGATTTGTATAATTTATTCCCAAATGATTTAAAAAACAATGTTTTTATTCTTAATTTTCCTACAAAGAAAAAACATCAGGTGACCAGTCAGCTACTGTAAGATGTTTCTCAGTGAACTCAAAACATAAGGACTGATTTCTAATTTATTTATATTATAGTATTAAAATGTAGAATATATGTTTTCTAAAATACTTCAGTATTCTTATTGTTTTTTAAATTTTAGCCACTTAATAATTTTCTTTGTCTCTAAAGTAAAGGCATTACAGAAAGCCATAAGGAGACACAGTAAGTGGATAAGTCTGACCTATTATTTGTTCAAAAGTACCATAATTTTGTCAGCAAATATACAGATAAGGCTGACAATGACCTGCACAATAATTCTGGGATGTATGATAAAACTAATTTTTGATTCAGTTAAAAAATTATATTTTACATTGGAGAAGAGTAAATGAGTTTTTACTAATTATATTCTGATATATCATCTTTATAAAATAATAATTGATAATAAAGTCCATTTTCCACCATCCACATAATAAATATTTTCTGTTGATTTACCATTAGATGTTACTAAAATAATGATAAAAAGTAGCATTTTACATTTTTACCAAGTTTTTTCAAAATATTCTGAAGGATTTTTTAAAGTTATAGACCTAAAATGTAAAGGACAATTGATTGAATTGTGATAAAACTCCAGAAAAACTCATCATATTGTGTAAGTGAATAAAAAGAGGAATTTTAAATTTAGTGTAGAAAAAAGTGAGAAACAGAGAAAACCTAACCAAAATATGTTTTTAAAACAATGCACTGGCTGGGCACAATGGCTCACTCCTGTAATCCCAGCACTTTGGGAGGCTGTGGTGGGCAGATCACCTAAGGTCAGGAGTTCAAGACCAGCCAGACAAACATGGTGAAACCACATCTATACTGAAAATACAAAATTAGCCAGGCATGATGGTTCATGACTGTAATCCCAGCTACTCAGGAGGCTGAGACAGGAGAATTGCTTGAACCCAGGAGATGAAGTTTGCAGAGAGCCGAGACAGCGCCACTGCACTCCAGCCCGGGCAACAAGGGTTAAACTTAGTCTCAAAAAAACATGTACTTTGAATTAACTATTAGAGGCTTTTCTTTAAAATTGTGTATTTGGAGTATGCTGAGGCTAAATACTTTCAGAAACTTCTAGAAGAAAAGAAAGTTAATTTTATTATTCTTTAAAACTCATGTTGTTTCTGCACCTGAAATATTTTAATGTTCTTGTTGACAAATTATAATAACTATATAATAAATTTAGGTGATCATTAAACTCAAATAAATATATAGCCAGTTAGGAGTAAGTAATGAGTTTATAAATTTAAATAAATTTAAAACTTAAGTAAATAGAGAACCTTCATGGAACTCACCAAAAATGAAGACACAGAACCTATGTTTTATGAGAGATGTTTGAGTGAATACAAAATAAGTATTTACCAGGAAGAACATTCACACTGTGAGTGGAAACATTGCCACCAAGTCTTACAATGTTAGACATGTACGTAAAACTCTTAAGACTAGAGACAGAAAGTATTAGGATAAGTGAATAATTAAGAATAACAACTCCTTGGGAAATTTGTCATACCATGATTGGAATAGTATCTAGAATATGTTTAAATGAACATAAAAATGGTATTCTATTAAATTATTAGGAATACCTGTAGATGTTTTGTATTCTTATCCTCTCTAAGAAGATGAGTAGATATTTCTTAAAATATGTGTTGGTGACCTTATCTGGAAAGGGTTACTAAGCTAGCAAAAGCATTCTGCAAACTTGCTGTGTTTCTGTGCAATTTTTAAAATTTAGACATTTAAAATGTCTAAAGAGTAATTCATTTTAAACAGCACATTGATCCAATGAGGTACTATTTAAAACTTGTTTATTTTTTTCCTGTAGGAAAAGATACCATAAGAAAATCTTTTAATTTTAGAAATGGAAAATTATGTATACTGACCATACATTTTACATCAGTATAGGATAATTCATGCAGATAAAGCATTTCTGCTCTACGAATTCACACATATTTTCAGACAAGCCCTGTGTACACAATCTGTGATACACTTTTTCTCACTTGACCGACAGTGAGTGTGCTAGTGTTCAGGAGATGGCACAGGATGATTTGAAGAAGACATTCTTCCCTTTTGTATATAGGCAAATTAGAGCATGAGAATTAGAAACACTCTGCTTTAGAGTCTCAATTAAATTTCTTTGCAATTTAGGTCTCAGCAGAGAAGCCAGGAATGGCTAAGGAAAATCACTCCTTGGCAGTTGAGTTTATCCTCACAGGATTTACAAATTATCCAAAGCTGAAGACACTTCTGTTTGTGGTGTTCTCTGCCATCTATCTGGTCACCATGGTGGGAATCTTGGTCTGCTGGCATTAATTTATGTAAAGCATTGCCTCCACACACCAATGTACATCTTTCTGGGCAACCTGGCTGTGACACATTCCTGCTGTTCCTGTGCTGCTACCCCCAAGATGTTAGAGAATTTCTTTTCTGAGGATAGAATTATTTCCCTTTATGAATGTATGGTGGGATTTTATTTTCTTTGTCTTGCTGAAACCACAGACTGCTTTCTTCTGGTGGCGATGGCCTACGACTGCTATGTGATCATTTGCCACCCACTGCAGTACCACACCATGATGTCCAAGACACTCTGCATACAGATGACTGCAGGGGCCTTCATAGCTGGACACCTGCATTCCATGATTCATGTAGGGCTTCTATTAAGATTAACTTTCTGCAAGTCTAATAAAATTGACCACTTTTTTGTGATATTCTTCCACTGTATAGACTCGCCTGTACTTAGATTCTTATGTCAATGAACTAATGATATTATACATCTTTTCAATACCAATTCAAATCTGTACCATTGCTACTGTCTTTATCTCATATCTCTGCATTCTTCTATTTTCAAAATGAAACACAGAGAGGGAAGAGGTAAAGCATTTTCTATCTGTGTATCCCATTTTTTCTCTGTCTCAATATTTTACATTTGTCTTCTCATGTATATTCGACCATTTGAAGGAGATAAAGATATACCAGTGGCAATATTTTGTACAATAGTAATCCCATTACTAAGCCCTTTTATTTATAGTCTGAGACATAAGGAGGTGATAAATGTTCTGAAAAAGTACTGTGAGGAATTATAACATTCTTAAACAAACTTGCTCTATAGCAAATTTATTTTTAAATTTATTAAAATGTTTTCATAAATAGGGAATATTAAAAAATTAATATGTGATATTACACAAAATATAAGCCTCTAAATCATCAGGTTTGTTTGACAAACCTTTATCCAAATTCCACAACCAGAATAAATCAGGGGAAACTCACTGGTAACTGTTATTACTACCTTTCATGACTCTCATAGAATTGTCAGAGTATTATCCCAAACCTCAATTAATCAACAAAGCATGAAAGTTAAATGTTTAAATGTGTAGAAGAGTCTTCTTTGATTAATGTTTCCTAGTTAATGGAAGACATTATATCCAATTCTGTGTAGAGTGTTTGAAATATTTAAAAATTTCCTGGCAGAAAAGTGAAATGACAGTTTTCTTTCAGAAAACTGACCTGACAGACACATGTAGATTTCTTTAGAGTGGAAAGGACTAGCAGCAAACTAACTGCAGTAATCTTTATTTAAAATAATGAAGTTTCATTTAGATAAGTATCCAAGAATGAAAATTAAAATGAAAAGGAACACAAACACATGCACATACAGGCAGACGCACGCACACACACACACACACACGCACACACACAAACAGGCTCACCCACAAAATGTTCTGTTTTACAAAATAATTAACAGTGACTTATAACAAATCAGACAAAGTAGATTAAGATCTACTTTAACCTGAAGCGTAACTAAGGTCCTTTTCATTCTTGAAGATATCAACCATGTTATTTGGTATGTATGTATTATAGAGCTGTAGTTTACATATTAAACATTCATTAAACATTTTTAAACATATTAATAATGATACCGTTTTGTTATATTTTTGAGTAATGGTGATAGACATAAACAATAGATTATGTGTTTATTCACCATTTTTACTTTTATGAGTTGTCATTTTTGCTTTGTCTTATTCCTTATTTATTTATATCACTGTTTACAGAGGAATGATATTACAACTCTTTGTGGCAAATAATTTCTCTGTGGGTTGATAGTCTTAGTATTTGTTTGTGATGTTTATAAACATTTTAATTTAATATACTCATGTTTACTGATTTTTTTCTGTGATCTCTTTCATGCATTTTGTCCAGAATTTCTTTTTTAATCCAAAGTCTACTATTAAGCAATACTTCTTTTTTTGATATTTTAAATTTTTGCAACTTGACTCTTGATTTTTCCTGGAATTTACTTAGTATATGGCATATTAAAGATATAAATTTATTTGTCTGTTTTCCTAACAACTATTTACAAACTAATTTAATTCACATAAACACTGAAGGAGAACAACTTTTATTTGTCTGTTTTCCTAAAAATTATTTACAAGCTAATTTAATTCACATAAACACTCAAGGAGAACTTCTTCGGGAACCTGGCAAAATAAATTTAAATTTTTTTTTTAATTCTAGATTTTTCTAGAAAATAAGTAAAAAAGGGTGATTTGATCCAAGATAGCTGAATAGGAGCCGCTCTGGAGTGCAGTTCTCAGAGAGAAGAACGCTGAGAGTGAGCGATCACTGCATTTCCAAACGAGTTTTTACTGCCTACAGACTGGGAAATTCCCGGACTGAAAACCACGACAAGTTTCCAGCATGGCTGTTTCAGTTGGCGCTGTGGGTCTCTGCACAAAAACTCACAAAAATCTGGGCCGCTGTTTCCACAGGTGCCTGGAATGCCTGAGATAGAAAACCACCCATTCAACTGAAGAAAAGGGGGCTGACACAGGGAGCCTGGTCATCTGGCTCAGCAGGTCCCACCACCAACAAAGACCAGCAATCTGAAACTCTCTGGTTTGAGAGTTTCACAGCTCTGGACCCAGGATGGTCCAGCTCAGTGGGAGGAAGGACATCAGCAATTACCAAGGCAGCCCACCACTATGAAGGCAGTCCTCCATTAGCAAGGCAGTCCACCATTACTGAGGCAATACACCTTTACTGAGACAGTCTGCCATTACCAATGCAGTCTGCCATTTCTGAGGCAGACCACCATTTCCTAGGCAGTTCTAACTATACCTCTGTAAACAAAACCACAAGGAAGTTCACACAGCAGCTGGGCAGAGTCCACAGCAGCTCAGCAATGCCTCTGCTGGCAGGCTGTGGCTAGACTACCTTCTTGCTGGGCAAACATCTCTGAAAAAGGGTAGCAGCGTGTCAGGAACTTAAAAATAAAGCCCTGAGGGGATCCAAGATGGCAGAGTAGGGGCAGCTCTGGATTGCAGCTCCCAGAGAGTGCAGGGAGGGTGAGTGGTCACCACATTTCCAGAAGGATTTTTATTGCCTGCAGACCAGGAGATTCCAGGGTGGATGAGTGCCACAGGTCTCCAGCATGGCTATTTCAGCCAGTCTGGCAGCTTGCCACTCAAAAAACTCACATGTGTCCAGGCACCATTTCAGCTGGCCACTGGAGTGCCTGGGAGACAGAGTCACCCATTCAATTGATTAAAAGGAGACTAAAATAGGGAGCCAGGCCAGGATATTCCTGGGTGAAAAAGTGCCAGGAGTCTCCAGCATGGAAGTTTCAGCTGGCGCAGAGGCCCACCACTCAAAAAACTCACACAGGTCCGGGCGCCATTTCAGCTGGTGACTGGAGCACCTGGAAAACAGAGTCACCCATTCAACTGATAAAAGGGACTGAAACAGGGAGCCACACCAGGAGATTCCCTGGCAAAAAAGTGCCACGAGCCCCCAGCACAGCTAATTCAGCCAGTGTAGCCAGTCTCAGCACAAGAACTCACACAAATCCAGGTGCTATTTCAACTGGTGACTGGAAAGCCTGGGAGACAGAGTCACCCATTCAACTGAAAAAAAAAAGGGGTCTGAGGCAGGGAGCCAGATTACAGGCACAGCCAGTCTCAAGCCCACAAAGACCAGCAATCTGAAACACTCTGGATTGAGAGCTTCACAGCAAGCACAGCTGAACCCAGGATGGTCCAGCTCTGTGGGGGGAGGGACGTCTGCCATTACTGACGCAGTCCACCGCTACTGAGGTAGTCTGCCATTGCTGAGGAGGTCCGCCATTGCTGAAGCAGTCTGCCATTACCAAGGCAGCCCGCCATTGCTGAGGCAGTCCACCATTTCAGAGATAGTCTGCCATTACAGAGGTAGGCCACCATTGTGGAGGCATTTCTAACTATACTCCTATAAACAGGACTGCAGGGAAGTTCACACGGCAGCTGAGCAGAGCCTATAGTAGATCAGCAACACCACTACTGGCAGACTGTGACTAGGCTGCCTCCTTGCTGGGCAGGGCAGCCCTGAAAAAAGGCAGCAGCATGACAGAAACTTATCAATAAAGCCCTACCTCCCCAGGACAGAGTACCTGGGAAAAAAAAAGACTGTTATGAGTTCTGCTGAAGCAGACTTAAACATACCTGCCCAGCAGCTCTGAATGGAACAATGGAGCTCACAGCTCAGCACTTGAGCTCCTATAAAGGATAGACTGTCTCCTCAAGCAGCACCCTGATGCCTGTATATCCAAAGAGTCACTTCATAAAGGAGAGCTCAGACTGACATCTGGCAGGTATCCTTCTGGGACAAGATAGCAGAATAAGAAACTGGCAGTAACCCTCACTGTTCTGCAAACTGCTGCAGGTGAGTCCCAGGCAAAGAGGGTCTGGAGTGGACCTCCAGCATTCCTACAGCAGAGGGACCTGACTGTCAGAAGGAAAACAAAGAAACAGAAAGAAATAACTTCATCATCAACAAACTGAATGTCCACTCAGAGACCCCATCTGAAAGTCAACAACTACAAAGACCACAGGTAAATAAATCCACAAAGATGGGAAGAATCAAGTGCAAAAAGGATGAAACCCCCAAAACCAGAATGCCTCTCCTCCTCCAAGGGATCACAACTCTTCACCAGCAAGGGAACAAGGCTGGATGGAGAATAAGTCTGATGAATTGACAGAAACAGGCTTCAGAAGGTGGGTAACACCAAATTTCTCTAGCTAAAAGAACATGTTCTTACCCAGGGCAAAGAAACTAAGAACCTTGAAAAAATGTTTGATGAAATGCTAACGAGAACAAACAACTTAGAGAAGTTTGTAAATGATTTGATGGAGCTGGAAAACACAACATGAGAACTTCACAAAGCATACACAAGTTTCAACAGCCAAAATGACCAAGCAGAAGAAAGCCTATCAGAGATTGAAGATCAACTCAATGAAATAAAATGAGAAGGCAATATTAGAGAAAAAAGAATAAAAAGAAACGAACAAAGCCTCCAAGAAATATGGGATTATGTGAAAAGACCTAATCTAAGTTTGATAGGTGTACCTGAATGTGACAGACAGAATTAATACAAGCTGGAAAATATTCATCAGGATATTATCCAGGAGAACTTCCTCAACCAAACGAGGCGGGCCAACATTCAAGTCCAGGAAATACAGAGAACACCACAAAGATATTCCTCAAGAAGGGCAACCCCAAGGCACATAATTGCCAGGTTCACCAGGGTAGAAATGAAGGAAAAAATGTTAAAGGCAGCCAGAAAGAAAGATTGGGTTACCCACAAAGGGAAGCCCAACAGACTCACAGTGGATCTCTCAGCAGAAACCCTACAAGCCAGAAGAGAGTGGGGGCCAATATTCAACATTCTTAAAGAGAAGAACTTTCAAACTAGAATTTCATATCCAGCCAAACTAAGCTTCATAAGCAAAGGAGAAATAAAATCTTTTATGAAAAAGCAATTGCTGGGAGAATTCATCACCATGAATTCTTTACAATAGCTCCTAAAAGAAGCACTAAATATAGAATGAAACAGCCAGTACTAGCCAATTCAAAAATGTACCAAATGGTAAAGATCATTGACATAATGAAGGAAATGCATCAACTAACAAGCAAATCATCCAGGTAGCATCAAAATTGCAGGATCAAATTCATGCATTACCCTTAAATGTAAATGGGCTAAATGCCCTAATCGAAAAACATGGACTGGCAAATTGGATAAAAAGTCAAGACCCATCAGTGTGTTGTATTCAGGATACCCATCTCATGTGCAAGGATACACAAAAGCTCAAAATAAAGGGATGGAGGAAGATTTACCAAGCAAATGAGAGCAAAAAAATGAAGGAGTTGCAATCCTAGTCTCTGATAAAATAGACTTCAAACCAACAAAGATCAAAAGAGACAAAGAAGGGCATTACATAATGGTGAAAAGATCAATGCAACAAGAAGAGCTAAAGATCCTAAATATATACACACCCAATACAGAAGCAACCAGATGCATAAAGCCAGCTCTTAATGACCTTTAAAGAGACTTAGACTCCCATACAATAATAGCGGAAGACTAACACTCCACTGTCAATATTAGACAGATCAACAAGACAGAAAATTAACAAGGATATCCAGGACTTGAACTCAGATCTAGACCAAGCAAACCTAATAGACATCTACAGAACTGTCCACCCCAAATCTGGAGAATATGCATTCTTCTCAGCACCACATCACATCTACTCTAAAATTGACCACATAATTGAAAGTAAATCACTCTTCAGCAAATGCAAAAGAATGGAAATCATAACAGACTTTCAGACTATAGTGCAATCAAATTAGAATTCAGGATTACGAAACTAACTCAGAACTGCACAACTTCATGGAAACTAAACAACTGACTCCCTGATGTTGACTGGATAAACAATGAAATGAAGGCAGAAATAAAGATGTTCTTTGAAACTAATGAGAACAAATACACAACATACCAGAATCTCTGGGACACCATTTAAAGCTATGTCTAGAGGAAAATATATAGCAATAAATTACCACATGAGAAGCAAAGAAAGATCTAAAATTGACACCTATCATCAAAATTGAAAGAGCTAGAGGAGCAAGATCAAAAAAACTCAAAATCTAGCAGAAGACAAGAAACAACTAAGATCAGACCAGAACTGAAGGAGATAAAGACACAAAAAAAACCTTCAAAAAATCAATAAATCCCTTCATTATCCCTGCCCACCCTCCCACCAGATATAGGTGATGGTGGGATGAAGGCAGCAAACCACCTTCCATGTATGTACCTATGCAACAATCCTGCATGATCTGCATATGTACCCCAGAACCTAAATTACAATTTAAAAAAATCAATAAATCCAGAAGCTGGTATTTGAAAATATCAACAACATGGACAGACTGCTAGCCAGATTAATAAAAAAGAAAAGATAGAAATACAGACAATAAAAATAATAAAGGGGATATCACCACAGAAATACAAACCACCATCAGAGATTACTACAAACAACTCTATGCACATAAACCAGTAAACCTGGAAGAAATGGATAAATTCCTACACACTTGCACCCTCCCAAGCCTAAACCAGGAGGAAGTTGAAACCCTGAATAGACCAATTACAAGGTCTGAAGTTGAGGCAGCTATTAATAGCCTACCACCCAAAAAAAGACCAGGTCCAGATGGGGTCAGAGCGAAATTCTACCAGACATGCAAAGAGGAACTGGTAGCATTCCTACTGAAACTATTCCAAACAATACAAAAAGAGGGAATCCTCCCCAAATCATTTTATGAGGCCAACATCATACTGATACCAAAACATGGCAAAGACTCAACAAGAACAGAAAACTTCAGGCCAATATCCATGATGAGCACAGATGCAAAAATCTTCAATAAAATACTGGCAAACTGATTGCAACAGCACATCAAAAAGTTTATCCCTCACGATCAAGTAGGCTTCATACTGGGGATGCAAGTCTAGTTTAACATATGCAAGTCTATAAATGTAATTCACCACATAAACAGAACTAAAGACAAAAACCACATGATCATCTCAATAGATGCAGAGAAGGCCTTTGACAAAATTCAACAGCCCTTTATGCTAAAAGCTCTCAATACGCTAGGTATTGATGGAATGTATCTCAAAATAATAAAAGCTATTTATGACAAACCCACAGCCAAAATTATACTGAATGGGCAAAAATGGAAGCATTCCCTTTGAAATCTCTCACTAGGCAAGGATACCCTCTCTCACCATTCCTATTCAATATATTATTGGAAGTTCTAGCCAGAGCAATCAGGCAAGAAAAAGAAATAAAGGGTGTTCAATAAGGAAAGGAGGAAGTATAATTGTCTCTATTTACAGATGACATGATTGTATATCTAGAAGACCCCATCATCTCAGCCCAAAATCTCCTGAAACTGATAAGCAACTTGAGCAAAGTCTCAGGATACAAAATCATTGTGCAGAAATCACAAGCATTCCTATACAAGAACAGACTTAAAGGGAGCCAAATCAAGAGTGAACTCCCATTAATAATTGCTACAAAGAGAATAAAATACCTAGGAATACAACTAACAAATGATGTAAAGGACCTCTTCAAGGAGAACTACAAACCACTGCTCAAGAAAATAAGAGAGACCACGAACAGATGGAAAAACGTTCCATGCTCATGGTTAGGAAGAATCAATATTGTGAAAATGGCCATACTGCCCAAAGTAATTTACAGATTCAATGCTATCCCCATCAACCTACCAATGACCTTCTTCACAGAAATGGAAACAAAAAAAACACCTTAAACATCACATGGAACCAAAAGAGAGCCCAAATAACCAAGACAATCCTAAGCAAAAAGAAAAAAGCTGGAGGCATCACGCTACCTGACTTCAAACTATACTACAAGGCTACAGTAATCAAAACAGCATGGTACTGGTACAAAAACAGAGATATAGACCAAGGGAACAGAACAGAGGCCTCAGAGGCAATGCCACACATCTACAGCCATCTGATCTCTGACAAATCTCACAAAAACAAGCAATGGGGAAAGGATTCCCTGTTTAATAAATAGAATTGGGAAAACTGGCTAGCAGTGTGCATAAAGCAGAAACTGGATCTCTTCCTGACACCTTACACTAAAATTAATTCCAGATGGATTAAAGACTTAAACATAAGACCTAACACCATAAAACCCTATAATAAAATCTAGGCAAAACCATTCAGGACATAGACATAGGCAAGGACTTCATGACCAAAACGCCAAAAGCATTGGCAACAAAAGCCAAAATAGACACATGGGATCTAATTAAACTCCAAGGCTTCTGTAAAGCAAAAGAAACAATCATTAGAGTGAACCAGCAACCAACAGAATGGGAAAAAATTTTTGCAATCTACCCATCTGACAAAGGGCTTATATCCAGAATCTACAAAGAACTAAAGCAGATTTGCAAGAATAAAAACAAACAAACCCATTCAAAAGTGGGTGAAGGATATGAACAGACACATTTCCAAAGAAGACATTTATGAGACCAACAAAGATACGAAAAAGTGCTCTTCATCTCTGGTCATTAGAGAAATGCAAATCAAAACAACAGTGAGATATCACCTCACGCCAGTAGAATGGCAATCATTAAAAAATCTGGAGACAACAGATGCTGGAGAGGATGTGGAGAAACAGGAACACTTTTACTCTGTTGGTAGGAGTGTAAATTAGTTCAACCATTGTGGAAGACAGTGTGGCGATTCCTCAAGGACCTAGAAATAGAAATTCCATTGACCCAGCAATTCCATTACTGGGTATCTGTCCAAAGGATTATCAATCATTCTGTTATAAAGACACATGCACACGTATGTTCACTGTGGCACTATTTACAATAGCAAATACCTGGAACCAATGCAAATGCCCATCGATGGTAGACTGGACCAGGAAATTGTGGCACATATACACGATGGAATAATATGCAGCCATAAAAAATGATGAGTTTGTGTCCTTTGTGGGGACATGAATGAATCTGGTAACCATCATTCTCAGCAACTGACACTAGAACAGAAAATCAAACACCACATGTTCTCACTCATAGGTGGTTGTCGAACAATAAGAACACATGGACACAGGGAGGGGGGCATCACACACTGGGGTCTGTTGGGGTGACTAGGGGAGGGACAGTGGGGGATAGGGAGGTTGGTGAGGGATAACATGGGGACAAATGCCAGATCTAGGTGACAGGGGGATTAAGGCAGCAAACCACATTGCCATGTATGTACCTATGCAGCAATTCTTCATGATCTGCACATGTATCCCAGAATCTAAAGTACAAAAATAAATAAAAATAAATAAATATATACACCAAAAAAAAGAAAACAAGTAAAAAATAAACGTTATGTGTTATATATGGTAAAATTCCAATAAGCAAAACAGTTTGGTTTTAAATCAAGGATCAATAAATGAATCAACAGAAGAAATCAGATTGTTCAAAAGTAAACTTCCATATAAAATTAGAATAGCATCACAAATAACAAAGAATAAAAAGATTGTTTGGTAGCCCTGGGACAATTGGGTAACTATCTCTTTCGTTTGTGTTAAAATTTATATCTCCCTGTCATATATATATATATATGAAACTATGAAAAATGAAGGAAATACAAATATTTTGTCTATATATATAAAAATATATGTATTTTTATATATATAGACAAAATATTTGTATTTCCTTCATTTTTCATAGTTTGATTTTTAATATCTACCACCTAATTTGGATTTATTTTATAGTGTTATAACATGATAATTAAAATTTGATTTATGACTAACCAGTAGTTTCAGAAGCATTTATTGACAAACTCTTCCCTTACTGATTTCTTATGCCTCGTTATTTTTACATGTACACCCATACACTCACACATACACAGAGAGGTCTATTTCCAGCCTGTTTGCACAACAAAAACAAGACATTCTAGTTCCTACACTTCTGTCTCAGAAGGGAAGATGGACATTTTAAAAGGCAACCAAACTAAAAAGCTATAAGCTATGATTGGGGAAGACTCTTCCGCTTCTTCCCAAAGACTATTGTTAAGGTCCTGTAACATTTATACATAAAGTATTCACTCTATTCCTTCTTTCTATGTTACCTCATCTATTTTTCTACTTGTAATGCCATCAACATGAAGATGGTCCAAAATGTATATTTCCAGCTCTGATATCCTCCCTACTCTCCAGACTCATATGTGCAACTGTCCACTTCACATAATTTCCTGAATGTTGCAAAGACATCCCAAATTCAACATGATCAAGGCACAAGTCTTGAATTTCCCCCTAAACATGGCCCTCCCCTGGTCTTCCTCATTATGATGGTTACATTCTCTAACCAGTTGGGCAAGGCAGAAATTAAGAGAATCCCACACAACTCGCTCTCCTATCACAACCAAACTTTCATAATATCTGTCAACTCAGTCTCTGAAATCTATCTTAAATGTGCCGAGTCTCTCCACTTACACTACCTGCACAAAATTTCCTCTCTGACCTGAACAAGACCAAGAGCTTCAAACTTGTCTCCATGCTTTTGCTTATTTTATTTCTTTTTCAATATATATTTATAAATGCAATTAAAATATAGTACTAAAAGGTGACATCCAAAAACTAGTCTCTTGCCCACCATGACTTATGTGTTTCGTCCCCAACAACCTTCTAATTTTTTAACCTTCTAATTTTTAAGCGATTTCTCTGAAAATTTAGCCTTCCATTTCTTAGTATCAGCTTTAGACATATTAACCAAGTTTCCATTATGGTAAATGAATATTAAGTTATTTATTAAACACCTCCCATTTCCTTTATCCTTGATGATATAACATAATTTTTTTTTTTTTTGAGATGGAGTCTCACTCTGTTGCCCAGGCTGGAGTGCAGCAGTGCAATCTCGGCTCACTGCAACCTCTGCTTCCCGGGATCAAGTGATTCTCCTGCCTCAGCCTCCCAAATAGCTGGGACTACAGGTGCACACCACTGCACCAGCTAACTTTTTGTATATTTTTTAGAGATGGAGTTTCACCATATTAGCCATGCTGGTCTCGAACTCCTGACCTCAAGTGATCCACTTGCTTTGGCCTCCCAAACTGCTGGGATTACAGGTGTGAGACACAGTACCCAGCTCCAACATAAGTTTTTATAATTCAATAACCACTTTTTAGGAAAGACATGCAAATATAATAGCTAATATACTGGGCTTATATTTCTTTTTCTTTACACCTGCAAATGTTTTTAAGTTAATAAAAACTTTATATTCCCATTTGCTCACTCACATCCATTATGTGTCCCTCAGATATCTTCCTTCAAAATCAACCATATTAAATAAACATTTTTTTTTCATCCTGGAGATGGTGGCCTCCACCCTCCTGCTCCAGTCTAGACAGTTTGCTCTACACCTAATGTTCACCCATCTGAGACTTTTATTTGTTTATTTCCTGTGTTAGATAACTCAGTATTCAAGCTCTCCATCTTTCTCTTAATTGTTCATTCCCTCATTTTGATGACTGTTCTTGGCAATTTTTTTTTCACATTTGACTAATAATTTGATTTGTTTAAATTTAAAATTCTATATTAAAAATAAGTTTTCTTCTGAACTCTGAAGTTATGCTTCCTTTATATTCTCACATGATCTCTTGCTTTGGAGAAATTGCATGTTATTCTGATTCCCATTCTATTGCTTACCTGGAAACATTTAGAATATTTTCTTTATCTCCGACTTTATTAAATATCAAAAAGAAAAACTTTAGCAATGTTATCATCAATTTTTCTACATATTGGTGGGTTCTTATTTCACTCCTTCTTCCCTGCTTAGCTGTCTCTTCTTTTCCTTTCCCTTGCCTTGTCTTCTCTTCCTCTTTTCTTTCTTCCCTTCCTTCTTTTTTCTCTCTAAAAATTTAAAGTTTTACTTCCTTAATTAAAGCAATCCTGAGGGTACAAAACAGATATAATTTATATAGAAATAATCCTACTTATTTTGTAAAGTTTATCTCAAATGACACTTCCATTGAGAGATCTTTTTTTATTCCTCAGGTCACTATGCACTTTCTTCTTTATATCTTTATTAAATTTATTTACCCTTTTTTAGGCAGAGCATGGTGGCTCATGCCTTTAATCCCAGTACTTTGGGAGGCTGAAGCAGGAGAATCACTTGTATCCAGGAGGTATATGTTGCAGGTAGCCAAGATCATGCTACTGCACTCTAGCCTGGGAGATGCAGTGAGACTCAATTTCAAAAAAATAAAATAAAATAAAATAAAACAGTTATACTCTAGTTAGCAATCTATATGTCTTTCTTCCCAACTAGATTATGAGCTTCTTGTCAGGAGCCATTTTTATCTAAGAAGTTCTTATCACCACCCTGTTCATACCCTAGTTCCCTTATGTCAATTGTCTTTTTTCCAGTGCCCTGTATGTTGTAAATACTTAATAAAGGGAAAACAGAACTGAAATTTTTAGCAATCAATGTAGTAACTATGAATCCAGGATCTGAGGATCCAGCTCAGTTTGCTATGAAGTGCCCAAAAGATTTATTAACTTGTCTGTGATTTGAAGATATTTATCAAGATGTACACAATCATGGGACATACTACTCACACCTTATTAAGTGACAAGCAGGTAAGTATTGTGTATTTCAAGAAGAGGAAAAATCAATTTGATTTCAAAGATTAGGAAAGGCTGCAAGAAAAGGATCTTTGAACTCAACTCTTAAGATAGAAAAAGGGAGAAGTTGTTATAGTTAAGAGAAATATTACTAGCAATTTAATTGAAGCAAATGCACAAAGAGCAGGGAAGGAATGCACATGGCCAAGTTTGCTGAGACAAGGAGGAGAAAACAAGTTGATGATAAGATACAGAAAATGATGAGATATCTAGAACACCAAAATAAGAAAAATTGATTTGGTTTGAAAAGTAATAGGGGATTTGATAAATTCTTGAGGAATGCAATATTATTTTTTCTCTTTCATTCAGCAAGTCCTCAATTAGCACTAAAGAGTGCCAGACACTAGTTAAGATATTTGAAACACAGAACTGAATATGTCAAGGAAACCCCTTCCCTTTAAACCTGTATCCTAATGATGGTGATGAGACAGCAGTGACTGATTATAGATGTCCTAACAGATGTATAGTACATTGAAGAGTAAAGTGTGAAGAAGGAAATAGCTGGGTAAAGGACAGCTGGTACCAACAGAAAAGACAGTAGAGCAATCTCAGTAACTGATATGAAGAACCAAATAATATCAAAGTTTCCCTGAGGGCATTGTAGGATGTGGGGACAAATTCACCTTGCAGAGTGAAGAAGTTGATGACCTTGGCTGAATTTTCTATACTTTCTTGGGTCCTCCTTAAATATTAATTACATTCTACAAAGCATATTAGTCCCACTTCTCCCAGTAACAGGGCAAACCAGCCCAGACTATTTGCTGTCTGTTTTATATTTTATGTTCAGAATAGTGAATAAAATTGTAAAAATGAGATCAGTTTCATATGGATCAGCAAGATGATCATCAAACAGACTTCAGTGAAGGTCATTTGTTTTTACCTCATTATCTCACAGGGCATCTTTAATTAATTTCAAGTGGTTTATGTGTTTTTAGGACTGAGTATCTC
This sequence comes from Cebus imitator, assembly GCF_001604975.1. Lineage (NCBI taxonomy): Eukaryota > Metazoa > Chordata > Mammalia > Primates > Cebidae > Cebus > Cebus imitator. The sequence continues at coordinate 53,352 of NW_016107669.1, forward strand.
CACAGAAATACACTGATGTCAGTGCAGAGAAATCCCTTTAGGGTTTGGCGAAAACTTTAACTTTGCAGTGTAACAGATATAATTATCAACACTGACCTACTAGTAGTCTCCTAGATTTTCATTATTTTAATCCCAACTGTTTTAGAGGCCAAGGTTTATATTCTTTAATTCTATTAAAATTACATCATAAAGCAAACAATGCACTGCTACAAAGCTCATCTCAGTGAAATCTAGGTAAGAGAAGTGTAGTAAATTATTTTTACATCTAATTTTAGGAATCATAAATATTTACAACTCTGAATTATTTAGTATATTTTATTGTTCTTAAATTTCAGCTTTTTTCTTTTTTTAATTTATTTTTTATTGCATTTTAGGTTTTGGGGTACATGTGAAGAACATACAAGATTTTTGCATAGGTACACACATGGCAGTGTGATTTGCTGCCTTCCTCCCCATCACCTGTATCTCAGCTTTTTCTAATCTTTCTAGTGCTTTTCAAAATTGAATGCTATGAAGAACTAGGATGAGATGCAATACTGCAATATGTCTGATTTTCTGATTATAAGATACAATTTAAAAACACATAGGTAAAGTTAGGAAGAAATTATGCTAAATAATTTTGGCATGTACATTGAAAGTTATTGCTTACTTAACTGACTACATGGCTTACATTTAATATTTTAAAACTAATAAAATATTCAGCCTGTGCTTTTGTTTTGATATTTTGATTTAAAAATATAAGTCTATTTTGACTACAGAACTTATATGATTCAAAGTATCAGTCAGTATGTCTTAATGTATCACTATGTAGGGAGAGGAAATAGCCTTTTAAAGCAAAACAAAATTTGACTTCAAAAATCCTGCTAAGATTTAAAGGTTTTCTTTTTTTTCCTGTTAGAAACCTATAGTATAAATGTAAGCTTGCTTTTATTTAGTACCTCTTAGTCTGCTATAGTATGCTTGAGAAAATCTTATATAATTTTCTGAAGGAACAGAAAAATGTAGAAAACAGTCAATTTATTTTTTTATTGCATTTTAGGTTTTGGGGTACATGTGAAGAACATGCAAGATTGTTGCATAGGTACACACATGGCAGTGTGATTTGCTGCCTTCCTCCCCATCACCTACATCTGGCATTTCTCCCCATGCTGCGTCTCCCCTACTCCCCACTCCCACTGTCCCTCCCCTATTTCCACCCAACATACCCCACTGTGTGATGCTCCCCTCCCTGTGTCCATAGAGAAGAGAAAGACACATAAATTTTTATGTGATTATTTTATGTATTTCTTGGTTGACTTTTCTTTAAAGGTAATAGTCTCTGCAGAAACCAAGAATCATTAAGGATCATTGGTGGAATTCATAAAGCAACTTTACTCATTCTGGGTCATCTGGGTGGAGTTAAGATTGAAATTAATACTGCCTTTTCCCCCTTAGCATTTTACAGCTCTTGTCACAGAAGTGTAAGTCACAATTAACATCAAAATGCTTACAATATAATAAGTAAATTGTACAGACATATTTTTAAAAACAATGTATATATAGGCAAGAAATTCTGAGTTGTGTTGAGTACATGAGAGGCTCCACCTTTCAGAAAACGGAAATCTCTGTGACCTGGGGCAATTAGTTAAAAATTTAAGTAAAAATTATTAAAATATATAAAAATTATTATTTTATATAATAAAATTATTATATAAAAATTATTCCTTATCAAAAAGAGGAAGGATTTAGGCATTTAAGGAAAATCAACAGGAATAACATGGACAGAGTAGATGTTTATGAAAATGGGTGTGACAATGGGGAAAGGAATGAGGTGCAGTTTGTAAAACATAAATTTAACATATCTGTTGCATGCTTTCTAAAAGCATTCAGTTCTCTGGAAAAACATATAAAAACTATTTTCTTGGAGAAGTGTGTGTGTGTGTGTGTGTGTGTTTGTGTGTGTGTGTTTGTGTGTGTGTACACACATAGCACCATAAAATATATATGTTCTATATTATATGACATATATTATATTATACATGTATTATAAATTTGTTTCAAGGATCTTCAATACAAAACTGACAGTGAAATTATTTGGGAACAATGAACCAAATATGGGTTCCCCAGTTTTTTAAGCTATGCTTGCATGAATTCATAAAGATGAGCCATTTCCACTTTAAGCATCTTCCCCGTAATTATCAAAATATCCTTGTGAATCCGAAGGGTCAGAACTTGAGGTCATAGACACTGATGCTTTAGGAGAACAAATATCCCTAGAAGCACATGAGGATATATTTAGAAACAGCAGAGGAAATATGACAAAGAAATTCCTCTGCCTGTTGTTAAAAGGAAAAAAAATGAAGGAAAAATAATATGCTCTCAATTACAATCGGTTACAATATTATATCTCCTAATTCATACCTCAACAGACAAGGTGGAGATGAATGAGGACAATCACTCCTTGACAGCTGAGTTTATCCTCACAGGATTTACATATCACCCAAAGATGAAGACCCTTCTGTTTGTGGTGTTCTTTGCCATCTATCTGATCACTATGGTGGGGAATATTGGTTTGGTGGCATCGATTTATACAGAGCATCGTCTTCACACACCAATGTACATCTTTCTGGGCAACCTGGCTATGATGGATTCCTGCTGTTCCTCTGCTATTACCCCCAAGATGTTAGAGAACTTATTTTCTGAGAATAAAAGGATTTCCCTGTATGAATGTATGGCACAATTTTATTTTCTCTGTCTTGCTGAAACTACAGACTGCTTTCTTCTGGCGGCAATGGCCTATGACCGCTATGTGGCCATATGCAGCCCACTGCAGTACCACACCATGATGTCCAAGACACTCTGCATTCAGATGACCACAGGAGCCTACATAGCTGGAAACCTGCATCCCATGATTGAAGTAGGGCTTCTGTTGAGGTTAACTTTCTGTGGGTCTCATCAAATCAAGCACTTTTTCTGTGATGTTCTTCCAATGTATAGACTTTCTTGTGTTGACCCTTATATCAATGAATTGGTGTTATTTATCTTAGCAGGGTCAATTCAAATCTTTACTATTACCATAGTCGTAGTCTCTTATTTCTATATCCTTTTCACAATATTTACAATGAAATCCAAAGAGGGAAGGGGCAAAGCTTTATCTACTTGTGCATCCCACTTTCTCTCTGTGTCAATATTCTATGGTTCCCTTCTCTTCATGTATGCTCGACCAGGTGCAGTTAATGAAGGGGATAAAGATATACCTGTTGCTATATTTTATACTTTAGTTATTCCTTTATTAAACCCTTTTATTTATAGCCTAAGAAATACGGAAGTAATAAATGTTATGAGAAAAATTATGAGGAAGAGAAAATTTTGTAACATTCTGAAACAAGTGTCATCCCCTCTGGAAAATTGATTACAACTTGATAATACTTTATTTTAAATCGAGGGAGAGTGAGAAATTGGACAAGGCCACTTTGAATACAAAATATTAAATTATTAAAAATAATTGTATATGAGTCCAAAATGTTCAGAAAGAAAAAATTCCTGTAAAATATAACTCAAAATCTAAGCAACTGGGGTTCATCAAAAGTCAACTAAATTATTCATGAGGTCTCAGACTGTGTCAGTGTGTAATTAGTTACAATTTTCAGCAAATCCAACAAATACTAGCAATAAATGTCAGTACTGATAATAGTATGCATTTACTATCGGCAAATTTCTGGAATCTTAAGGCATAATTTTACAAACTCAGGCAAATTCCAAGTTCTCAGATAGCAGTTCTTACTTAAGCAGAATCATCTGAGAAGTAACTTGCCTGTTTGAATTTGATTCTAACTTTTTCTGAGTTATTTCAAAAGATTACTTGGAAAAGTTATTCATGCAAAATATGTATTCTCTAATCAATAATATTTTCATATTTAGTGTTAGTCATTTTATATTCTTAAGTTCTATGAAATAGTGTCTGTATTCATTTCTTTTCCCTTTCTGTAATATCATAATTTTTTAAATGCATTTCTGGGCTCGGCACAGTGGTTCATATCTGTAATCCCAGCACTTTGAGAGGGTGCTGAAGTGGATAACCCAAGGTCAGGAGTTTTAAACCAGCCTGGCCAACATATTGAAACCTCATCTCTGCTCAAAATATTTTTAAAATTAGCCAGGCATGGTGCGTGCCTGTAATCCCACCTACCCAGGAAGCCGAAGCAGGAGAATCACTTGAACCCCAGAGGCGGAGGTTGCAGTGAGCCGAGATCTGGCCACTGCACTCCAGCTTGGGTGGCAGAGTGAGATTCCTTCTCAAAAAAAAAAAAAAGTGTATTTCTGTGTCATTCACTCTCAACTCTTAGTAACACTGAATCTCAGACAGCTGTTAACAGAAGAATTTGTGACTTATATAAAGCCAGTGAGACAGAAAAGATGATTTTTTTCTAAAAAATGAGTTTTCTTATTTTAAAAGAGATCCACAACACACAGTCTTTCTCTCTCTGAATGTTATGGTGTATGGATGTGAAATCTAGCAGAGCCAACCATTTCACCATCAAGAGAGAAACCAGCCTGGGGATGTAGTCAATGCTCAAATGAGGGCATAACTGAGGAAATCAGACAGAAATAAACCCAAAATCTTTGGAGTGAACCATCTCTTCTGATTGTATAATCCAATAGACCTTCTTATATTTTAAGTTTTTTTGGCAAAGGTGTTTTATTCATGACGAATAAATAACGAATACATTCATGCTCCTCGCCTGTCACTCATATGTGTCTCTTTATTTTCTATTTTAAATTAATCCTCAGGTGGTTTATAGTTTTCAAATAACTTTTCAGTGGTATCCATTTTACCGTTTAACAAATTTATTAGGCGTTTTATTCTTATTACTATTTTAATTCCAGACAACCCTACTTTAAAAAATTGAGGGACAGAGAAATTTCTTGTCTACAGAAACACAATAGTAGAGCTCAGGAATCAAACCCAGGCTATCTGGCTCCAGAATTCATGGTCTTAACCACTAAGTCATACTGTGCATAGTACAAACTAATAGTAGCAAGAGATTAAACGTTTTAAAAATCTAAGCTGTGAAGTGGGCAGAGAAATAGGGCAGAGATTCAAAAGAGACATTTACCTCCAAATTTATTTTGAAAAATTTCAAACCTACAGGGAAGTTGAGAAAAGTATATGATTAATATTCATATACTTCTTTAAGCCAATTAAGCATTCAAACAATTGTTAACAATTATTGAAAAATTGTTAACATTTTACAATACTTGCCTATCACCAAATGTGTATATAGGTATGTAATACCTACATACCTGCTTATAATACATATATACACTAATGTAATACAAATGTACATATATTACATGTTCATATGGATAGTTATATAAATAATACATACAACATAAATATATACATACAATACATATATACACACACTTAATACTTATATATGTAGATACATTTTTTAATAATCAAAACATCTAAAATAGGGCACTGGCTTGTTATCAGCAGTTCCGTCAACCTGCACTACTTTGATTGTAAATTATTGATGGACTCACAGCAATAACAAAACTTTAAGATGCTGTTAGGCAGAAAGATGCAGAAAATAGGGATTCCAAGCAACTAAACAATGTTTGTTTATTAATTAAATATGCAAATCTGAAAGAAAAAATAATTTTCTGAGAAATTGCTATCTTGCTAAATTGCTATCTTGCTAGTTGGCAGGACAAAAGTTAAAGTGCAAAGTGCAAAGTTTATTCAGGACTGTTGCCATCCGGGCAGGAAAAAAACCCAGTGTAGAACTGGGCTTCATTCCAAATGCAGCAGGAAGAAGGGAAGTCTTACAGCCAAGAAGCAGGGGGTGGTCAGTGGATGAAAATTTATTAAGAAAAGATAGCAACTTTAGGGGGAATTCTGGTTGAACTAATCTAAAAGGATTTATTTATTCTTTTATTTATTTATAGTTGGGATAAATCACTTTGTCACCCATGCTGAAATGCAGTGGTATGATCACAGTCACTGCAGCCTTGATCTTTTGGGCTGAAGCAATCCTCCCACTTCAACCTCCCAAGTAGCTGAAACTACAGGTGCATGCCACCATGCCTGGCTAATTTTTTTATTTTTGGTGGAGATAGGGTTTTGCTATGTTGCCCAAGGAGTTTTAAGCTCCTGGACTCAAGCAATGCTCCCACTGTGACCTCCCAAAATTATGAAATTACAGGTGTGAGCAACTGCACCTGAATCCTAACAGGATTTTTTGCTGAGGGCAAGCCAGAGTGATCAGATACCAAGAATGGGAAGTGAATAATTTTGATCAGATATAGAAGGCTATCGGGTATTGAGGATGGGGGATTCTTGCTAAACTGTCTCTCTGCATTATTTACTAAAACTAGATTTTACAAGAAAGTACACACATGGGTGTAAGAAAAGGTTCAGAAGCCTGACTATAGTTTATTCAAGGGAAAAAGAGGCATTCTTTCCTTAAGCTCATTTCTCCTCCAGTTTGCTCATTTATGACCAGCAAAGCCATCTGTTGGTACCTGTGGTTGTTAATTGTGTTGTGAGACCATTGAGACATTTAATGAGAGGGATATCCATGAAGAAAAACAGAAAGATAAATATTAGAGGCTGCTCTGCTGGGTTTTTTTTCTTCCAAGAAGGAAGATTAGAAGCAGTGTTAGCACACCTCTCCCACTTGAAAGGACAGAATAGCATGTAGAGATTTATACTGTGAACTTTTTTCAAGAAGCAACACAGGAACTTAACAAGAAAGCTGAAAGAAGCACAGATTCTTTAAAAGAAGTGGCAGGCTACAGCCTACCTTGTGAGATAGCCAAAAAACTCTAAGTCCCCTGTGGAAGACAGTGTGGTGATTTCTCAAGGATCTAGAAATAGAAATTCCATTTGACCCAGTAATCCCATTACTGAGTATATACCCAAAGAACTATAAATTGTTCTACTATAAAGACACATGCACACATATGTTCATTGCAGCCCTGTGTGCAATAGCAAAGACTGGGAACCAACCTAAATGCCCATCAATGATAGACTGGACAAAAAAAATGTGGCACATATACACCATGGAATACTATGCAGCCATAAAAAACGATGAGTTCGTGTCCTTTGTAGGGACTTGGATGAATCTGGAAACCATCATTCTCAGCAAACTGACACAAGAACAGAAAGCCAAACACTGCATGTTCTCACTCATAGTTGGGTGTTGAACAATGAGAACACGTGGACTCAGGGAGGGGAGCATCACACACTGGGGGCAGTTGCGGAGGTATGGGAGAGACAGTGGGGGTGGGGAGGGAGGGGAGATTGGGGAGGGATAACATGGGGAGAAATGCCAGATACAGTATGCACCTAAAATAAAATAAGTAAATTAAAAAAAAAAAAAAACTCTAAGTCCCCAAATTGTGAGAAGGGAAGAGGCTCCCTCCAGGATACACATCCCCACAGGGAAGCTGAAATCCAGGCCATGGTGGAAGGCCTTATCCTTACCCAGCACTGGGACTGATTTAGGGAATAGTGAGAAATATAAAAGTAGAAGCAGAAGTAGAAAATACCTTACAGGCATTCCCAGTCTCTAGCATGGAGTGAGGGAAGCCATTCCTTAATATATCTCACTGGGACTCAGGGAAGTCATCCCCAAGTAGCCCAGGCAGTGGTCACAGGTTAAAAGAAGTCCTCAACTGAATTTTGGGATATAATATTGAGTAGGAGCAAACTCCCTTGGCCAGAACCCAGGGGGCAAGTGGGAAGTACACTGCAGCCATGAGTGCAGAAGACAGGCTGCCAAGGCTGCCCCTGGATCTTAGGTCAGTGCTGCTAGCAGAACACTTCAGGAGTGAAAACAGCTTTGTCAATTGTGTGGGATCTAGGTGAGGCTTACTGCCACCTGCCACTCTCCACTCACTGTGAAAACTCTCCTGTGCAACAGAGACAGTTATACTCACCTCTGGAGCATTACCCTAACAGCCTGATAAATGCCCTCTGACCCCTAAAGAGGCTGCTGTTTGCCCCTCATGTGAAGAGTGACAGCACAGATCAGCCTGATCCAGCCCCAACCTGGCTGTGCTTCTCCACCCTCCCTGGTAGTGTAATACAAATGACAGAAACATTTGGGAGCTTTAAGGTCCTGCCTGTCACTTGAGAAACCAGAATATTTCCTCCGGGCAAAGTAGAGCAAGCTCAAATTCTGCCATTATTACAGAAGCTGGTAATCTTTTGCAAGTGCCACCTCCTGGCTGGAGACCAGCCAACACAGCCCATTACAGCATCTCCAAATAGAATAACACTGTATCCAGAAAGTAAAATACTGGTATGTAACCTCAGCTATCACTGTTCCCTGAAATACTCTGGCTAACCAGGAGGTCCTGAGTCTGTCCACATGCCTAGTTCACTACCATTATAATCAACCTTCAAGAAAAACAGTACAATAAGGCTATCTATAATCAAGGAATCTCACAGAGTCTACATCACTCCCCTGCCACTTTCATCAGAGCCAGTAGTGGTACCAACTGCTGTGGATCTGAGGACAGGTAACATCACCGGAACCCTTGCAGACATTCCCCAGCACCAGCCTGGAGTGTAGCAGCCCCACTGGGTGGCTAAACACAGAAGAACAATCACTGTAGCCTGGCTCTCAGAAACTCCTACTCCTAGGGTATGAGGGAGAGCACCACATCAATGGAACACCCCATGGGACAAAAGAATCTCTTCTTCTGAGTGGATATCTGTCTCAAAAGGCAACAATGTTAACACTCCCCTGGTCAGCTATTTTTTTTTTCTGTAATTCCATCTGTGTTCTCTGTTGAGAACTTTGTTTTCTTTGCTTCATGGTTCTTCATGGTATGTAGGAACTTCTTCATTATGAACATAGACAATCAGTTCAAAAGTAAGTGTAGGCAGTCTTGGCATTGCTTGGTTCCAATATGCACATACTAGTCGAGCACAGATGGAATTGTGTCATAAACACAATGCATTTAATAAGATCCAGCATCCCTCTATGATAAAAAAAAAACCCTCAATAAACTAGTTATATCAGGTAATTGCTGTTTTGCATTTAAAGTAATGGCAAAAAGTACAAATTACTTTTGCACCAATCTAATAGAAGAGACTTACCTCCAAAGTGGTAAGTCATTGATTTAAGAGCAGCTGTGATGTTGTCCATGGCCATGATGAATTGCTTGAGGAATGACTAAATGATTCCATTGTTGAGTCTAACTTTTTCAGCCGGGTGGTAGATTCCTAGGAATAGTACCCAAAGGGTGGCAAACCTTTCTGAAAATGTAATGAGATCATGAAAGGAACTTGGCCTTGTTCTATAGCTGTTTTTCCTAAATTATCTCCTTAGGAACTGAAATCAGCTACAAAAATACCTCTGAGGTTCTGAACACCTCTTTTTTTTCCCAATAGTGAGAATTAGGTAAACTGGATAGGGTGGGTGATTGTTCAATATAAGAAGAAAATTGTAGAAAGCCAAGCAACATAAAAGGATTAGTAAAATTGGTGAGATAACACAATCTGGTTCCGCAGGTCAGTAACAGTCAATAAGTATAGGTTCTACAGACAAAATAAGAAGCATCAGGAGCTACCAAAGGGTCATAAAAATAATTATCTGATATCTGAGGGTGACAATAGGATACAAATTTTGAGAGTGTAGAAAGGGCTTATTGGATGTTGTCTACATGCAGTTGACTCGGGTCAGGGAAATTAGGCTGGGGGGGGAATGGGAATATTTCTATTTACATTATGAATATCCTGGGAATCTGTAGTGGCTTGGAGCCTTTATATTAGACTTAGTGACAACTAGATAAATGTAAGGACAAATACTCATTGCCAAAATGAGGACTGCTTTATTGGATCACAGCAGCTCTGGGGAAATAGGTGAGTTGAACTGGAAAGGAACAACCTGCCCTCACCATGGACCTCTGGAATCTCAGCAGGAGGACACCCATTAAAAAGTGGCAGGGACAGCAAGCCAGCTGAGGTAAAGGCCAGAAGGTTTGGTTCAGTATCCTCTGTAGCAGAGCATGGCCAGGGAGATCCATCCCCCTAGGCTAGGCTTGCTCCTATAGGTGACTTTAGACCTACAGGAACAGTTAGGCCTAATATCTACAGGGCAGCCTTGCCTCAGATGGGACTGGTTTGATCTGAGCACCCCTTGGTCTGCTGGACTCTCCCAGGGCCACAGCCTGGCCATGTCTGCTTGCAGGGCAGTCTCAGGTGCACTGGGGACCTACATTATAACTTCTCTGCTAGTGGACTGTGCCTAACCAGTGGAGCACCCCAGTGAGGTGGCCGCTATGGCCACACACCAGTCTGTGCATTCCCTTACCATACTGCAGCTTCCCGCAGGCCCACAGCAACTCCCTACGTCACTTTGTGGCACATGTCTGAACAGGCAGGTTTTGCTTTCATTGCCCCACCAGCACACTGAAGTGCAGTTTTCCTCTCCACTACCAACCACCACTGCAGATGGAGCCTCGGCAGGCTCAGAGGCAGAAAACCATTGCTGCACCAACACCCTGCACTTGTACTAACACTGCAAATAGAACCACAGATCCTCCCCCAACCTGAGCGATTACTCCTGCTTTTGGGGCACAGAGAAGGCACCCAGATTTGTACCCATGAGCACACTTGCCCCCAAGCCAACACCACTTTCAATGCAACCATGCACACTGTAAAGCTAAGGAGAGGCTCCCCACCCACCCTCCACCCAGTCACATTTCCTCTTCCACTCTGGTAAGCACCTGCAGGGAAGCAGGCAACCCAGTACCCACTAGTACTCTGTTACAGCAGCACTTCAGCAACCCCCTATCCCCCCACCACCAACTACAATGGATTTGAAACCTTGAAGAGCCAAAGTTTGGGCCAAATACTAGTCCTCCAGAGTTAGAACACACAGTTCAGGAGTTGGGAGGTGAGCACTGGCCCCTAAAATCACCAAGAAATGAAGCCAGTTAGCTGAATCCACCTTATACCACAGTCAAACCCTGAAGATTATCAAATAGTATAAAAGGAAAAATAGACATCTAAAGGCCAGCAATTTCAAATATTAAAGGTAAATAAGCCTACAAAGATGAAAAAGAATCAATACAAAAATGCTCAAAATTCAAAAAGCCAGAGTGCCTTCTTTTCTCCAAATTATCACATCACCTCTCCAGCAAGGTTCTGAACCAGACTGAGATGGCTGCAATGACAGAAATAGAATTCAGAATACACATAGGAAAGAAGATCATTGAGCTACAGGAGTACCCTAAAATTCAATGCAAGGAAGCTAAAAAATCATGATAAAACAATGCAGAAGGTGACAGACAAAATAGATAGTGTAGGGAAAAAAAATGTAACTGGCCTGAAAAACACATTACAATAATTTATTAATACAATCACAAGCATTAATCACAGAATAGACCAAGCAGAGAGAAGAATCTTAGAAATTGAAGACTGGCTTTCAGAAATAAGATAGAGAAGAATATATTTTAAAAGATTAAAAAGAAACACACTAAACCTCAAAGAAATATGGAATTATGTAAAGAAGCCAAAACTATGACTTGTTGGTGTCCCTAAAAGAGATGGGAAGAATGGAAGCAACTTGCAAAACATATTCCAGGATATCATCCATGAGAAATTCTCCAATCCAGCTAGATCAGCTAGATAGGCTCATCCCAAAGACACATAATCATCTCTAAGATCAAAATGAAAGAAAATATATTAAAGGCAGCTATAGAGAAAGGTCAGGTCACCTACAAAGAGTAGCCCTTCAAAATAACAGTGGACCTCTCAGCTGAAACGCTACAAGCAAGAAGAGATTGGGGGCCAGTATCAACATTTTTTTCTTTTTTTTATTGCATTTTAGTTTTGGGGGTACATGTGAAGAACATGCACTATTGTTGCATAGGTACACACGTGGCAGTGTGATTTGCTGCCTTCATCCCCATCACCTACATCTGACATTTCTCCCCTTGCTATCTCTCCACAGCTCCCCACCCCCCAAAACCCTCCCCTATTTCCCCCCAACTGACCCCAGTGTGTAGTGCTCCCCTCCCTGTGTCCATGTGTTCTCATTATTCAACACCCGCCTATGAGTGAGAACATGCGGTGTTTGATTTTCTGCTCTTGTGTCAGTTTGCTGAGAATGATGGTTTCCAGGTTTATCCATGTTCCTACAAAGGACATGAACTCATCATTTTTGATGGCTGCATAATATTCCATGGTGTATATGTACCACATTTTCCCTGTCCAGTCTATCATCGATGGGCATTTAGATTGGTTCCAGGTCTTTGCTATTGTAAACAGTGCTGCAATGAACATTTGTGTGCATGTGTCGTTATAGTAAAGTGATTTATAATCCTTTGGATATATGCCCAGTAATGGGATTGCTGGGTCAAATGGAATTTCTATTTCTAGGTCCTTAAGGAATTGCCACACTGTCTTCCACAATGGTTGAACTAATTTACACTCCCACCAACAGTGTGAAAGTGTTCCTATTTCTCCAAACCCTCTCCAGCATCTGTTGTCTCCAGATTTTTTAATGACCGCCATTCTAACTGGCATGAGATGGTATCTCAATGTAGTTTTGATTTGCATTTCTCTAATGACCAGTGATGATGAGCATTTTTTCATATGTTTGTTGGCCTCATGTACGTCTTCTTTTGTAAAGTGTCTGTTCATATCCTTTGCCCACTTTTGAATGGGCTTATTTGTTTTTTTCTTGTAGATCTGTTTTAGTTCTTTGTAAATTCTGGATATCAGCCCTTCGTCAGATGGGTAGACTGCAAAAATTTTTTCCCATTCTGTTGGTTGCTGATTCACTCTAATGACTGTTTCTTTTGCCGTGCAGAAGCTGTGGAGTTTGATTAGGTCCCATTTGTCTATTTTGGCTTTTGTTGCCAATGCTTTTGGTGTTTTGGTCATGAAGTCCTTGCCTAAACAGCATGGTACTGGTACCAAAACAGACATATAGACCAATGGAACAGAACAGAGGTCTCAGAGGCAATGCAACATATCTACAGCCATCTGATCTTTGACAAACCTGAAAAAAACAAGAAATGGGGAAAGGATTCCCTGTTTAAAAAATGGTGTTGGGATAACTGGCTAGCCATGTGCAGAAAGCAGAAACTGGACCCCTTCCTGACACCTTACACTAAAATTAACTTCAGATGGATTAAAGACTTAAACATAAGACCTAATACCATAAAAACTCTAGAAGAAAATCTAGGTAAAACCATTCAGGACATAGGCATAGGCAAGGACTTCATGATCAACATTTTTTAAAAAGAGAAATTACAATCCAGAATTTCATATCCAGTCAAACTAAGCTTCATAAGAGAAGAAAAAATAAGATTACTTTCCAATAAGCAAATTCTGAGGGAATTCTTTACCACCAGACCTGCCTTACAAGAGCTCCTGAAGAAAGCATAAAATATGGAAAAGAAAGGCCATTACCACCCACCAGGAAAACACATTGAAGTACCAAAATTAGTGACACTGTAAAGCAATAACATTAACAAGACTGCAAAATAACCAGCTAATATCATCATGGAAAGGTCAAATCCACACATATCAATCCTAACCTTGAATGTAAATGGGTGAAATGCCCCAATTAAAAGACACAGAGTGTCAAGATGGAGAAAGAACCAAGACCCACTGTTTTGCTGTCTTCAAGAGACCAATCTCATATGCAATAACACACACAGGCTCAAAATGATGGGAGGAAAATCTACCAAGCCAATGGAAAACAGAAAAAAAAGGAGGGTTGCAATCCTAGTTTCTCAAAAAGCAGACTTTAAACCAATAAAGATCAAAAAAGACAAAAAAGGGCATTACATAATAGTAAAGTATTCAATTCAACAATACCACCCAACTAACCTAAATATCTGTAGACCCAACATGGGAGCACTCAGACTTATAAAGCAAGCGCTTGCAGGCCTTTGAAGAGACCTAGACTCTCACACAATAATAATAGGAGACTTTAACATCTCATTGACAATAAATATTATACGTATCATTGAGACAGAAAACTAACAACCATAAGACAGAAAAATAACAAAAATATTCATGACTCAAACTCAGCACTAAATCAAATGGACATGATAGATATATACAAAATTCTCCACCCAGAAGCAACAGAGTACTCATTATTCTCATCACCACGTGGCACATACTCTAAAGTTGATAACATAATCAGAAGTAAAAACTCCTCAACAAATGCAAAAGAACTAAAATCATAACAATTTCTTAGAAATCAAGACTAAGAAAGTCATTCAAAAGAATACAATTACATGGAAATTGAATAACCTGCTCTTGAAGTACTTTGGGGTCCAGAAATTGAGGCAGAAATCAAAAAGTTCTTCAAAACTAATGAGAACAAAGACATAGTGTACCAGAATCTCTGGGACACAGCTAAGACCGTGTTAAGAGATAAATTTATAGCACTAAATGACCATATCAAATGTTAGAAAGTTCTCAAGTTAAAAATCTATCATTATAACTAAAAGAAATAGAGAACCAAGAGCAAACAAATCCCAAAGCTAGCAGAAGATAAGAATAACTAAAATCAGAGCTGAACTGAAGGAAATTTAGACAGACAAAAAAAAAAAAATCAAAAAAGCAATGAATCCAGGAGGTGATTTTTTTGAAAAAATTAATAAAATAGTCAGCTAGCTAGATTCAGAAAGAAAAAAGAAAATATTCAAATAAACACAATGAGAAACAAAAGGTGGATATTACCACTGACCCCACAGAAATAGAAACAAACATCAGTGAATATAATGAACAGCCCCATGCATATAAACTAGAAAATCTAGAAGAAATTGACAAATTTTTGGACATATACACCCTCCCAAGTATGACCCAGGAAGAAATTGAATCTCTGAACCGACAAATAACAAGGTCCAAGATCAAGTCAGTAATAAATAGTCTACCAATCAAAAAAAAACCTAAGACCAGTTGGATTCACAGCTGAATTCTACTAGATGTACAAAGAAGAACTGGTATCATTCCTGCTGAAACTAGTGCAGGAATGAAAATGAGAAGAAGAGAAACGAAACTTCAGGCTAATATTCTTGATGAAAATTGGTGCAAAAATCCTTAACAAAATACTAGCAAACCAAATACAGCAGCATATAAAAAAGCTTATCTACCACAATCAAGATTTCATCCCTGGGATGCAAGACTGGTTCAACATATACAAATCAATAAATATGATTCATCATATAAACATAACTAAAGACAAAAATGCATGATTATCTCAATAGATACAGAAAAGGTTTTTGATAAAATTCAACATCTTTTTTGTTAAAACCTTTCAAGAAACTGGATATTGAAGGAAAATACCTCAAAATAATAAAAGCCATCTATGAAAAGCCCACCAATAATATCATACTGAAGGGGAAAATGCTAGAAGCATTACCCTTGAAAATTGGCACTAGACAAAGATGCCCACTCTCACCACTACTATTCAACATAGTATTAGAAGTCCTGGATAGAACGACCAGAAAAGAGAAAGAAAAAAAGAAAGAAAGAAAGCACATCCAAACAGGAAGAGAAGAAATCCAGCTATCACTGTTTGCAGACTGCATGATTCTGTTTCAAGAAAACCCCATAGTCTCAGCCCAAAAGCTTTTTTAGTTGATAAACAACTTCAACAAATTCCCAGGATACAAAATCAATGTATAAAAATCACTAGCATTCCTATAAATCAATAGTCAATAGCCAAATCAGAATTCGATCTCATTCAAAATTGCCAGAAAAAGAATAGGTATAACCAGGGAGGTAAAACATCTCTACAATGAGAAATTTAAAAACAAAACAAAACACTTCTCAAAGAAATAAGAGATTATAAATTCTTGAAGATGGCTGATTAGGAGCAGCTCAGGATTGCAGCTCCAACAAGAGTGTGGTGGCTGAATGGATGCCACATTTCCAGACAGATTTTATTGCCTACAGACCAGGAGATTCCCAGGCGGAGGAGCCCCATGGGTTGCCCTCGTGGCTGTTTTGGCTGGCGCGGCGGGTCTCCACACAAAATACACAGGTCCAGGCACCATTTTAGCTGGCGATTGGAGTGCCTGGGAGACAGAGTCACCCATTCAACTGATAAAAGGGGTACTGAAAGAAGGGGCCAGGCCAGGAGATTCCCAGGCAAAAAAGCACCATATATCTCTGTGCAGCTGTTTCAGCCAGTACAGTGGGTTGCCACAAGGGAAATCACACAGATCCTGGCATCTTTTCAACAGGCAATTGGAACGCCTGGGAGACAGAATCATCCATTCAACTGATGAAAAGGGGACTGAAACAGGGAGCCAGGCCAGGAGATTCCTAGGCGAAAAAGCACCACAAATCCCCAATGCGGCTGTTTCAGCTGGCACAGTGGGTCGCTGCTCAGGAAATCACACAGATCTGGATGCCTTTTCAACAGGTAGCTAGAATGCCTGGAAGACAGAGTCGCCCATTCAACTGAAAAAAAGGGGACTGAAACAGGGAGCCAGGCCAGAAGATTCCCAGGTGAAAAAGCACCACGAGCCCACAGTGCAGCTGTTTCAGCTGGCTCAGCAGGCCTCTGCACAAAATCTCACACAAATCCAGGTGCTTTTTCAACTGGCTACTAGAACGGCTGGGAGACAAGAGTCACCCATTCAACTGAAAAAAAAGGGGACTGAAACAGGGAGCTAGGCCAGGAGATTCCCCAGCAAAAATGCCCCACAAGTCTCCAGCGGCAGTTTCAGATGGCGCAGTGGGTCTACACACAAGAAATCACACAAATCCTCACACCATTTCAACTGGTGACTGGGATGCCTGGGAGACAGAGTCACCCATTCAACTGGAAAAAAAAAAGGGGTCTCAGGCAGAAATCCAGGTGATCAGGCTCGGCTGGCCCCACCACCACAAAAAAATAGCAATCTGAAATGCTCTGGATTGAGTTTCACAGCAAGCACAGCTGAATCCGGGATGGTCCAGTTCTGTGGGGGACAGGTGTCTGCCATTACTGAGGCAGTCCACCACTACTGAGGTAGGCCACCATGCTGACGCAGCCCTCCATTGCTGAGGGAGTCCGCCATTACAGAGAGAGTCTGCCATTAAAGAAGTGGGCCATCATTGTCGAGGCAGTTCTAACTATACCCCTATAAACAGGACTGCAGGGAAGTTCACATGGCATCTGGGTGGAGCCCACAGCAGCTCAGCAAAGCCTCTGCAGGAAGACAGTGACTAGGCTGCCTCCTCACTGGTCAGAGCAGTGCTGGAAAAAGGCAACAGCATGACAGAAACTTATCAATAAAGCCCTCCCTCCCCAGGACAGAGCACTTGGGGGGAAAAAATGAGTTTATGAGTTCTGCTGCAGCAGGCTTAAACCTACATGGCCAGCAGCTCTGAATGGAACAACAGAACTCACAGCTCAGCACTTGAGCTCCTATAAAGGACAGACTGTCTCCTCAAGCAGCTCCCTGACCCCTGTATATCCAAAGAGTCACCTCAAAGGAGAGCTCAGACTGACATCTGGTGGATATCCTTCTGGGTCAAAGATAGCAGAAGAAGAAACTGGCAGCAAACCTCACTGTTCTGCAGCCACTGTAGGTGATCCCCATGCAAGCAGGGCCTGGAGAGGAACTCAGCAGTCCTACAGCAGAGGCGGCTGACTGTTAGAAGGAAAACTAAAAACAGAAAGAAATAACTACATCATCAACAAACTGGATGTCCACTCAGAGACCCCATCTGAAAGTCAACAACTACAAAGACCACAGGTAGACAAATCTATGAAGATGGGAAGAAACCAGCGCAAAAAGGATGAAAACACCCAAAACCCTTCTCCAAGGAATCATAACTCCTCACCAGCAAGGGAACAAGGCTGGATAGAGAATGAGTCTGATGAATTGACAGAAACAGGCTTCAGAAGGTGGGTAATAAGAAACTTCTGTGAGCTAAAAGAACACGCTCTAACCCAATGCAAAGAAACTAAGAACCTTGAAAAAAGATTTGAAGAAATGCTAACAAGAATAAACAGCTTAGAGAGGAAAATAAATGAATAGATGGAGCTGAAAAACACAACACAAGAGCTTTGCAAAGCATGCACAAGTTTCAACAGCTGAATTGACCAAGCAGAAGAAAGGATATCAGAAGTCAAATATCAACTCAATGAAATAAAACAAGAGGGCAAGATTAGAGAAAAAAGAGTAAAAAGAAATGAACAAAGTCTCCAAGAATTATGGGACTATGTGAAAAGACCTAATCTAGGTTTCATAGGTGTACCTGAATGTAACAGAGAGAATGAACCCAAGTTGGAAAATACCCTTGAGGATATTATCCAGGAAAACTTCCCTAACCTAGCAAGGCAGGCCAATATTCAAGTCCAGGAAATACAGAGAACCCCACAGAGATATTCCTCAACAAGAGCAACTCCAAGGCACATAATCGTCAGATTCACCAGGGTTGAAATGGAGGAGAAAATGCTAAGTGCAGCCAGAAAGGAAGGTCGGGTTACCCGCAAAGGGAAGCCCAGCAGACTCACAGCAGATCTCTCAGCAGAAATCCTACAAGGAGAGGAGAGTGGGGGCCAATATTCAATATCCTTAAAGAAAAGAACTTTCAACCAGAATTTCCTATCCAGCCAAACCAAGCTTCATAAGCAAAGGAGAAATAAAAATATTTCACAAACAAGCAATTACTCAGAGATTCCATCACCACCAGTCCTGCTTTGCAAGAGCTCATGAAAGAAGTGTTAAACATAGAAAGGAACAACCAGTACCAACCACTCCAAAAACATACCAAGTGATAAAGAGCATCGACATGATGAAGAAACTGTATCAACTAATGGGCAAAACAGCCAGCTAGCATCAAAATGGCAGGATCAAATTCACACATAACAATATTAACCCTAAATGTATATGGGCTAAATGCCCCAATCAAACGACACAGACTGGCAAATTGGATAAAATGTCAAAACCCATCAGGGTGCTAATCCAGGAAACCCATCTCACATGCAAGGATACACAAAGGCTCAAAATAAAGGGATGGAGGAAGATTTACTAAGCAAATGAAGAGCAAAAAAAAAACAGAAGTTGTAATTCTCATCTCTGATAAAATAGACTTTAAAACAACAAAGATCAAAAGAGACAAAGAAGGACATTATATAATGGGAAAAGAATCAATGAAACAAGAAGAACTAACGATCCTAAATTTGTATGCACCCAATACAGGAGCCCCCAGATACATAAAGCAAGTTCTTAATGACTTACAAAGAGACTTAGACTCCCACACAATTATCGTGGGAGACTTTAACACCCCACTGTCAATATTAGACAGATCAACCAGACAGAAAATTAACAAGGATATCCAGGACTTGAACTCAGACCTGGAACAAGCAAACCTAATAGATATTTACAGAACTCTCCACCCCAAATCCACAGAATATACATTCTTCTCAGCACCACATCACACCTACTCTAAAATTGACCACATAATTGGGAGTAAATCACTCCGCAGCAAATGCAAAAGAATGGAAATCGTAACAAACAGTCTCTCAGACCACAGTGCAATCAAGTTAGAACTCAGAATTCAGAAACTAACTCAGAACCACACAGCTTCATGGAAACTGAACAGCTGGCTCTTGAATGTTGACTGGATAAACAATTAAATGAAGGCAGAAATAAAGATGGTCTTCAAAACCAACAAAAATGAAGACACAACATACCAGAATATCTGGGACACATTTAAAGCAGTGTCTAGAGGAAAATATATACCAATAAATGCCCACATCAGAATCAAGGAAAGATCTAAAATTGACACCCTATTGTCAAAATTGAAAGAGCTAGAGGAGCAAGATTAAAGAATCTCAAAACCTAGCAGAATACAAGAAATAACTAAGATCAGAGCAGAACTGAAGGAGATAGAGACACCAAAAAAAAACTTCAAAAACTCAATAAATCCAGGAGATGGTGTTTTGAAAAGATCAACAAGATACACAGACCACTAGCCAGAGTAATAAAAAAGAAGAGAGAAGAATCAAATAGATGCAATAAAAAATGATAAAGGGGATATCACCACAGATTCCACAGAAATTCAAACCATCATCAGAGATTATTACAAACAACTCTATGCACATAAATTGGTAATCCTGGAAGAAATGGATAAATTCCTGGACACTTGCCTCCTCCCAAGCCTAAACCAGGAAGAAGTCAAAACCCTGAATAGACCTTTTTATTTAAAAAGTCTCAAGTTGAGGCAGCAGTTAAGAGCCTACCACCCAAAAAAAGCCCAGGTCCAGATGCGTTCACAGCTGAGTTCTACCAGACTTACAAAGAGGAACTGGTAGCATTCCTTCTGAAACTATTCCAAAAAATACAAAAAGAGAGAATCCTTCCCAAATCATTTTATGAGACCAGCATCATCCTGATACCAAAACCTGGCAGAGACTCAGCAAGAAAAGAAAACTTCAGGCCAATATCCATGATGAACACAGATGCAAAAAGCTTCAATAAAATACTGGCTAACCTATTGCAGCAGCACATCAAAAAGCTTATCCACCATGATCAAGTAGGCTTCATCCTGGGGATGCAAGGCTGGTTCAACATACACAGGTCTATAAACATAATTTACCACATAAACAGAACCAAAGACAAAGAGAAGGTCTTTGACAAGGTGATGGGGAGGAAGGCAGTAAACCACACTGCCATGCGTGTATCTATTCAGCAATCTTACATGTTCTTCACATGTACCCCTAAACCTAAAATGCAATTTAAAAAAAAACAGAAATTTTAAAAGTCTGTCAAAAAAAAAAAAAGAAATAAGAAATAAGGAATGACACAAATAAATCGAAAAACATTCTATGCTCATGGATAGGAAGAATCAATACCGTAAAAATGGTCATACAGTCCAAAGTAATTTATACATTCAATGCTATCCCTATCATCTGATTATTCACAGAGCAAGAAGGAAACATTTTAAACTTCATAAGGAACCACAGAAGAGCCTGACTAGCAAAGGCAATTCTAATTTAAAAAAAAAAAAAGTGAAGGCATCACTCTATCAGAAACAGACCAATGGTACAGAATAGAGGATTCCTGAATTACACCACACACCTGATCTTTGACAAACCCAACAAAAACAAGCAACAGGGAAAGGATTCCTTATGCAGTAAATGGTCCCTACACCACATACAAACATTAACTTAAAATGTATAAAAAACGTAAATGTAAAGCCCAAAACTATAAAAAATTCTAGAAGACAACGTAGGCAATACCATTCAGGATATACAAATGGGCAAAGGTTTCATGATAAAGACACTGAAAGTAATTGCAACTGAAGCAAAAATGGACAAATGGGATCTAATTAAAGAGCTTATGCACAGCAAAAGAAACTCTCAACAGAGTAAACAGACAGCCTACAAAATGGGAGAAAATTTTTGCGGTCTATGCATTCGACAAAGGTCTAATATCCAGCATCTACAAGGAACTTAAACAAATTTACTTTAAAGAATACATTAAAAAGCTGTGAAGGACTATCCAAGATGGCCGTTTAGGAACAGCTCAGGATTGCAGCTCCTAGTGAAAGCACAGAGGGTGAGTGGACATGGCATTTTTATTGCCCACAGACTAGGCAATTCCCAGGCGGAGGAGCTCCACAGGTCGCCAGCGCGGCTGTTTCGGCCAGCGCAGCTGTGCCAGCTGGCGCCGCTGCTTTGCCCCACGCGTCTGCTTTGCTGGCGCCCCAGAGCAGTGGTTCTCTGTACAAAATACACCGGTCCAGGTGCCCTTTTGGCAGGCAATTGGAGCCACGGGAAGTCACCCATTCGTCTGTTTAAAAAGGGGACTGAGCAGGGAACCAGGACAGTAGATTCCAGGGCAAAAAAAGTGCCACGAATCTCAGTGCCGCTGTTTAAGCCAGTGCAGTGAGTCACCGCATGGGAAAAAACACAGACCCCAGCACCTCTTCAACAGGCGACTGGAACAAAAAAAAAAAAAAAAAAAAAAGGCTCTGAGGCAGGGAGCCAGGCGATCAGGCTCAGCTGGTCCCACCCCCACAAAAGAACAGCAATCAGAAATTCTCTGAATTGAGAGTTTCATAGGAAGCGCAGCAGAACACAGGACAGTCCAGCTCTGTTGGGGAGGGGCGTCCACCATTACCGAGGCAGCCCACCACTACGGAGGTAGTCAGCCAATGCTGAGGCAGCCCGCCGTTGCCAAGGCAACCTGCCACTACAGAGAGGCTCCACCTTAACAGAGGCGGGACACCCTTGCCAAGGCAGTTCTAACTACACCCATACAAACAGGACAGCAGGGAAGTTCACTAGGCAGCTGGGCGGAGCCCACAGCAGCTCAGCAAAGCCCCTACAGGCAGACAGTGACTAGGCTGCCTCCTTGCTGGGCAGGGCAGCTCTGAAGGAAAAAAAAAGAAGGCAGCAGCATAATGGAAACTCATAAAGCCCTAAAACCCTGGGAGAGAGCACCTGGGAAGAAAAAGTGGTTTATGAGGTCTGCTGTGGCAGGCCTAAACATACCTGCCCAGCAGCTCTGAATGAACAACGGAGCTCACAGCTCAGCATTTGAGCTCCTATAAAGAAGAGATCGTCTCCTCAAGCAGCTCCCTGACCCCTACATATCCAAAGAGCCACCTCATAACGGAGAGATCAGATTGACACTTGGCGGGTGTCCTTCTGGGACAAAGATAGCAGAAGAAGAAAGCTAGTAACAACCCTTACTGTTCAGCAGCTGCTGCAGGTGAACCCCAAGCAAGCAGGGCCTGGAGTGGACCTCAGCAGACCTACAGCAGAGGGGCCAGACTGTCAGAAGGAAAACCAAGAAACAGATATAACCTCATCATAAACAAACATAACGTGCACTCAGAGACCCAATCTGAAAGCCAGCACTACAAAGATGACAGGTGTATTAATCCATAAAGATGGGAAGAAACCAGCGCAAAAAGGATGAAAACACCCGAAAACAGAACACCTCTCCTCCTAAAAGGGATCACAACTCCTCACCAGCAAGGGAACAAGGTTGGACGGAGAATGAGTATGATGAAATGACAGAATCAGACTTCAGAAGGTGGGTAGTAAGAAACTTCTGTGAACTAAAAGAACATGTTCTAACCCAATGCAAAGAAACTAAAAACCTTGAAAAAGGATTTGACGAAATGCTAACGAGAAAGGACAAAATAGAAAGGAACATAAATGAATTGATGGAGCTGAAAAACACAACACGAGAACTTCGCGAAGCATTGACAAGTATCAACAGCCGAATTGACCAAGCAGAGGTCGAAGTCAACTCAATGAAATAAAACGGGAAGGCAAGAATAGAAAAAAAAAGGGTAAAAAGGAATGAACAAAGTCTCCAAGAAATGTGGGACTATGTGAAAAGATCTAATCTACGTTTGATAGGCGTACCTGAATGCGACAAAGAGAATGAATCCTAGCTGGAAAATACTCTTCAGGATATTATCCAGGAAAACTTTCCCAACCTAGCAAGGCAGGCAAATATTCAAGTCCAGGAAATACACAGAACACCACAAAGATATTCGTCAAGAAGAGCAACCCCAAGGCACATAATCGTCAGATTCACCAGGGTTGAAATGAAGGAGAAAATACTAAGGGTAGCCAGAGAGAAAGGTCGGGTTACCCACAAAGGGAAGCCCATCAGACTCACAGCAGATCTCTCAGCAGAAACCCTACAAGTCAGAAGAGAGTGGGGGCCAATATTCAACATCCTTAAAGAAAAGAAATTTCAACCCAGAATCTCCTATCCAGCCAAACTAAGCTTCATAAGTGAAGGAAAAATAAAATCCTTTGTGAACATGCAAGTACTCAGAGATTTCGTCACCACCAGGCCAGCATTACAAGAGCCCCATAAAGAGGCTCTACACATATAAAGGAACAACTAGTACCAGCCACTCCAAAAACATGCCAAATGGTAAAAAGAATCAACACAATGAAGAATCTGCATCAACTAATGGGCAAAACAGCCAGCTAGCACCAAAATGGCAGAATCAAATCACACATAACAATATTAACCCTAAATGTAAATGGACTAAATTCCACAATCAAAAGACACAGACTGGCAAATTGGATAAAAAGACAAAACCCATCGGTGTGCTGTATCCAGGAAACCCATCTCACGTACAAGGATACACAAAGGCTCAAAATAAAGGGATGGAGGAAGATTTACCAATCAAATGGAGAGCAAAAAAAAGCAGGAGTTGCAATTCTCATCTCTGATAAATTAGACTTTAAAGCAACAAAGATCATAAGAGACAAAGAGGGACATTACATAATGGTAAAAGGATCAATGCAACAAGAAGAGCTAACGATCCTAAATATATATGCACCCAATACAGGAGCACCCAGATACATAAGGCAAGTTCTTAATGACTTACAAAGAGACATAGACCCACACACAATTATCGTGGGAGACTTTAGCACCCCATTGTCAATATTGGACAAATCAACAAGACAGAAAATTAACAAGGATATCCAGGACTTGAACTCAGACCTGGACCAAGCAAACCTAATAGACATTTACAGAACTCTCCACCCCAAATCCACGAATATACATTCTTCTCAGCACCACATCACACCTACTCTAAAATTGACCACATAATTGGGAGTAAATCACTCCTCGGCAAATGCAAAAGAACAGAATTCATAACAAACAATCTCTCAGACCACAGTGCAATCAAGTTAGAACTCAGAATTCAAAAGCTAACACAGAACCGCATAGCTTAATGGAAATTGAACAACTTGCTCTTGAACG
This sequence comes from Cebus imitator, assembly GCF_001604975.1. Classification (NCBI taxonomy): domain Eukaryota; kingdom Metazoa; phylum Chordata; class Mammalia; order Primates; family Cebidae; genus Cebus; species Cebus imitator. The sequence continues at coordinate 78,069 of NW_016107669.1, forward strand.
TTGACTGGATAAACAATGAAATGAAGACAGAAATAAAGATATTCTTCGAAACCAATGAGAATGAAGACACAACTCACCAGAATCTCTGGGACACATTTAAAGCAGTCTGTATAGGAAAATACATAGCAATAAGTGCCCACATGAGAAGCAAGGAGAGATCAAAAATTGACACCCTATCGTCAAAACTGAAAGAGCTAGAGGAGCAAGATCAAAAAAACTAAAAGTCTAGCAGAAGACAAGAAATAGCTAAGATCAGAGCAGAACTGAAGGAGATAGAGACACAAAAAACCCTTCAAAAAATCAATAAATCCAGGAGCTGGTTTTTTGAAAAGATCAACAAAATAGACAGACCACTAGCCAGATTAATAAAAAAGAAAAGAGAGAATAACCAAATTGATGCAATAAAAAACGATAAAGGGGATATCACCACAGATTCCACAGAAATTCAAACCATCATCAGAGATTACTACACACAACTCTATGCACATAAACTAGTAAACCTGGAAGAAATGGATAAATTCCTGGACACTTGCCTCCTCCCAAGCCTAAACCAGGAAGAAGTTGAAACCCTGAACAAACCCCTAACAAGCTCTGAAGTTGGGGCAGCAATTAATAGAATTAATAGCTTACCACCCAAAAAAAGCCCAGATGGCTTCACAGCTGAATTCTACCAGACATACAAAGAGGAGCTGGTGCCATTCCTTCTGAAACTATTCCAAAGAATACAAAAAGAAGGAATCCATCCCGAATCATATTATGAGACCAACATTATCCTGATTCCAAAACCTGGCAGAGACCCAACAAGAAAATAAAACTTCAGGCCAATATCCATGATGAACATAGACGCAAAAATTTTCAATAAAATACTGACAAGCCAATTGCAACAGCACATCAAAAAGCTTATCCACCATGACCAAGTAGGCTTCATCCCGGGGATGCAAGGCTGGTTCAATATACGCAAGTCTATAAATGTAATTCACCATATAAACAGAACCAAAGACAAAAACCGCATGATTATCTCAATTGATGCAGAGAAGGCCTTTGACAAAATTCAACAGCCCTTTATGCTAAAAACACTCAAGAAGCTACGTATTGATGGAACGTATCTCAAAATAATCAAAGCTATTTACAACAAACCAACAGCCATATCATACTGAATGGGCAAAAACTAGAAGCATTCCCCTTGAAATCTGGCACTAGACAAGGATGCCCTCTCTCACCACTCCTATTCAGTATAGTACTAGAAGTTCTAACCAGAGCAATCAGGCAAGAAAAAGAAATAAAGGGCATTCAAATAGAAAAGAAGGAAGTCAAATTGTCTCTATTTGCAGACAACATGATTGCATATCTAGAAGACCCCATCGTCTCAGCCCTAAATCTCCTGAAACTGATAAGCAACTTCAGCAAAGTCTCAGGATACAAAATCAATGTGCAAAATTCACATGCATTCCTATACACCAATAACAGACTTAACGAGAGCCAAATCAAGAACGAACTTCCATTCACAATTGCCACAAAGAGAATAAAATACCTAGGAATACAACAAGGAACGTAAAGGACCTCTTCAAGGAGAACTACAAGCCACTGCTCAACGAAATAAGAGAGGACACACACAGACGGAGAAACATTCCATGTTCATGGTTAGGAAGAATCAATATCGT
>NW_016107669.1:80939-86050 GCF_001604975.1 Cebus imitator
CAAAAACGATGAGTTTGTGTCCTTTGTAGGGACATGGATGAACCTAGAAAACATTATTCTCAGCAAACTGACAGAAGAGCAGAAGATCAAACACCGCATGTTCTCACTCATAGGTGCGTGTTGAACAATGAGAACACATGGACACAGGGAGGGGAGCACTACACACTGGGGTCAGTTGGGGGGAAATAGGGGAGGGTCGGTGTGGGGTGGGGAGCTGGGGACAGATAGCAAGGGGAGAGATGCCAGATGTAGGTGATGGGGATGAAGGCAGCAAATCACACTGCCACGTGTGTACGTATGCAACAATTTTGCATGTTCTTCACATGTACCCCAAAACCTAAAATGCAATAAAATAAATAAATGGGGGAAAAAATCCTAAAATAACATTATGTGAGCAGAGGGACCAATATACACAAAGGCATTTAGTCCTGAAAAGGCAAAGCTCATCTGAGGAATGAGATAGTATAATGGAGTAAAATGTCAAAAGAAGGAGGAAGTATGTAATACAGATTGTTCTAAAAGCATTACATGTATTAGCTCATCGAATTATCATGGCAATGTTATGAGATAGATATATTATTTTCCACATTAGCATAGTGTTTTATGTTCAGGTTCGCATACCTATACATTCTGAATCCAAAGCCTGAGCTTTTAAACCACTATGTTATATTACTGAAGGTATATGTAGTTCTTTATTTTTACCATAAACATATATTCATTGTATAATAAAAATATAGTTTAAAATGAGCCATTGAATTTAGTAGTTAGAAAATTACTGATGATCTTAAGAAGAACAATTTAAGTACACGAGCTAGCAATAGTGTACTGAGTAAATGGGGCAGAGGAGTAAATGGGAATTGAAAACTTAGAGATAGTAAATGTGAATATAGATCAGTTATTCAAGAAATTTAATTGTGAAGGGAAAAGGGGAAAGTTATTCAAGAAATTTCATTGTGAAGGGAAATTTGATTGTGAAGAAACCCCTTTAATTTAAATTTTAAATTCCCAGGAATACTGATATATTTTCAAAGAACATTTAAACATATTAGCTAATAATAGTGACTTTGGATGTTTAGAGAGTCTACTAATACCATCTTACAAAGTCTCATAAGTTGGTTTCCTTTAAAAGGATAACATTTCTCTTAAACTCAATAAAATAAGCTAATATCCTCATGAAGATACACTTTGCCCAATTGGTGGCAATTAAATATGAAATACAGTGGATCAAATATGAAAAGGAAAACCCTATAATATTTCATCTAGGTCTTATTGTTGGAAATCAGAAGAATAAGAGATTTAACATTTAATTCTTATAAATGACATAGTTGTACTTAAATGCTGATCCATGGATTAGTGCCATTCCATTAAAAAGTTTCGAACTGTCTGTGGTTAAATGCACAAAATAAGGAAGAGATAATATATTTGTCAAAGTTAAAGTTATTTAATTTAAACCACTATCTGAGATTATGTTAATTCTGCTTCTTGGTGTATGAAAATGATTTCTTTAATGAAATGATGATTATAGTTGATGAGATCTAAAAGATAAAAGGTTTATAACACTTGCAAAGATTTTTGAAATTCGAATTGGTCTGTGGGAATCACTGTTTTGATCATGTACAGAAATTAAAGGGTCATATATAAAGAAAAAAAAAATCTGGAGACAACAGATGCTGGAGAGGATGTGGAGAAATAGGAACACTTTTACACTGTTGGAGGGAGCATAAATTAGTTCAACCATTGTGGAAGACAGTGTGGCGATTCCTCAAGGACCTAGAAATAGAAATTCCATTGGACCCAGCAATCCCATTCCTGGGTATATATCCAAAGGATTATAAATCGTTCTACTATAAGGACACATGCACACGAATGTTCATTGCAGCACTGTTTACAATAGCAAAGACCTGGAACCAACCCAATTGCCCATCGATGATAGGCTGGACAGGGAAAATGTGGCACATATACGCCATGGAATATTATGCAGCCATCAAAAATGATGAGTTTGTGTCCTTTGTAGGGACATGGATGAACCTGGAAACTATCATTCTCAGCAAACTGACAGAAGAGCAGAAGATCAAACACCACATGTTCTCACTCATAGGTGGGTGTTGAACAATGAGAACACATGGACACAGGGAGGGGAGCACTACACACTAGGGTTGGTTGGGGGGATATAGGGGAGGGACGGTAGGGGGTGGGGAGCTGTGGAGAGATAGCAAGGGGGGAGATGTCAGATGTAGGTAATGGGGACGAAGGCAGCAAATCACACTGCCACGTGTGTAACTATGCAACAATCTTGCACGTTCTTCACATGTACCCCAAAACCTAAAATGCAATAAAATAAATAAATAGGAAAAAAAAAAGTGGTCAAAGTACCTAAATGGACACTTCTCAAAAGAAGACACGTGTGGCCAAAAATCATAAGAAAAAACTTAACATCACTCATCATTATCATTAGAGAAATGCAAATCAAAATCTCAATGAGATACCATCTCACACCAGTCAGAATGGCTGTTATTAAAAAGCCAAAAAACAACTCATGCTGGCAAGGTTGTGGAGAAAAAGAAATGCTTTGACACTGTTGGTGGGAGTGTAAATTAGTTCAAACACTGTGGAAGACAGTGTGAAATTACTCAGAGACTTAGAGGCAGAAATATCATTTGACCCATCAGTCCCAATACTGGATATACACCCAAAGTGATATAAATTGTTCTATCATAAACATACACACATACGTTCACTGCAGCACTATTCACAATAGCGAAGATGTGGAATCAGTGTAAATCCTCCTCAATGATAGAAGAAAATAGAGGGAATCAAAGGAGTCAGCCCAGCTGAGCTTCACTTGGAGCCACAAGAAATTCCCCATTGTGGAGAAAAGATAAGCGAGAGATCCCTAGCAGTCCACATTCCCACTGTAGATTCCTGAAATGGTATCTTTTTTCAAGACGTGTCTGAAATGTTACCCATCCCATAAAGCTTTTCCTGATTAACTGGAAGAAGATAGGAATGCGCATTCATTTCAAACATGAATGAGCTTCTTTTATTTATTTATTATTTATTTATGCTTCTTTTATTTTTAATGTTCAACTTTTATTTTAGTTTGGGGTTACATATGCAGGATGTGCAGGTTTGTTACACAGGTAAACATGTGTCATTGTGGTTTGCTGCACAGATTATCCCCATCACCCAGGTATTAAGCCCAGCTTACACTAACTATTCCTCCTGATCCTCTCCCTCCTCCCATGCCCCACTGACAGACCTCAGTGTGTAATATTTCCCTCATGTTTCCATGTGTTCTCATCATTTAGCTCCCTCTTTTAAGCGACAATATGTAGCATTTGGTGTTCTGTTTGTTCCTGCATTAGCTTTCTAAGGATAATGGCCTCCATCTCCATCCATGTTCCTGCAAAGGACAAGATCTCATTCCTTTTTATGGCCATATAGTATTTCACAGCATACATGTACCATATTTTTTTTATTCAGTTTATCATTGATGGTAGAACTCCTCATCCTTCATGGGCTCTAAAACTAGTTTCAGGAGCTACCTGGAGTCCATGTGATAGTGTTGTTTCAGACAGTGCACTCATGATGGATCCCTCACACCCTGAAGACCAAGCAGCTGTAGTAAAACCCCACCCCCAGCAGCAGAGATGCCTTGCACCCCATGCACCTTTAGGGGGCCTGGGGATGGGCCTGTCTGCATATCATCTAGGTGCCTGAGGACAGGTCTACTTCACCCACTACCATGAATGCCATTATGTTCCATCTGGGTTCCTGACAGACCTGCCCAGCTTGCTACTGCTGCTGCTACCTACGCATGTTGTCTGAAGGCCTTGGAATTGATCCACCCAAAGCACCACTGAAGACACCTGCCAGCACCTTCTAAAGGCCCCTTTGCAATGTTTTCATTACAAATAAACAACATTTTATAGAGGTGAATAATAAAAAAGGAACAAATAATATATAAAATAATCAGAAAACAGTGAACAAAATGACAGAAGTAAATTCTCATCTATCAATAAATCTTGAATGTGAACAATTTATATTCCCAAATTAAAATATATAGGCTGCCCAAATGGATGGTTTAGGGTTTAGCCCTTCCCCAATGTCATTGACACTAGGAATGGCCAACTCTTCAGGGAAAAGTCCAACCTTAATCACAAGGTTATAGCTACGGCTTTAATAGTACAATCATATCAAAACATCCTACAATTAATCCCAGCATTTGTGTAAGACTGGAATATGACATTTAATCTTGACCTTGAAAGATATGTGGAAATTTTCTCAGCAAAGAAGCCTTGGAAATGGAATGACAAGCAAAACACCAGAGGCATAAAAGCCCACGAAGTTTTAGAGGAATGAAAAGCACTCTCCAGTCTTGCTGGATGTAGGGTGTGTTAGAGAACGTGGTATTCGTAATTATGTGATGACAAATTACTCAATGGTGATACAATTTTGATATTTTCTGCCTGAAATAAATATTAAATGAATCCGCTATTCATAATCAAGTAATGGCTCAGGAGAAGTTCTAAAGTCATTATGTACACGCCAGAAAGAATGTCTGGTTTTATTGTAGGCAGAGTAAAAGTCAGATTTCCTTAGGCAGATGTAGGAACCAAGGTAGAATGTGGTAGACCAAGCTGTGCTCAGTAGAGAAATTCATAACTAGAGACATGGAACCCACTTTCTTTCGTTTTTTTTCCTTCTTTCCCTTATTTCTTTCTCCTTTCATATATACATACCTTTGTTTCGAATCCTTTTCCTCAAATATGTTACAGTATATATCTACTTTATGTTAGCCACAATTCTAGGCACCACGATTAAACAATAAATAAAAGTAGATATGGTATCTGCACCTCCCTTTAAAGAATTTGCATGAAAGTATAAAAGAAAGGCATTAACCAATCACCCAAATGCTGTGAAATTACAACTTCTCTGTTATGAAGGTCCCTGGAGATCTAAAACTTGTAATAAAGAGGTGTAGCCTAGTCTGAAAAGATTCTATAATGTAGCAGTTAATCCCATGAACAATGGAATCACGATGCCTAATTTTGAATCTTAGCTCTATCACTTTCTAGCTACTCTTGGGAAAATTACTTAACCTCTCTGAG
>NW_016107669.1:86195-96573 GCF_001604975.1 Cebus imitator
CAGCTAATTTTTTGTATTTTTGGTAGAGACGGGGTTTCACCATGTTGACCAGGATGGTCTCGATCTCTTGACCTCGTGATCCACCCGCCTCGGCCTCCCAAAGTGCTGGGATTATAGGCTTGAGCCACCGCGCCCGGCACCTCTCTGAGCTTTAATTTCTCATAGAATAATGTATGTTATAATGAATTATGTATGTTATAATGAATTATGTTCCTAAAATGGAGACTAAAAATGATTGAGAAATTTACATTATTACATGTAAAGCCCTAGAAATGAGACTATTACATACTAAGTGCTTGATAAATGCTAAATGTTCTCATCATCACCATTATTACTTACGGTGAGTCACAGTGGGGTGGGGGGGTACATAACAGTAAGATTTCCATACTGAGCTGAAATCTGGAGGCTGAAGAGAAGTTACCAGGGAAGGGTGGAGTGAGTGAGTTGTGAGGAGAACATGTAATAAAGGCCTTATTTCTGGAAGGAACATGGCAAGTTCAAGGGACTGAAAGAGAATCAGTTAGGCAAAGTTGGGGAAAATTGTGCAAGCGAGGTGAACAGAGAAGAGATAACATGTAGTATTGTAAACAATATTAATTATTTGGGTCTTTATTATAAGAGCAATGAGAATCCATGGAAGATTTTGATAAAGGTTGGCATATTTAGATTCTTATCTTGTAACAATTCTGGGTGGGGCCCAGTGGCTCAGCCTGTAATCCCAGCACTCTGGGAGGCTGAGAAGGGTGGATTCCTGAGCTCAGGAGTTCAAAACCACCCTAGGCAACATGGTTAAACCCCCTCTCTACTAAAATCAAAAAAAAAAAGGCAGGCATGGTGGTGAACGCCTGTAATCCCAGTTACTCGGGAGACTGAGGTGAGAGAATCGCTTAGGCCTGGGAGGTGGAGGTTGCAGTGAGCCGAGATCATGCCACTGCACTCCAGCTTGGGTGACAGAGTGAGACTCCATCTCAAAACAAACAAAAAACAATGAAAACTAATTCTGGCTGAATAATGCAGAATAATGCAGAAAGTTGGCAAAATTGGTTGTGGACAGATGATATGGTCTGGCTCTATGTCACCCAAATTTCATCTTGAATTGTAATCCAAATTGTAATCCCCAAGTGTTGGGGAAGGGACCTTGTGAGAGGTGATTATGTCACGGAGGCATCTCCACCATGCTGTTCTCATGATAGTGAGTGGATACTCTCAAGATCTGATGCTTTCATAAGGGGCTTTTCCCCCTTCACTCAGCACTTCTCTCTCCTTCTGTCATGTGAAGGAGGACATGTATGCTTCCCCTTCTGCCACAATTGTGAGTTTCATGAGGTCTCTTCAGCCATACCAAGCTGTGAGCCAATTAAACCTCTTTCCTTTGTAAATCACCCAGGGCAGTTCTCTACAGCAGTATGAGAATAAACTAATACAGCAGACTATTGAAATTTCCTAGGAAAGAGATTATAGTAGCATGTACTAGTTGGTGGAGATAAGCACAGAATAAACAAATTGGAGAAATATTTAAGTAGAATGAGCAAAACTGTGTACTGGATTGGATGTAGGGTTCAAAGAAGGGTTTAAAATTCTGGCTTATGCAACAGGATGGTGATGACATTCACTTAGACTAGACCATGGAACAGGGTTAAGTTTGAGGAAAGAGGACAGCAGGAAATAAGTCTAATTTCACACATGCTGAGTGTAAGGTGCATTTTTTTTTCGGAGACAGTGTTTCGTTCTGTCCCTCAGGCTGGATTGCAGTGGTTAATAATAGGTCATTTTCATCTTCAACTCCTGGGCTTAAGCAATCCTCTCACCTCAGCCTCCTGAGTAGCTAGGTGCACACCATCATGCCCAGCTAACTAAAAAAATATTTTGTTTTAGAAACTGGATCTCACTATGTTGTCCAGGCTGCTCTGGAACTCCAGGCCTCAAGCAATCCTCCCACCTCAGCCTCCCAAAGCAATGGGATTACAGATGTGAGCCACATGCCTGTTTCTGAGACTTCCAAAAGATGTTTAGTTAGCAATTAAATATAGGGTTTGAGGCTTAGCAATAATGTCTGAATGTATTTCATGTGAAGATATATATTTATGCATCAGTTATTTAGAGGTGATATCTGAAGTCTAGGGAGAATGTAGAGATAAGAAAGTCTAGAGCAATGCTGTTCAATAGTACTACAATGTGAGCTACATATGTAATTTAATATATTCTAGTAACCTAATTAAAAATAATAAAAATATAAAATGAATTTTAATAATATATTTATTTAGCTTAATATATCCAAAATATTATCATTTTAATGTAATAATATAAAAAATTAATAGGATATTTTACTTTACTTTTTTCTCACCTAGCCTTTGAAATCTGGTGGGTTTATTGCACTTAGAGCACATTGTAATTCGGACTATACACATTTTAGGCACTCAGTCACATGGCTAGTGCTACCAGTTGGACAGCACTTACTTGCCTTGGAAAGGGATGGAAAGGGAGGATAAAAGACAGGAAAGAAAATAAGTGGGAGAAGAGGAGAGATAGTGTAGTGTGGTAAAAGTCAAGGAGCTAGTATATCCTAGGAAAAATGAGTGGTCAAAATATTCAGCTGACTTTAGCCTTCACCTCTATAGCAGATATTTTTTCCCCTGAAATTGCACAGTTCTGCCATATTTTGGAAAACTTTAATCAACTTCAGGGTCAATTCTTTAATTCCTGTCTCATTTCTCTCAATTTTTAACATTAAACTGCTTTTTAAAAAAACTATAGGTATGCTACTCTTATTAGCAATCTGCAGCCCAACTATTGTTCCCATCAGTTTGCAAAAACTGGACCTGTTCATCAAGGCAAATGATCTTTCCAGAACTTTTTATCCTTTCTCTCTAAAATACTGAACAGCTTAAACATTCTCTCATTATTAAAATGGTTTCTTCCCATGTCAACATGGGCATTTGTTTCATCTCTGGACATCTCTTCTCTCTTGGGAAACACTAACTCATAGCTAGATGCAGCTGGCTCTCAAATCATCTGCAGTTCTAATCACTCCACAGAACTGATGTTGGATACATGGGATAGTCCCATAATATCTAAGTATTTACTAAAATTCACCATGCTTGAAAGCGAAATTATTTTTTCCAACGAAAGAAACTTTCTTCCTGACTAGTCTGTCACAGAATGTAAGATGAGTCAGAAAGGGCATCCCTGAGGATGCTCACATAAGGTGAGTCTGGGGTGAACCAGAAAACAAGGAAAACAGAGAGAGATACAGCACACCAGGTCATAGAATCTGTTTGTTCGCTTATTCTTTTGTGCCTCTATTCAACAAAAAACATCAGCTGCCTACTATGTGCCACACATGGTGCTATTCTCTTGGGATAGGCAGTGAGCAAGTCAAGCATGGACTCTTCGCTCATCGGGCTTATCATCTAGCGGTGGAGAGAGACACATTAAATAAATCATGACAACTGAATTAAATAGTGTGAAGGTAGCATTTGGAGGCTTTGAGTTGGGAAGTGGCTTAGTGCATTCTGGGAACTGAGGAGTCAGTGTAAATTAGTGGAATAGTGGTAGTAAAATGGGGCTAGAACAAGAGATAGGATCGGATATCACAGGGTTTTATAATCCAGGCTCAAGACTCCCATGTATGTGCTAAGACCAATGGGAAGATGTTCAACATCTCCGGGCTCCATCCTACAATATTTTCTATGGCACTGCCATTATCCTCACTCCTTGTATCCAATTTGTTACCAAGTAGCCATCAAGTTTTAAGGATTCTTCCCTAATAAAGGTCTCTGATTCCCGTCACTTCTGTTTCTCTTCAGGTCTGTGTCCTGTGATGCTCATCTCATATGATTGAGAGCTATAAAATACCATAACAAAACTGATTGGTACCATAACATTGAACTAGTACCAAAAAATATTGAAATTCTGTCTCATTAAATCTGTAACAGAGCTTCATCATATCAGTGAGCAGTTCTGTTAAGGTAGAAACACTATGAGGGAGAACAAAGAAAAGATTTCACTAATCAGGGATACTTTTACAGACATTATAAAATGTTATTATACTATAGTAGTAATTTTGCTGCGATTATTGCTGTCTTATTTAATTCTTTTGTGTCTTCATGTTTTAGATAATTATGCTAAAATATCTAAATTTAAAGCATATTATAAAAAACACAAAAAGGTTTGAGAATCATTTCTTTATTGTCTCACTTCTGTGCTATTACAATACTGCCCCGTGTGATGGCTCTTTGTCTGTCTGTCTTGCTTACATCCATTTTATACATAGGTATATCACATTTTATTGCATTTTACTTTATTGTACTCTACAAATATTGCATATTTTACAAATTGAAGATTTGTGGCAACCTGGTGTCAAACAAGTCTATCAGCACCATTTTTCCAATGGTGTGTGCTCACTTTCTGTCTCTATATCATGGTTTTGTAATTCTCACTGTATTCCAAAACTTTTCACATTATTCAATCTGTTATGAGAGTCTAAGATCAGTGATCTTTGATGCTACTATTGTAATTGTTCTGGGATGTTACAAACTGCACTATTATAAGGCAGCAAACAATTAATAAATATTGTGTGTGTTCTGTCTGTGCCACTGATTGGCTGTTCTCTCATCTCTCTCATCTTGGGCCTCTCTGTTCTGAGACAAAAAATATTGAAATTAGGCCAACTAATAACCCCATGATGAACTCTAAGTGATCAAGTAAAAGGGTCACATATCTCTCACTTTAAATTGTAAACTAGAATTGATTAAGCTTACTGAGGAAGGCATGTCAAAAGCTGACATAGGCAGAAGACTGCCTCTTGTGTCAGTTAGCCAAGCTGCAAATGCAAAAGAAATTAAAAATGTTTCTCTAGTGAACACACAAATGATAAGCAAAACAGCCTTACTGGTTATATGGAGAAATAAAACAACAAAGCTGGGGTGACAGCAAAGCTATTTACAGCATAGTTTACTAAATATTGTGATCTCATTGTTAAGACCTACTGCTAAAAAAAAAAAATTTTGATTTATTTCAAAGTACTACTGCTCATTGACACTCTGTCTGTTCACCCTAGATCTTTGATAGAGATGTATAAGGAGATTAATATTGTTTTCATGTCTGCTAACACAACATCCATTCTGCAACCTGTGAATCAAGTAGTAATTTTGACTTTCTAGTCAAATTTAGGAAACATATTTCGTAAGGTAATAGCTGCCATAAGTAGTGATTCTTTGGATGAATCTGATAAAATTAAATTTAAAATTTCTGGAAAGGATTTACAATTCTAAATGTTATTAGGAACATTCATGATTGGTGGGGGAAGTTTCTTCCAAACTCCTGTTATTTTTATATTTTGAAATTAAAAATAAAATATAAAAATAGGAGTTTGGAAGAAGCTGATTCCATGGATGACTTTGAAAAGCTCCATACTTCAGTGGATTGAGTAACTGCAAATGTGGCAGAAATAACAAGAGACCTAAAATTAGAAGTGAAGCCTGAAGATGTGACTGCATTGCTGCAATATTGTGATAAAAACTTGAATGGAAGAGTTGTTTTTAAGAATAAGTGAAAAAATTGTTTTATTTTGAGACAAAATTTGCTCCTGGTAAAGATGCTGTGAATATTGTTGAAATGACAACAAAGGATGTAGAATATTACATAAACTAAATTGTTAAAGCAAAAGCAGGGTTTGAAAGGTTTGATTCTAAGCAAGCCACCTTGCTATGTATGTACCTATGCAACAATCCTGCATATTCTTCACACGTACCCCAGAACTGGAAATGCAATTTTATACATATATATATATATATATATATATATATTTGTAGAAAGAAAGAAGTTCTGTTATAGGTAAAGTGCTCTCAAACAGCACCACATTGTACAGACAAACCTTTTGTGAAAGGAAGCTTCAGTCAATGTTGCTGACTTTATTTTTGCCTTGTTTAAAGAACTTGCCACGGCCACTCCAACCTTCAGCAAACACTATCCTCATCAGTTGATGGCCAAAGCCATCAACATAAAGACAAGACCCTCCACCAACAAAAGATCATTATTTGCTGGTCTCAGGTGATTGTTAGCATTTTTTGACAATAAATTATTCTTAAACTAAGATATATACATTGTTTATTTGATATAATGTTATTGCACAATCTGTAGACTATAGTATAGTGTAAACATAACTTTTATACATACCAGGAGACAAAAATATTTTATATATTCATACCTTCTGAAGAGATCTGCATATATGGCCCTTTGTTTATAGAAACTTTTCTACAACAGCCAAACTTGTGAGCTACCCAATTAGGCAACAGACTTTCCTGTTTTCTCTTCTTGCCTTTGTCAACTTCCCTATCCTCTTACTTGGTTCCTTCTAGAATCTGCCTGGTGTCTAATTGATCTTTAGAGTTTTTCGTGGTTATCCACATTAGAATCCTGTGCCACTTTTTAGGTCCTATGACAGACACACACTGGCTCTTCCCTTTACCCCTGAACCTACTCTGTGGGTCACACACACACAGTTCCCGTACAAATTGACTAAAGCTCTTTGTGTCTTTTTTTTTTTTTTTTTTTATTTTACTTTAAATTCGGAAATTTTTTACTTTAAGTTCTGGGCAGAAATTGCAGGTATATTTGTGCCCAGGTGATTTGCTGCACCTATTAATCCATCATCTAGGTTCCCTCCCCTCACCCCCCAGCCCCCAACATACCCCAGTGTGTGTTGTACCCCTCCCTGTGCCCATGTGTTCTTATTGTTCAACTCCCACTTATAAGTGAGAACATGCAGTGCTTGGTTTTTTCTTCCTGTGTTAGTTTGCTGAGGATGACAGCTTCCAGCTTTATCCATGTCCCTGAAAAGGATATAATCTCATTCCTTTTTATGGCTGCATAGTATTCCATGGTGTATATGTACCACATTTTCTTTATTCAGTCTATCATTGATGGTCATTTGGGTTGGTTCCATGACTTTGCTATTGTAAATAGTGTTGTAATAAACTTGTGTACATGTTACTTTATAGTAGAATAATTTATATTTCTTTGGGTATATACATAGTAATGGGATTGCTGGGTCAAATAGTATTTCTGGTTTTATATTCTTGAGGAATCACCACACTGTCTTCCACAATGGTTGAACTAATTTACATACACACCAACAGTGTAAAACCGATCTTATCTCTCCACAGCCTCACCAGCATCTATTGTTTCTTGACTTTTTAATAATCTCTATTCTGACGGCTGTGAGATGGTATCTCACTGTGGTTTTGATTTGCATTTCTCTAATGATCAGTGATGTTGAGCTTTTTAAAATATGTTTGTTGGCTGCATAAATGTCTTCTTTTGGGAAGTGTCTATTCATATCCTTCACCTGCTTTTTGAAGGGATTGTTTTCTTCTTGGAAATTTGTTTAAGTTCCTTGTAGATTTTGGATATTACACCTTTGTAAAATGGGTAGATTGGAAAAATTTTCCCCCATTCTGTAGGTTGTCTGTTCACTCATGATAGTTTCTTTTGCTGTGCAGAAGCTCTTTGGTTTACTCTGGCCATGCAATTTCAGTTCGCTTTGGAAAGGGCCAGGATGACATCATGAGAATTTTAACACTGCCGGAATGACCCTCAACCAATAAAAAATGGGGGCTGGGGCTGGGTGCAGTCGCTCACGCCTGTAATGCCAGCACTTTGGGAGGCCGAGGCAGGGGGATTACCTGAGGTCTGGAGTTTCCGACCCACCTGGCCAACACGGTGGAACACCATCTCTACAAAAAATACAAAAAACTAGTCGGGCCTGGTGGCGCCAGTCTGTGGCCCCAGGTACACCGGAGGCTGAGACAGGAGAATCGTGTGAACCCTGGAGCAGAGTTTGCAATGATCCGAGACTGCACCACTGCAGTCCAGCCTGGGCAACAGGGAAGACTCTGTTTTTAAAAAAGGTGGGGCGGTGGGATTGCTGGAAAAGTACTCTGACTTTATCACTCCATGGTGAAAATTTTTGATGTGTGTTTTGCAGTCTTTTGGAAGGTCCCTGAATTTCTTTCCGATGTAACCTGCTCATTAATGCATTCCTGGGCTTTCCTCCTTCCTCTGCCTCACTTCTCCATCCTCATTATGCACCTTGAGATTACTTCCCACGTAAACTACTTGCACCCCTATCCTTTTCTCGAAGTCTGCTTTTGAAGAAACTCAAAGTAAGATTGGACCGGGACAACCTACTCGCCAGGACTGTTTTTTACATTTTCTTATTCAACCCTTACTTACCCAACTGGCATGTTACTTACCTCTTTGAAGGTGAAATATTACGAGTTTCTGTTGGGGTTTCATTAAATGATTATTTGTAAAAATCTTAAGTTCTCTATAAGAGCAGCTATTACGGTTGTTACTGAGTGCTTACGTAGTTGAAAGCCCTCACAACGTTTTATAAGAGAAGAAGAGCAAGGAACAGTTATTGACTAAATTATTACAGTGTGATGGTGCTGGAAGGAATTCAAGTCAAAACCAATTCAAGATCCGTCACTAGACGGGCTATACCATTTTAAAGCCGAAGAGTGTAGAGATATTTTATGAAATAAACCTTTGAAATGACTGCCTGGGGTACAGGACACTAGGGCAATTTGCCTGACATCAGATGGTTGTAGTGTTTTTTTAAATAAAATAAGTTATTTTAAAAAATAATCAGCTTTCTGGAGAGATTATCTAGGGTTCTCTGTTTCATGTGATAAAAGCATTATCCTCGAAGAGTAAACTTCAGCCCTTCTTCCTAATGATGTCTCTGGCCCAAAGGGATGACTCAATTCAAACGCTCTTCTCATTGTCTCACTAATGTACCTTTACGAGTGATCCCTATTTCCTAATAACATCCATTGTGCATTGCTTGCAAATGAAACAAAACCTATTTACAGTTATGGAACTTGTCCAATTCCCAATCTCTGAGGGGACAAACTTTTAATAAAGTCTCCAGTGAGGACATTCAGGTTTACTAAAACTATAACTGGATATTATTAATTTAGGCAAATCTCTCCAGTTAGCCAGGTAAAGTTAAAATTAACCAAGTCATACACAGAGTTAATGATTCTCAGTGACTATAATCTCTTTTCCAAGAAGAGTACCCAAGAAAATCTTCAATATCTTCTAGTCTGGAGTAAAAATAGAAAACAAAAACAAAAAGAAGCACCTATAAACTGGGCTGTTTAATGTATTTTGGTGCTCTGTATCAGAATCTTTATATATTTGTATAGTTATAAATAGCAATATTTATATATTAATTAACATATAAACATATATATCAAGTTATTTATGTTTATAATCTTGATGGCAATAACAGCCAAGCCTGAGGTGATAGACTGAAAAGGGAGTTCCATATGGTACTGTTTTTGCAAGAAGCCATAGTTTTTCTTTTCTGTTTTTTGTTTTATTTGTTTTTACTTTGCTTTCAATTAGTGTGAATGGATTCTCCCTGACTCAACTCTTTAAATCCTAAGGAGTTTTCAGCCATCATACCATGAGTTCACAGCTGAGGCTTTATATATTTTTTTTAAATTAAGATATAATACACCTGGAATATAGTATAAAAATCTTCCGTGTATCAATTGTTACTTATTCACCTGTGTAATATAATCATTTTAGCTGTAGATATCCTCTAATGTACAGCACTTCTTTTCATTTGATATATCATTTTCTTTTGTCTCAGCTTCTTTTCCGTTTTCCCTCTGCCCATCTCTATGGCTGTCCCTATTGCCTCCCATTTCTCCACGCTCTCTACATCCCTCTCTATTTACATCCACTTTCTAGTTCTATTCTTCATTTTGTTCTCCTACCTAGTCTCAATTTCCTTTGTGTAGGTGCATCTGGAAGTTCCTGAGCTTGTTATAACCTGTTGCCCAATTTTATTACTCACCACTATGGAGTCTTGCTGAAGCTCTAATTGAGCCCACGATCAAAGCACTTCTATAGAGGGTAAAGTGGGATGGCTATGATTGGCCCTTTCATACCTGCAGTTTTAGGAGAAAGAATCTAGCCCCTCTTTTAATAAATGAGCAAGACACTGTTTCCATCACGTTGACTCAAGTTGGCTTTCGAACCAGAGGATCAGGTGCTGAATCAAGTTGCCTGATCTGTCTGGACATGTCACTCTGACATTGGCATTAAAAACAGTAGGTGAAGGCATATTTAAGGACAGCAGAAGAAAAACCATTATTTACCAGTTTATTATAAAATTGTAACTTTTATACACATACATAGGAAAAATGAAACAAAAGAAGACATAAGTCAGAAATGTATAAAAAAAGAACTTGGCCGAGGCAGGTGGATCACGAGGTCAAGAGATCGAGACCATCCTGGTCAACATGGTGAAACCCCGTCTCTACTAAAAATACAAAAAATTAGCTGGGCATGGTGGCGCGTG
>NW_016107669.1:96599-107290 GCF_001604975.1 Cebus imitator
GGAGGTTGCGGTGAGCCGAGATCACGCCATTGCACTCCAGCCTGGGTAACAAGAGCGAAACTCCATCTCAAAAAAAAAAAAAAAAGGAACTTAAAAATACACAAAATAAACACATTTGGTGGCTAACTAAAAATAAGTACTATTAACATTTTAATTTATGTCTTTCCAGAATTCCTCCTATTGTTTTAGAAACTTGGAATAATATTGGAAAGGGTGTTTTAATTTAATATATTGGAGAAATCTGTCCCAATCAACAAGCAAAAATTTATATAATTAAACATAATAGGTACCACTATTTTAAATTCATTCCTTTTTAATGGATATGTGGCTTAATTCAATTTTTCTATTATAAACAAACTAACTAATATACATTAAATATACTATTGTTTTCTAGTCTAATAGAAATGAAACATTTGGATCAAAGTGTATGAAAATTATAAAGGCTTTTGATCTATTTTGATAAAGTACTCCCCAGAAAGATTGTGTTAATCTGGGAAAAGTCTCTGCCACGTTACACAACCAACAAACTGGCTAACACCATCCTTTTTAATTTTTTGCCACACTGATATTTCTTTTTCCTTGCTTCATGATGTGTTAAGAGCCTCTTATACATCAAAGGTGTTAATCTTTCCCTTTCTCTCATAAATGTCCTAAATGTTTTTCTTATAATATTATTTGACAGTTAATTGTTTGCTTCTTTTTTTTTTTTTACATATATAAGTTTTAAAGTTTTACATTGTCACTATATCAGGGCATACTCAGGAAACAGATCCCTTGCCAACTATTTAAATAGGGAAAATGCAATTCAGGAAACAGTTACAAAGGGTGGAAAAAGCAAAAAGTCAAACAAGGCAACTTATGATAAGCTCCTACTGGGAGGACTGATGTTAACAGAACTCTGAATTCTGTCCATAGGAGAGGCTACTCTGCAGAAGCTGGAATCACTATGGGAATACAGCTAAGTGCTATAGACACTGCCTATGGTGGACAAAGAGTGAAGAAATATTGTGGCTTATATCCTCCACCCTCCAATTTCTTATTAGTGTCTGCCAGTGGGAAAATCTAGCCGGAAGTCATCTGAAAGAAATTCTGGGAAATATAGCGTACAAAGGCCATTTGATTGTGATACAAAACTGACCAAGGGAAGCTGAGAAATTGAGGGTAAACAGTAAGTGTTCAAGAGAATCATATACATTAATTATTTCCATTTATGACTTCCGTTTTGGTGTTAATACAGCCCCCTTTTTTTCTCAAGATTATTTCTTCTGTTTGCTTTTAATTTTGAGTCTTACATTTTTAGTTTACATAAAATATATTTTGGTGTAAGACGCGAATATGTTCCTGAGCAGAGTGAGGTCTGGCTGCTTGTTTTTGAGGTCTAATAACGAGATGCAGACAAACTGGGAAAGAAGGGAGTTAATTTCTGGAACCGGTTACAAGGAGACGGTCAGAGTAACTCACCAGATCGTCTCAAAGTTACACGTTTTTTTCTAGTGCTTATATACATTTTAAGCTCCATGCTACGTGCAGGATTGCCCCTACAAGCAGAAGTGTTTCATTCAATCTACGGCTGATCTTTAGGCTATACCTTAGGCATGGCTTGAGAACCATGCAGAGACAACAATCACATTTGCCCCCAGCTCATTTGTAAGGCAGAGGTTCCACACTGGGAGGCCAAGCTCAGAAAATAAGAGGCTACTGTCCCCACCCAATGCCGACTCCTAAAGCAGTGATGTAACTCACAGAGAAGGAGGCTGCTGTTCCAACTGCCAAGCTTGGCAGTGTGGTCTCAGAAATTTTTCCCAGAAGAAAACATGGATATTCAAAGACAAAAGAATGACATTGAACCCTTGTCTATTTCCAAACATGCACAAAAATTAGCTCAAATGGCTCAAATACCTAAATGTAATAGATAAAACTATAAACTCTAATAAAAATAACCATAAATATTGTGACATTGTGTTATGCCAGAATTTCTTAACTATGACAACAAAAGCACAGGCAAAATATCAAAAATAGGTGAGATCTCATCAAAATTTGGGATCTTTTTGCTTCAGAGGATACCAGCAAGAAAGTAAAAGACGCTACTAGAATGGAAGAAGATATATGAAAATCATACATATAAGAAGAAAGTTATATCTAGAATATATAAAGAACTCTTGTCAATAATAAAACCTCAAATTACCCTGTTTAAAAATTGGCAAAGAATCTGAATAATTATTTCTCCAAAGAAGTTAAACAAAGTTCAAAATAGTACATGGAGGATGCTCAGCATTATTAGTCACCAAGAAAATGCAAATCAAAACCCAATGGAACAGCACTTCACATGAAATGTAGTAACTAAAATAAAAAGACTGAAAATAAGTCTTGGTGAGGATGTGGCAAAATTGGAACCCGCATGCACTACTCTTGGGAAAGCAAAATGGTGCAGCTACTCTGGAACACAGTCAAGCTGTTCCTCAAAAAGCTAAACACAGAGTTACCATAAAACCCAGCAACAACACTCCTACCTTAATACCCAAGAGAAATGAAAACATATGTCCATATGCAAAGTTGTGTGCAGATGTTCAGAGCAGCATTATTCATAATTGACAAACTAATGCTAAAGCTTATAATGAAAGGTAAAAGACAAGCATAGCCCACACAACACTGAAGAAGAACAAAGTTGAAGGAAATCACACTACTGATTTCAAGATTCACTGTGTAGCTGCAGTAATCAACATAACACAGTACTACTAAAAGAATAAACAGAGTCAAGGGAACAGAACAGACAGCTCAGAATTAACTCACACAAATGTAGTCAATTGATCTCTGACAGAGGAGCAAAGGCAATTTATTGAATAAAGATGGCCTTTCCACAAATGGTGCTAGAACAATTGGACATCCATAAGCTAAAACTATGAACCTAGATATACATCATACATAATTCATAAACATTAAATCAAAATGGATCATAGATCTACATGTAAAACTAAAACTATAAAGCTTCCAGAAGAAAGGAGAAAATTTAGGTAATCTTTGGTTTGATCATAAGTTTTAGATTCAACACCAAAAGCATAATCTATAAAAGAAAAAACTGATGTTTGTTATATTAAAATAAAAACTTCTGCTGTGAGAAAGACACTTTTAAGAGCACAAAAAGGCAAGCCGCGTATTTGGAGATGACATTTGCAATACACATTTCTGGTGAAGAACTTGTATTCAAAATATACGGAGAATGACTAAGACTCAACAATAATCAAATAAATAACCCAACTTTTGAAAGAATCAAAATATAGGAACAGGGATCTAATAAAATAAGATATACAGATGGAAAACAAACATATGAAAAGATGCTAGGCAAAATCCAACAATACTTAAATACAAAGTGCTGTTGAGGATGTGAAGCAAGAGGCACACACACATATATATCTTCAGTCTGCCAGCTGAGAGGGCCTAGAAACAATGATACTGAAAAAGCAATAAATACATCTATCACCCAGATCTTTCCTGGCTGATTCTAGAAATGGAGCAAGAAATATACATTATGAGCCTGGGGCATCTTGTAATAACAGAAAATAAAAAGTTGCTAAAAAAAACAACAACCCTATAAATAGAAGAACTTGGGAAGAGTGTTATAATCCATATGTCAATAGAAATGCAGCAAAAAAATGGAGGAAGACAAAGTAGGAGTACATGCACATAAATGAATAAAATATGTACGGCTAGAACAAGAGTCTGGTAACTTTTTCTGCCCTGAAGACAATCATCTCATTCATTGGAAACAAAATTCCTGGGAAAAACATGACAGATGACCAGGACCAAACACAGAGACAAATCAGACTCTGATTTTGAAGAAAATATGTTGTCCTTTTGTGACCAATGTAACTGGGCTTATTTTTTATCCTATGTTAAGTGACTGAACTTCAGTTTTTACCTGCCAAAAGTAAAGAGAACCTCTTTTAAGAAAAACCCAAAGCAAGCAAAAAAATACAATCCAATGTATATAGTCATATGTATATGTACAGGGACACAGCAACCAATGGAAACAGCTTCCAGTGGCCAAAGATTCCATGATTTGATCAACAAAACTAAGGAAGTAGTATTTGGATATAGCTCAAGTTATAGAATAAATACTGTGCATTAATACTAATGTCAAAAAATGATTGAATAAATAGGTTAAATAAACAAATACTCTGTACAAGATTTCCAACTGATTTACATAAATATTTTGCCTTCAAAGAGTTGATGTATAAACTCCCCATTCTTTAAGTGTTTGCTATTTATAGTGACTTCATTCCAAAGAGTACAAGTTGGAAAGGGGGAAAACAGTTAAGTTTACAGTAGAGAAAACTGGCAACCACTGCCTTAGCCAGATGGTCACAGTCAACATCAAGAGTTATTAGTCGACTGGGCACAGTGGCTCATGCCTGTAATCCCAGCACTTTGGGAGGCTGAGGCAGGCAGATCGCCTGAGGTCAGGAGTTCGTGACCAGCCTGGCCAACATGGTGAAACCCTGTCTCTACTAAAAATGCAAAAATATGCTAGGTGTGGTGGCAGGCGCCTATAATCCCAGCTACTCAGGAGGTTTAGGTACAAGAATTGCTTAAACCTGGGAGACAGAGGTTGCAGTGAGCTGAAATCATGCCGCCGCACTCCAGCTTGGTCAACAGAGTGAGACTCCATCTCAAAAAAAAAAAAAAAAAGTGTTATGAGTCATGATAATAGTATTTGCCATTGATACATGTGATGAGAATGGCAATTGTTTATAGTCTTTATTCCCCAAGCCCATAACTCTAGTCTAAGTATTAGAAAAATATCAGAGAAATTCCAATTAAGGGACATTCTACAAAATGCCTGACTAGTACTCTTCAGAACTTGCAAGGTCATCAAAAACAAGAGTGGCAGAGAAACTGTCACAGCCAAGAGACGCCAAAAAGACATATGAATAAATATAATGTGAATCTTAAATAGAATCCTGGAACAGAAGAACAACATTAGGTGTAAACTATGGAAATCTGAGTAATAAAGCATGAACTTTAGTTCATAACAATGAATCCATATTGGTTCATGAACTATAAAAAATATATCATAGTAATTAAGATACTAATAAAAAGGGGCAACAGCTGTGTGATATACAAGAACTCTGTGTACTATCTTTGTGATTTTCTACAAACCTGAGACTGTTTATTTAAAGAAAAGTCTTTGAGATAAAGCTCTTCTTTTTAGAATGAATACTTGGAAAACATTTACAATTTTTTTATCCTGAAAGGTAATATTTTGATTCAAACAAGAATTGTCAATGGATGCTAAAACCATTTATAAAAAATTATTGAGAACAGTAAATTCACACAATATCAATGTATCAAACCCTACAAATTAGGTTTTATTTAGTAAGGAAACAAGTTATTTTTACCATGAAAAGATCTGATGGACACTGCCTTGACCAAGTTATCAAACTTAGCATTCAGTAAGAAGAAAAACTGATGTTACAAATCTCTTGTGATGCAAAAGTGGAAAATAGCCTGCTTATTATAGCCGTAATTACTTACTTGAATGAATCAAATCATGAGGAAACAACAGAAAAACATACATTGCAGGATTTTTTACATGTCTGACCAAAATACTTGAAAACTTAAAATGCCATAGAAGGAAAAAAATAAGTAAGATAATTCTCTAGATTGAAGGGGACTAAAATATAATAATAACTGAAAGTAAATAGTGACCAGTGATTGAATGTTTGATTAAATGTTAAGCTGGTCTAGGGAACAATTTTGGTATTACTGGGGAAAATTCAAACATAAAATACATATTAGTGATGTTAAGTTTCTTGGGGATAATACTGATATTATGACTATGTAGAAAATGCCTTGATTCTTTTGAGATATACATTATTTACTGATAAAGTGTCTGGATATCATTAACTATATATATGTATTACATGTATGTACATATATAGGTATACATGTATCATATGTATGTACATACATATTTGTAGATAGGCAAATGTGGTGAGTTGTTAAAAGTGTCCAACAGTTAACAGCTATTTAACAATTGTTTAAATGTTTAGTTGATTGAAAAAACAAAACTGAATATTAATTGCATAATTCTCTAGGTTTTCCGGCAGGTTTTAATTTTTTTCGAAATAAATCCAAGGGAAAATGTTATTGAGCTATATCTCCCTTGAATTTCTGAACTATCTGCCTGCCCACTTCCCAGCTTAGCTTCTGGCAAAGTTTTCCTGTCATGCTACACTTCTTTAATATTATGTATAGTGTGACTTAGTGGTTAAGAATCTAAATTCTAGAGGCAGGCAGCCTGGGTTTGATTCCTGAGGTCCACCTTTGTATTTCTGTGGACGAATTGTAAAATCTTTCTGTATCTTTTTAAAAGTGGTTTCTTAGAAATTAAAATATAGTTGAGTAAAAAGCTTAATAGATGTGCTATTTATTAAAATAAATGCCTCTGATAAGTCACTAAACATTTCAAAGTATGAGACTCCTACTGAGGAAAAGCCTAAAAAATAATGCCTAGCTAATTGGTAGGTAATATATATGGAAAGTCCAGTGACAAAGATTCTTTGCTTGGTCAAATTTTTGGCCACTTCCAAACCTTCTTCTAGGCCCATCTGTGTACTTCTTTGTAAAATCCAGCTATAGAAAATAATGCTGCTAAGGCAATTCAGCAAGATTGCCCCATTATCAATACCTGATCACCTTTGATATCTTATCAAATTCTTTCACTCCTCACCCCTGATATCTGGTCACCTTGGCCTGCCCTCAGCAGGAATCCTGGTAGGTTGGTTGATTCAGCCAGAATTCTCCCTATACTTGATATGTCTTCTTCATAATTTTCCATCCATGAAACTCCCTGTTTCTTGGCTACAAATCCCCACTTGTCCTTGCCGTATTGGAGTCCAGTTCTATACTAGGGTCTCTCTTCCCCTCTTGTTAACAGTCCTGAATAAAATTTGTCTTCACCACTTTACTTGTCTGGCTATTTTTCTTTGGCAGTTTTTGGTACTGAGATGCAGATCTGGATCAGAACTACCACTGCATTCTCAGACGTGGCAACAGAACCTCTCAGCACACACCAGGACCTTTGTCTCCAGACTGCTTGCTCATTCAGGTACTTGATGGTGAGCCCAACTCCAAAATCCATTGCTCCAGATAAATGTCCACTGAAGCATGGTGAGGACAAATTTTAATTATTAAGATTGTGAATATACTCTGAAGTTGGGTTAGAGACTCAGTCTTCTTTTGAAAGGTACCTCCTAGGCTGGAAGATCTTCCTGCCTCCTTGTTCACAGTGGGAATTATTATTCCTGCTTCCCTAGGCTGAATGTCTTTCTTTCTGGCTCTCTGTGAGGCCCCTCTAGCCTCTCTATTCTTCCCATTCTCTCTGTTGGATCCTCTTCTCCCATGAGAGCTACTCGGTCAGCTAAAAACCCCTAGTTTAAAGCCTCTGCTGACTTTATAGTCAACCACTATGGTCCAAATGCTGTTTGCTTTCTTTCCCATGGACAAAGCTTTACTGAAAACTTTCCTGAGCCACAGTGACTCATTTGGGGCTCCTGAGATATCATCAAATTAGTCCACCTGAAAGGGAGTCCTAGAGCAAAACAAAATAAAAATTTCAGATGCACATTGGTCCACTTATTTTGCTTGGTACAAAGAAGCCAAAAAATGGCTAAATCATTCAAATCTTACTCAAACTACTGAAGCTATTAGACAACGTTCCCAGAAAAAAAATTGCAAGCTGGTGAACTTTCTAGAGTCCCCACAACTCTTCCACCCTCCCCTCTCAGCTCTCTTTTATATCAATTTCTCCCTGAATGTCCTTTATTAGCCACATCTCCAGCCTCTGAATTCTCTGTAATCATAAGGTTTACTGGGCCTCCATCTCTTGCCAATAAAGACAAGGGTGAGTCTGGTACACATTCTCAAGCACGGATAACAGAAGAAATTACATTTAAACCTAGGACTTGATACAAATCACATGCCATAGCTAAGGACTTTCTGACCCCAGAAAGAAAGGGAAAGATTTATTGAACAATTTAGAATATTTCTCAGCGGATACTCTCTAAGATTCCTTGATTTATCGTAACTTACCCGCCTACTGTTTGAGCCTGGAGATGCCTCCCTTCGGTTTGAAATAGCCAAATATACCACCATCTCTGAAGACCTTCAAGGATATGGAACTGCTGGGGTTCAGGGGAGCCCTTAGCTCCCGTGAGAGGATGTTCCTCCAAGGTTCTTGGTCTCCTGCTCTCTCAAGAATGAAAGAGAGAACCAGGTGCACTCACAAAGTAAATACCAGACCCCAAACAGAGTTTTTGCAGAAAGTGAATTTATTTTAGGAGGAGAAAGAGAAAAAAGAAGAGAGAAAACTCCCACGAAGAGTGTGGAAGGGAATTCCAGAGGGGAAATCCCGCCAGATGAGGGTGACAGGGACATTTAGCCTGGGAGGAATTCCCTCCTTCTCCAAGTCCCTTGGCCAATGAAAAGAGTTCCCTTCAACTTCAGCTGGAGTGATTGACTTTTGATTCTTCCCGCACTGCGAAAATTAAAACAGAAACTGTTAAATCTCCCAGATTGAGAGAGATGGAGGGGGGCATGGCACTGGGAAGTTCTTGCCTTAAAACTACGCCCCATTGTGGACCCAGAAAGAGAACATCTTCCCTCAGGACTATCACTGATTTTCATCAGAGAATGAGGCAAATAAGAGAAAAATTACTAGGAGCCATCTCTCAAGTCTATCCCACCAAAACTGAGTGCTTACATATCCAAAATTGTAAGCAACTAAAGGATGAAACTTGCTATCGTCAACAACTATAGACAACATGGAAAGAACACTTTAAGCTGGAACTGACTTGACAGTTACTGCTCTGCCCACAAGCTTTGTAAATGGCCTCAGACTGGAGATCCATTAAAGAAAAATAGTATCTGGCAAAATTAAAACATATGTGAGTTCCACACATTAGTCTAACATTATGTAAATAGTATTTCGAAAAGATTGGAAACTACATGCCACAAGCTTATGGCATTGCAAATGAAATGGTTGAAACAACCTAAGAATTTAAACTCAGAGCAAGCTCCAAAATCACTGGCTCCTATTGATTTAGACACTTGCTGATATTATAAAGAAAAAGGACAATGGGCCTGGGATCATCCAGACATGAAGAATAAACAATGACAACTGAGTACCTTCCACATCAAAGATTGTTCCCTCTCTTCCAGGGAAGTAAATTTCCAATGCTTTCAGTTACCACTAAACTCACAAAGAGAAATACCTTCTCCAGGCTTTAGCAAAACAAAGGTCAAAACGTGGCTACACACAAAATTCAGCTATGCTCACTGTTTATATTTTATATTTTTATTTACTTATTTATTGAGACAAAGTCTCACTCTGTCACCCAGGCTGGAGTGCAGTGGCACAACCTTGGCTCATTGCAACCTCTGCCTCCCAGGCTCAAGTGATTCTCCTGCCTCAGCCTCCCAAGTAGCTGGGACTACAGTTGCGCGTCACCATGCCTGCCTAATTTTTTGGATTTTTAGTAGTGACAGGGTTTTACCATGTTGGTCAGGCTGGTCTCGAACTCCTGACATCAAATGATCTGCCCACTTCAGCCTCCCAAAGTTCTGTGATTATAGCTGTAAACCACCGAGCCCGGAAACTTTGCGTTAAATAGCAGGGTCATGATATTTCATCTTCAAGTTAAATCATCAGACTGAGTCTCTGCTATTAACTACTTTTATCTCCCTGAAACAAAATGACAGTAGAAAATTTGGTGGGGGGGGGGTGGGGGTCTTGTCGCATATTGTAAATAAATACCTAATTTCTCTATGATTGCCTCATTCCTTATGACTAGTGACTCATGCCATGACTAGGGATATATCCCCAAACCCAGTAGCCTGGGACCCTCTAACCAGATTCTTTTGAAAATTTTAAGGACTGTCTACTTTCATGTCTCACTCTTAGACTTCCCAATTATTCCCCGTCCTTATACTTGTTTTTGTATGAATAGGAAGAACATGTTCTTTGAGTGTTACCTCAAAAGTATAATGGACACCAGAGATATCTAAGATATTGTAGTCTAGCCCTAGACCCATTAACTAAGGTATATCCTTGTTGCCTGCAAGCCATGGCCACAACCACCACATTTGTCCAAGATCCTTTTATTAATAAAGCGTAATACTTTTCTGCATCTCTACTGACCTCTTTGAAACTTTAAAATTCTCCCCCTCCCACATCACTGTACATCAGTTTTTAAACCTAAACCTTGCCACTTGCTTCCTTTATCAACAGATCAGACACCTCACAATTATGTCACTAACACTAGATCATTACCTTATTCTAGGCTAAGTTTATTGGAAAACCCCCTTGTTCAAGTTGTGTTGATGGCTGCTACCTCAGGAGGCACAATGGGACCTGCCAGGTCCTATGTCAAATTAGCAGTCCACAAGAAAGGGAACTGGTGATTTCAAGTTAAAATTAAGTTAATGGTGAAAGTATATCACCACTGGCTGCAGTCCTCATATCATCTTAGATTGAATACAGATTTTTTCCCATTTATTTATTTTATTACATTTTAGGTTTGGGGTACATGTGAAGAACATGCAAAATTGTTGCATAGGAACACACGTGGCAGTGTGATTTGCTGCCTTCCTCCCCATCACCTACATCTGGCATTTCTCCCCTTGCTATCTCT
>NW_016107669.1:112800-200765 GCF_001604975.1 Cebus imitator
TAGAGGATTTGCTGAGCTGCTGTGGGGTCCTCCCCGCTGCCGAGTGAACTTCCCTGCAGTCCTGTTTATATGGGTGTAGTTAGAACTGCCTCGGCAAGGGTGCCCTGCCTCTTTAAGGCGGAGTCTCTCTGTAGTGGCGGGTTGCCTTGGCAACGGCGGGCTGCCTCAACAATGGCAGGTTGCCTTGGCAACAGCGGTCTGCCTCAGCATTGGCTGACTACCTCCGTAGTGGCGGGCTGCCTCGGTAATGGCGGCCGCCCCTCCCCCACAGAGCTGGACCATCCCGGGTTCAGCTGCACTTGCTGTGAAACTCTCAATCCAGAGTTTCTGGTTGCTGTTCTTTTGTGGGGGTGGGACCAGCCGAGCCTGATCGCCTGGCTCCCTGCCTCAGAGCCTTTTTTAAGTTGGTGTTCCAGTCGCGGTGCCGGGGTCTGTTTGTTTTCCCCTGCGGCCACTCACTGCGCTGGCTTAAACAGCGGCACTGAGGTTTGTGGTGCTTTTGTTTTTTTTTTTTTTTTTTTATTTTGCCCTGGAATCTACTGTCCTGGTTCTCTGCTCAGTCCCATTTTTAAACAGACGAATGGGCGACTTCCTGTGGCTCCAATCGCCAGCCAAAAGGGCACCCAGACCAGTGAATTTTGTACGGAGAACCGCGGCTCCGGGGCGCCGACAAAGCAGCCACGCGGGGCAAAGCAGCGGCGCCTGCTAGCACAGCCGCGCTGGCCGAAACAGCCGCGCTGGCAACCTGTGGAGCACCTCCGCCCGGGAATTTCCTAGTCTGTGGGCAATAAAAATGCGGCGTCCACTCACCCTCCGCACTTTCACTGGGAGCTGCAATCCCGAGCTGTTCCTAAACAGCCATCTTGGATCGATCTCCGAATATAGATTTTTTTTTTAACAGCTCCAGAACTTTGATATCCAGGGAGACTACAGACCTTTCCTGGCAATATACTTCACTTTGGTCAGTCTCCTGAGCCAGCAGTGAAAGTGCTTTCAAAAACACTGCCATTTCGATCATTAAAAAATCTGGAGACCACAGATGCCGGAGAGGATGTGGAGAAATAGGAACACTTTTACACTGTTGGTGGGAGTGTAAATTAGTTCAACCATTGTGGAATACAGTGTGGCAATTCCTCAAGGACCTAGAAATAGAAATTCCATTTGACCCAGCAATCCCATTACTGGGTATATATCCAAAGGATTATAAATCATTCTACTATAAGGACACATGCAAATGAATGTTCATTGCAGCACTGTTTACAATAGCAAAGACCTGGAACTAACCCAAATGCCCATCGATGATAGACTGGACAGGGAAAATGTGGCACATATACACCATGGAATGTTATGCAGCCATGAAAAACGATGAGTTCGTATCCTTTGTAGGGACATGGATGAACCTGGAAACCATCATTCTCAGCAAACTGACACAAGAGGAGAAAATCAAACACCACATGTTCTCACTCATAGGTGGGTGTTGAACAATGAGAACACATGGACACAGGGAGGGGAGCACTACACACTGGGGTCTGTTGGGGGGAAATAGGGGAGGGAGAGCAGGGCGTTGGGAGTTGGGGAGAGAGAGCATGGGGAGAAATGCCAGATATAGGTGGAGGGGAGGAAGGCAGCAAATCACATTGCCATGTGTGTACCTATGCAACAATCTTGCGTGTTCTTCACATGTACCCCAGAACCTAAAATGAAATTTAAAAAAAAAAACTGCCATTTTCCCAGAACAGTGTTTGTGATTGCATCAACATATTGAGTTGGAACCCAGCATTTAGAGGCTTCTGTGGGGCCCTGCTGAAATACCATCATGTTGTAGTATTCATGACCTTAGGTTCACTGACCACATTTTAAATGAAGCCCATTGGCAGTTTCTCAATCTGCCCTTGAACACTGAATCCCTACAGTGCTGGCCAGAAACAGTTGAGTTAGGCATGTTTGCTTCCCTCCAGGAATCTTTAGTGCTGATCTGGACTTGTTCTAGCTTAAGTGAGTCTCACATCTTCCCCAGACTAATTGTACATGCCGGGCAGGGTTAGTGTAGGAAGGGTTCCTGGGCACACTTAACAGATCATACCTTCAGGTTTTCCTTTATTCAACACTTATGTGTGTTATTTCTGCCTGCAGAGAGGCTCCTTCTTGTTCTTTCCCACATTTGCATCATTCTGTGTAGTATCTTTGGTGGGTTTACTGCTTAAACACTGCAATGTGGAGCCCGCCACTCTGATCTTGGCCCTACTGGTCACTTTTGTTTATCTCAATGGGTCTTATACTCAATGTCCTATTCTCAATATCTGTACTTGGGGACCAGTCCCTTATACATGACTTTCTACATGGCAGGTAGAAGAACTGTAATCAAGTGAATCTTGTTTTAGCTTGGAGCCTGTGCTATCAAGAAGAACATGTGTGTTTAGTCTCTTTCTAGAGGACCTTCAGGTCCACCAGCTCCCTGTCTGTGCTGCTTCCCACATCCTGTCTTTTGCTGACCAGGGCCTGGCCTGTGGATTCCCCAGGGAACTGGACTGAGGCCGGTGGCAGGCTGCCTCAAGTGGTGCAGGAGTCCTCAGCCACCATCCCCACTGAAGCTTCAGCGTCCATGCAGTTGAGGGGCCAAGTGGTTACCTCAGTCACCATCATCTCAGTCACCGGGTCCATGGCAGGTTTTTCCAAGCCATCTCAGGCTCAAGCTGCCACTATGATGATTGTGTCACCAAATTTTAAATCAGCCCAAGTGGCTGCTAATTGCTCTTACCTGGGCTTGCATAAGAGCAGAGGGAATGAAGGTTAACATTTATTGTGAGAACCACTCTTCCTTTAGATAGTACATGACATTGACATGTTATGGAAACAGAGATGATTCATGACAGCAGCTGACACTCAGTCAAAAATGAAACCCAAATGGCAGAACTCTTAGAGGCAATGCTATTACCCCCCAGCAGATTGCTATATTTTTAAAGATGGACAAAAATTCCAATGAGACCTGCAGAAATGGATTGGTTGATAAATATGCTAAATTATCAGCTTCTTCCCCAGCAACCCAAGACAGTCAGGTGGTTTCTAAGTCTTGATATTATTCCTTTGGGTCTTACTTCAAGGCCCTGGACTCCAATTGGGATTATTCAGCCTCTCTGAAAGTGGGTAGTTTTTTGAACAACTTCTAAGAAAATAATAAAAGGAATTGCTATGGAGAAAATAACAGCTTCAGACACAGAAGACAATTGTAAGGGCAAAAGCCAGATGTTTCATTTACTTGGACGGACCATAGAAACACCAAGGCTGTCAGGTGGTAGCTTCTAAGTTTATCTCTCAGCTCTTTGTGTATGGTTTACTTAATGTGACCCACCACAGAAAGAACAAAATGGGAGCTTTATTAGATAAACAGCGGTTTGGACTCTTTAGCTTTTATTCAGACCAAGTCCTTGCTACATTTGACTCATCTGCCAGAAACACAACCCTGGAAAAACTGTAATGTGGGGCAAGGAAGGGAGGTAGCTCCCACCTGGAACCTTCTTCCACTTGCAAATAGATCTTTTTCAATTAGCAAAAGCACAAGGCTAATGATATAATATAGATATTTTTCGCCTCCAAATCACATGTTGAAATTTGATCCTCAGTTTGGAAGTGGTGCCTAGTGGAGGCATTTTGGTCATGGGGCAGATCTTTCATGAACATCTCGGTGCCATCTTCACAGTAATGAGTTTTTCCTCTATTAGTTTCTCTGAGAACCGATTGTTAGAAAGAGCCTGGCATCACCCTCCTCTTTCTCTTGCTCCTTTTCTCACCATGTGATACACTGGCTCTCCTTTACCTTCTTCCATGAGTGGAAGCTTCCTGAAGCCCTCACTAGAAGCAAATGCTGGTGCCATGCTTTTTAAAGAAGCCTTTTTTAGAATATTTGTGTAAATGTGAAGGGTACAAGTGCAATTTTGATGTATGACTATATTACATAGTGATAAAGTCTGGGCTTTTAATGTATCCACCACCTAAATAATGTATATTGTATCCATTCGTAATTTCTCATCATCCACCCTCCTTTCTTCCCTATCACCTTTCTGAGTCTCTGATGTCTATCAGTCCACACTCTGTGTCCAGGTATACACATTATTTACCTTCTGCTAATAGGTAAGAACTTGCTGTATTTGTCTTTCTGCTTCTGAGTTGTTTCACTTAAGATAATGACCTCCAATTCTATCCCTGTTGCTGCAAAATACATGATTTCATTCTTTTTTATGGCTGAATGGTAGACTATTGTGTATGTATACCACATTTTCTTTATTCAACAATCTGCTAATGGACCAGATATTTAGGTTGATTCTTTTTCTTTGCTATTGCGAATAGTGCCGTGATCTTTTTGAGATCATGATTTCTTTAACCTTGAGTAGATACCTGGTAGTGGGATTGCGGGATTGAATGGTAGTTCTATTTTTAGTTCTTTGAAAAATCTTCATCTGATTTTCATGAAGATTGTACTAGGTAGCTGAGCACTATGCCTCATGCCTCTAATCCCAGCACTTTGGGAGGCTGAGATAGAAGGATCATTTGTGCCCAGGAGTTTGAGACATGTCTGGGCAACATAGTGAGACCCTGTCTCTACAAAAAAATTAGTCTGATGTGGTGGTGCATTCTTATGGTCCCAGCTGCTTGGGAGGCTGAGGTGGAAGGATAGATTGAGCCTAGGAGGTTAAGGCTACAGTGAGTTGTGATAGTGCCGCTGTACTCCAACCCGTGTGACAGAATGAGAGCCTGTCTGCAAACAGTCAAGCAAACAAACAAGATTGTACTAATTTACATCCTCACCAACAGTTTAGTCAGCATTCTCTTCTCTGCATCCTCAACCATCTATAATTTTTTGGCTTTTTAACAACAGCCATTCTGATTGGTATAAGATGATATATCATTGTGGTTTTAATTTTCATTTCTGTAATGCTTAGTAATGTTGGACATTTTTTCATATATTTGTTGGCCATATGTATGTCATTTTCTGAAACCTGTCTATTAACATCCTTTGCACACCATTTATATATATATTGCACTTTAGGTTCTGGGGTACATGTGCAGAACATGCAGGATTGCTGCATAGGTACATACATGGCAATGTGGTTTGCTGCCTCCATCCCCCCGTCACCTATCTTTGGCATTTCTCCCCATGTTCCCTCCCCAACCTCTCTACCCCCCACTGTCCCTTCCCTATTTCCCACCAACAGACCCCAGTGTGTGATGTTCTCCTCCCTGT
This sequence comes from Cebus imitator, assembly GCF_001604975.1. NCBI lineage: Eukaryota > Metazoa > Chordata > Mammalia > Primates > Cebidae > Cebus > Cebus imitator. Next base: position 118,040 of record NW_016107669.1, read on the forward strand.
GTCCATGTGTTCTCACTGTTCATCACCATCCTATGAGTAAGAACATGCAGTGTTTGATTTTCTGTTCTTGTATCAGTTTCCTGAGAATAATGGTTTCCGGATTCATCAATGTCCCTACAAAGGACATGAACTCATCATTTTTGATGGCTGCATAGTATTCCATGGTGTGCATGTGCCACATTTTCCTTGTCCAGTCTATCATTGATGGGTATTTGGGTTGTTCAGGTCTTTGCTGTTGTAAACAGTGCCACAATGAACATATGTGATCATGTGTCTTTATAGAACAATTTATAATCCTTTGGATATATACCCAGTAATGAGACTGCTGGATCAAATGGAATTTCTATTTCTAGATCCTTGAGGAATCACCACACTGTCTTCCACAATGATTGAGCTAATTTACACTCCCACCAACAGTGTAAAAGTGTTCCTATTTCTTCACATCCTCTCCAGCATCTGTTGTCTCCAGATTTTTAGTGATCGCCATTCTAACTGGCGTGAGTTGGTATCTCAAAGTAGTTTTGATTTGCATTTCTCTAATGACCAGTGATGATGAGCATTTTTTCATATGTTTGTTGGCCTCACATATGTCTTCTTTTGAAAAGTGTCTGTTCATATCCTTTGCCCACTTTTTAATGGGTTTGTTTTTATCTTGTAAACCTGTTTTAGTTCTTTATAGATTCTGCATATAAGCCCTTTGTCAGATGGGTAGATTGCAAAATTTTTTCCCATTCTGTTGGTTGTCAGTTCACTCTAATGATTGTTTCTTTTGCTATATGGAAACTCTGGAGTTTAATTAGATCCCATTTGTCTATTTTGGCTTTTGTTACCAGTGCTTTTGGTTTTTAGTCGTGAAGTCCTTGCCTACGCCTATGTCCTGAATGGTTTTGCCTAGATTTTCTTCTAGGATTTTTATGGTGTTAGGTCTTATGTTTAAGTATTTAATCCATCTGGAGTTAATTTTAGTGTAAGGTGTCAGGAAGGGGTCCAGTTTCTACTTTCTACACATGCTAGCCAATTTTCCCAATGCCATTTATTAAACAAGGAATCCTTTCCCCATTGCTTGTTTTTGTCAGGTTTGTCCAAGTTCAGTTGGTTGTAGATGTGTTGCATTTCCTCTGAGGCCTCTGTTCTGTTCCATTGGTCTATATCTCTGTTTTGATATCAGTATCATGCTGTTTTGATTACTGTAGCCTTGTAGTATAGTTTGAAATCAGGTAGTGTGATGCCTCCAAGTTTGTTATTTTTGCATAGAATTGACTTGGCTATGTGGGTTCTCTTTTCATTCCATATGAAGTTTAAGGTGGTTTTTTTCCAGTTCTGTGAAGAGGGTCATAGGTAGCTTGACGGGGAGAGCATTGAATCTATACATTAGTTTAGGCAGCATGGCCATTTTCACAATATTGATTCTTCCTAACCATAAGCATGAAATGTTTTTCCATCTCTTTGTGTCCTCTCCCATTTCAGTGAGCAGTGGTTTGCAGTTCTCCTTGAAGAGGTCCTTTACATCTTTTGTTAGTTGTATTTCTAGGTATTTTATTCTCTTTGTAGCAATTGTGCATTTGCCCACTTTTTAATGAGATTATTTTTATTCCATTTTTTTAGTTGTTGAATTATTTGTAAATACTGGATATTAGTTCCCTGTCAAATGCATAGTTTGCAAATATTTTCTCTCTTTCTGTAGGTTGTCTGTTCAATATGTTGATTATTTCTTTTGCTGTGCAGAAGGTTTTTAGTTCAATTAAGTTTCATTTGCCTACTTTCATTTTAAACAGCTAGCAAATTTTCCCAGCATTGTTTATTGAACAAGGAGTCCTTTACCCACTGCTTGTTTTGGTCAGTTTTGTTTAAGATCAGATAGTTGTAGGTATGTGGCCTTATTTCTGGGTTCTTTATTCTTTTCCACTGGTCTCTGTGTCTGTTTTTGTGCCAGTACCATGCTGTTTTGGTTACTCTAGTCCTATAGCATAGTTTGAAGTCAGATAGCATGATACCTCCAGCTTGGTTCTGTTTCCTTTGGATGTCCTTGTCTATAGAATCTTTTTTGGTTTCATGTGAATTTTAAAATGGCTTTTTCTTTTAGTTCTGTGAAGAACGCCAATGATACTTTAATGGGAATAGCTTTGAGCTGATAAATTGCTTTGGGCAGTATGGCCATTTTAACAATATTGATTCTTCCTATCCATGAGAATGGATTTTTTTATTTGTTTGTGTCATCTTTGGTTTCTTTGAGTAGTGTCTTGTAGTTCTCTTTGTGGAGCTCTTTCACCTCCCTAGTTAGCTGTATTCCTAGATATATTATTCTTCTTGTGGCAGTTGCGAATGGGATTTGGTTCTTGGTTTGATTGTACAGAAATGTTAGTAATTTTTGCACATTGATTTTGTATCCTGAGACTTTACTGAAGTTATTATCAGCTTAAGGGGCTTTTGGGCAAACATGATCAGAAAAGAAAACCAATATTCATTCAATTTGAGTTATTGTTGTTGTTTTATAACAATCTTAGTTTAAAGCCACTTTTATTCCATAGGTTTAATCTTATGTGGCACATACGAGGCACTCAATATAATATCTGTTGATTGATTTATCATCTATGTCATATTTACATATAAAATGTAGCATAGAGAATAAAGCAATGAATCACACATAAAATTGTTTTCCTGAAACTCAGATTTAATGGGAGTCAGAACTTTGACAAATTTATTCCAGAGCAACCAAAGTAATGTCAAGCTCTATAACTTGTCTTCTGGCTTCATCTGTTTTAGGGCACTCCCTGTAAGTTCTATACCACTGAATTTTCCTCCCACCAGGCCATTGCTGGACAATATGGTCTAGTCTAAACCATAGAGACCCAGAGGGCTCTTCCCCAGTCACCCTTCCCTTTTCTACCTTCTTACTGCACCTAGATGATCTCATTCAGTTCTAGCATTTTATAATATTGCTGATAACCTCTAATCTGCAGGCTTGTCTTTTATATTCAATTGCCTATTTGACATCCCCACTCAGGCAACCAATAGGTATCTCAAACACAGTATGAATAAAGTAGAACTCATATTTTTAACTCCTCACTTCCCCGAAGAGATTATTCCTCTTCGTCTCCTTCAATTCAATAAATGCTACCACTTTGCCCTCAGATAATTAAGGCAAAAAAATTAAAATGTAGACATTTTCATGGCTAGATTTTTTTAACCCACTCACACCTCCTTCCGAAATCCTAATTATTAATAAATCCTGTTTACTTATCTCCAAATCATAATCCAAGCCCCTCTACGTGTTTCCAGAAATCACCCTCGTTCTGAACTGCGGTATCCTGGTAGGTGGTCTCCCATCTCCATTCTTACTTTTCTTTATCTATTTTCTTAAAATTTGACACAAGGTTTTTTTAAAAAATGTAATAAGAGTGTGCCATTTCTCTGCTTTAAAAATCTCCCACTTGGCAGGCAGAATAGTGGCCACCCAAAGATAATTTCATTCTAATCCCTGGAAACCACAAAGGTGTTGCAGATGGAATGAAGTGGCTAATCAGCTAACTCTCAAATAAAAAAAAATTGTCCATATGGGCCCAAAATAATGCTTTACATGTAGAAGACAGAAGCAGAAGAGTCTAAATCAGAGTGATACAGTGTGAGAAAATGTTTTGTTTGGTTTTTTACATAAGCCATTCACTTTGGCTGGAAAATGTGAAAAAAAATTAACCAATCATTTCAGGGTTTAAAGATGGAAGGGGACCCATGAGCCAAGGAAGAAGAGCAGACTTTAGAATCTAGGAGAAGGTAAGAATGTGAATTTCTCACCAGCGCGTCCGAAGCAGAACTCAGCTATGCTAACATCTTGATTTTAGCTCACTGAGACATACTTCGGACTTCTAATCCCCAGAACTGTAAAATAAATTTAATCCCCAGAACTGTGAAATAATAAATTTGTGTTGTTTTAAACTACTGAGTTTGTGATAATTTGTTAGGGTAGCAATAGGAAACTAATATACCTTCCCAAGGCTTCTCATTGCTCAAAAAATAAAATACAAAATCTATCATCTGTGTTACACACCCAACAAGATCAAGTCTCCAATCCCATCACCAACAACCTTGGTCTTTTATGGGTTCCTCAAATATGCATAGGTGATTTCTGCCTCGAGGAGTCTTCACTACCTCTCCTCCACACCTTACTTGTTCATCTGCCATGGCTGACTTCTCCCTATTCATGTCTCAGCTTGACTGCTCACCTTTTCCTATACAGCTTTTCTAATCATTGTATCTAAAGTAACTCCCAGTATTCTTTATCACATCCCCCCATCTTGCCTCCAGCATAGCACTTACTAATTTCTGCTTTTTTCTTCTTCATGTATTTATTTATATCTGCTTCCCTGCTCCCCTCAATTAGAAAGTAAGTTGCATGAGGACAGAATCTGTAATTATGATGATAACTAGTAGGCACTGTAGAGTATTTACTGCATGGAATGCATGAATAAATGATGCAATGAGTGGAAGCTGATTTGTCGTTCTGAATATGAGGACTTATCATAATTTTAAAGAAAGCATAAAAATTTTCATAAATTAGTAGGAAAGTTAGAGTAACAAGAAATGAGTTACATGATTCTTTTCACTGACTCCCATGAATATTTTCACTGACCCTACATTGTTTCATGGGTGGGAGCAATATTCATCATTCTTCAATAGTTCCTTTGGTGGAGGTTTTCCGCCAGTGAGTCCTAAAAAGCTCTACTAAACAAATGGAGACTTGAGACTGGTGGGCAAGCAATCGATCAGTAGGAGCCATAACACCACAAATGATGGGAGAGTCCTGAAAGGGGGAGGGTATTATGAGAAGAGAAGGCTTTCATGCAGCTGCTTCTGGATTTGGAAGAAAATTTCTAAAGTTTGTTTTAGTAACTAAGGTATGAACTTGGTGATATTATGAATAAAATGCCAAAGAAAGATTCTGCAAATTAAATATTGCCATTAAAAAGAGGTGGGAAAGGTGCTGAGCTCAGTTCCCACTTCCTCCATGAAGCCTTGGCTGACCAGCAGTGGGAATTTTTTCTTCCCACTAAGGATCTTGCGTTCAGATTGGTGGTAAGGATAAATAGTATAAACTCAAATGAATAAAAATTAAAAATTTCTCTTTTCTTTAAATTTTAGTTTAAGTTCTGAGATGCATGTGTAGGATGTGCAGATTTGTTACATAGGTAAATGTGTGCCCAAAACATGGCTCTTAAAATTTGTTTAGAAATTGGAATTTGCCTTACTATTTAGGTCTCAAAGGAGTAAGGTCTGTGATGTCCAGAGAATCAGGTCTCTCAGGCTGTGCTCTTACAATTTAGTAGGTCTCTGATTAAATGATTAGGTCTCTCAGGCTCTGCTCTGAAGTAAATGCCAACTAAATCTCTTTAGAATTATTTCAAATATCCAAACAATTCTCTACTAGTGACATAAATATCGGCATCAATTTCTTTGTAAACATATTCTCCTATGATTGAGAAGATAGAGTTTAATTGTGGAATCTACTTTAAAAACTATTGTCAGGCAACCAACTGGCCTCTCAAACTTTTATCAGGAAAATTCAGGTGAGAAAAAATTTAAATCTATTTTTGCTAGAAATATTAATCACCTGAAACATTTCTTTCTCTAAGTTATTTAGAGTTTTTTTCTTAAAACTCCAATTTTTCAATGTTTTAATATCTTTAAATTTTTTTAAATCTAAAGTCTATTGTATAAGCTTCAGACAAATGATTATCATTCATTTATATCATTTCTGAATTCGATAGGAGCCTAAATTTATACTGAGAAATAAAAGCACACTTTTATAGTAATAACAGAATACATTAATGAAGACTTTGAAACTTATTTAAATTATGTAATTTGTCATATTACTTATAAACATGATGAAATGAATTATTAACCTGTACAAGGAAATAGTGTTTAAAATTTTTGTGTTGGGCATTCCTATGTATTAAACAAATTATATAAGTAAGGATTATAATTTCAAATGAGTCTTTCAAACCCCAATATAACTTTGGGGGCTGTTCTAGTTTCTTTGTGATTCTTAGAAAAATAAAATAACAATGTGAAACTTATTTCTGCCTGACCAATAAACAACTGGATGAACTGAAGGAAATTTTATATTATATAACTTCAAGGTGCCAAGGGCAAGGCAGTTAATGAAAAAATTTATTTAAATTATATGTTTCAAATATTATTTTTAAAATATTGATCTTAAAGGTATATCAGCCAGGTGCAGTGGCTCATGCTTACAATCTCAACACTTTGGGAGGCTGAGGCTGCCGGATTACTTGAGGTCAGGAGTTTGAGACAAGCCTGGCAACATAGTGAAACCCTGTCTCTACTAAAAATACAGAAAAAAAAAAAAATAGCCAGGTATGGTGGCACATGCCTGTAATCCCATACTCGAGAGGCTGAGGCAGGAGAATCACTTGAACCTAGGAGGTAGAGTTTGCAGTGAGCCAAGATTGCACCTCTGCACTCCAGCCTGGGCAACAGAGTGAGACCCTGTTTCAAATAATAAAAAAGATTTTTTAAAAAAGATATATTATCTTCAGATAATCTGAGATTTGAAAGTTAGTAATATTTTTACAGCCAAAAAGAAGAGGTCTTCCTATATCTCTCCAAAACGGTTTTCTTCTGTTCCCAAACTTCAGAGTATAGTTGTGGTCAATGAATATCCAGAAAAATATCTATCTAGAAATATCTAGAAGGGTCAGTTAACCTTTTAAAGCAAGTAGGTAGCAGAAAGTGGGCATTCAATAAATATCAGCACAATTAATAAATGATTCCCAAAGTAACAAAGATAAATGAGGTAGATTGAAGTAAAATGCTCCCCAATAGGTAAGAACTCTTTGTCTATAAGGACATATAAGTAATAAATAATGAAAGTTTTAAAAATATACCAAAATTATAATAAATATGAACACCCTAGAATCTACGAATACAATGAAAACACATGACATTTGAAACAGTAGAAGTTGACACCAAAGATATATTGCTTCTGTAGAGGAGATGACCTTAAGATTGCATTACCAGCTGGGTGCAGTGGCTCACGTCTGTAATCCCAGCACTTTGGGAGGCCAACGCTGACAGATCATGAGGTCAGGAGTTCAAGACCAGCCAGGCCAACATAGTAAAACCCCATCTCTACTAAAAATGTAAAAAATTAGCCAGGCGTGGTGGCAGGTACCTGTAATCCCAGCTACTTGGGAAGCTGAGGCAGGAGAATCGCTTGAACCTGGGAGGTGGAGGTTGCAGTGAGTGGAGAACACGCCACTGCACTCCAACCTGGGCAACAGTGCAAGACTCCGTCTCAAAAAATAATAATAATAAAAACGTTTGCATTACCACATGATATGAACATATGCCTGAATAGTTTGAGATGCATGCAGGATTGCCAGCAAATTATTATTATTTATAACTAGCGATGCCAATACCATGAAAGTGGCGTAGGCAGTTGCTCAATGAATCAATTTGTAATAGTATTCACAGTAGATTTGTAAAGTACAGAAAACATTGGTTGGGTTCCCATGATTATTGTGGACTTAATCACATTATAAAGCACAGCAGACCTAAAAGCATGCCATTTTATTTAATTAATAAAAAAATTCTTTCTTAATTATTGAAGCAATAGCCATTGCAAACAATTAAAAATGGAGGAAGATATAAAGGAGAAAATATAATTGGCTGCTAATTTTTATTGCATAGAAAAAACTAGGAATATTTAGATGTATTTCCATGTCATTTTTTTTTAACTTTCATACATAAGCAGTTATTTGAAAATTGCGATTATTCTGTGTATAAAACTGACTAAATGGTTATACCTCCATTTTTAGCTGTTTTGAATTTTTTATGATTATGAATGAAATTACAGTGGACATCACTTTATGTCAATCTTTGTGGGAGATTTGAATTCTTTATTTCTGGTCAATTCATTATTATTGGTCAAAGGATGTGAATATTTAAGAGTTTCTTTAATTTATTAAAAATTATTTTCCAATAATTGTGTCACTTTTAGATAGCACTATATATTATCATTTCTTTCTAAAAACATCTTGCCATTTTGATAGGCAGAATAAATATAGCCTCATAGCTATTTCAAATTATGTTTCCCTGATTAGTAAGTTAAAACTTTTTAATATGTAAAAAAAAATTATATTTCCTTCAGATTTTTCTGTTCCTGCCATTGATCTATTTTCTAGTGATTATTTGTACTGATTTCTTCCTAAAATACAACTATAGAAACAATATCCTATTTATTTCAATATCCCAGGTTTTTGTTTGATGCTTGATTTTTATTCATGATTTTTGATATATACTTATATAAATAAATTTGTCAACTTTTAACCCTTTTCTTGAATTTTTGATAACATTTAAATTTCATGCACACATGAATAATTTTACATTGTATGCATAAATTGTATTATAAATAACCTGGCTGGTTTCTAGTATAGGCTTTTTTTCTAATTTTCCCTAATGCCTCTGTTTCCTCCCCACTTTAATCCACATTATTTTCCCTCCTCACCCCAGAGGGGTACAAATACCTTAAAAATAGCCTGTTTCCAAAGCAGGTTTTTTTAAGAGTACCCTCCAGTAGTATTTGAGATATTAAATTACTAAGAATATGCAACTGAAAATAGGCATTTAATTTTTTATTGTGATAGAAGACACATAACATAAAATTTATCATCTTACCCCTATGTAAAGCATAGTTCAATATAATTAAGTACATTTGCGTTGTTGTATTAATACAGCCATCACCACCACTCACTCTAGAACTTTATTTTTCCAAACTGAAACTCTGTAACCATTAAAAAATAGCTCCCTGTTCCCACTTGCCACTGACAACCACCACTCTATATTCTGTCTATATAAATTTGACTACTCTAGGTACCTGCAAATGGAATCATAGAATATTTATCCTTTTTGATTGGCTTATTTTAATTAGGATTATGTACCTAATCCATGTTGTAACATGTCAGAATTTCATTCCTTTTTAAGATTAATAATATTTCCTCGTATGTATATACCACAATGTATTTATTCATCATCCTTGGACATTTGGGTTGTTTTCATCTTTTGGCTATGGATGAATAATGCTGCTATTAACATTGGCATAAAAAATAGTCTTTTAAACAACATTTTTAACTAGTACATGTATATTCATTGAAATTTTTTGGGAACGTTGATACTAATTGGTGATATTTAAATTATGGATTAGCTTTACTTAACCCACATAGAGAAGTGTTGTTCTCTGGATCTTTCTCTCAAGACCTCAAAAGCTGTCTTTGTGAAGACAATCTGATGTCTTTCTTCTTCAAAATGTGCTTGAAATATTCACAATAACAGAGAAATGGAATCAACCTAAATGCCCATCAACAGTTGACTGAATAAAGAAAATGTAGTACACATATACCATGGAATACTAAGCAGCCATAAAAAAGAATGAGATCATGTCCTTTGTAGTAACATAGCTGGAGCTCAAGGCCATTATCCTAAGCAAACTAATAGAGGAACAGGAAACGATGTATTGCATGTTCTCACTTATAAGTTGGGAGTTAAACACTGAGAACACATGAATAGAAAGAACACAACGTCAACACTGGGGCTTACTTGATGGTGGAGGGTAGAAGGACAGAGAGGACTGAAAACTACTATTAGGTACTACTGAAATGGTTAAAAATGATTTTAAAAGGTACTGGAAATATACTTCATCATTAGTCAAAAAGGTAATACCTTTAGAAAATTTGTTCTCCCCACGAACGGGGTACGCTCCAAAGTCCAGGCAACATGAGGAAGCATTGTAGAAGATGCTCTCCTTCCTTTGAGCTGAAGAGACCTCAACGATTGTGGCATATTCTAAATTAGTGCCTTATTTCTCCACAATTTTTTTTTCAGACAAATCAGGAATGGCTGAAGAAAATCACACTGTGAAAAATGAGTTTATCCTCACAGGATTTACACGTCACCCAGAGCTGAAGACTCTGCTGTTTATGGTGTTCTTTGCCATCTATCTGATCACCATGGTGGGGAATACTGGTTTGATGGCATTGATTTTTACACACCGTCGACTTCACACACCAATGTACATCTTTCTGGGAAACCTGGCTCTTGTGGATTCTTGCTGTGCCTCTGCCGTTACCCCCAAAATGTTACAGAACTTCTTTTCTGACGACAACAGGATTTCCCTCTGTGAATGTGCAGTACAGTTTTATTTTATTTGCGCTGTGGAAACTGCAGACTGCTTTCTTCTGGCAGCAATGGCCTATGACCGCTATGTGGCCATATGCAGCCCACTGCAGTACCACACCATGATGTCCAAGACACTCTGCATTCAGATGACCACAGGGGCCTTCCTAGCTGGAAATCTGCATTCCATGATTCATGTAGGGCTTGTATTTAGGTTAGTTTTCTGTGGATCAAATTACATCAACCACTTTTACTGTGATATTCTTCCCTTGTATAGACTCTCCTGTGTTGATCCTTATATCAATGAACTGGTGCTATTCATCTTCTCGGGTTCAATTCAAGTCTTTACCATAGGTAGTGTCTTAATATCTTACGTCTACATTCTTCTTACTATCTTCAGAATGAAATCCAAAGAGGGAAGAGCCAAAGCCTTTTCTACCTGTGCATCCCACTTTTTGTCAGTTTCATTATTCTACGGATCTCTTTTCTTCATGTACATTAGACCAAATTTGCTTGAAGAAGGGGCTAGAGATATACCAGCTGCAATTTTATTTACAATAGTAGTTCCCTTACTAAATCCTTTCATTTATAGCCTGAGAAATAAGGAAGTAATAAGTGTCTTAAAAAAAATCTGATGAAGAAATAATCTCAGGAAAGCTGGAAACAAATGACCTCTACTATAGCTTAATGATTTCAATGCAAAAACTTCCATGTGAAATTACACAGAGGAATGCACAAATTGTAAGTAAAATTTTAGTAAAAAGTAAAAAAAAAATTAATATATAATAATACATTCAAATTAAGTGGCAGTAGGTAAGGTTAGAATATAGGTAAGGGAAGATAGAGCTTATCTAAAATAATTGTTTTTGTCTTTTCACTATTGCAAAATCTGAAGTTGGGATTATGGGTAGAGTAATGACAAAAAAGAGTAAACTGGTAAATCTTAATTTGAAATGACAAAAATGAAACACTAATTTTGAACTCATTCAAGTAACAACGTAGTATGTTGTCGAGCTTTTGGTCTGTGTTGGCATCAGTGATGATCAGCATCCAAAAGAACAAAGCAAAACTGGAAGTTACAAAGTCAAAGGACCATTCCATTAAGCATTGGTAACCAGGTAAGCTAGTTTAGTAGCTTAGAGCATGAGATTATGGTTAAACTGAAAGGGTTTAAGGTCATATGGTGGTCAACCAATAAAATCACATACATCCATGAGCAACAAAGTTGTGGCAAGTGAATTTTGAGAGATCAATTTTAATAGCATTATGGGGACGTGATAGTAGCATTGTTAAACTGTAGGTAGAGCATATCTAAAATATTTTTTTTTCTTTTCACTTTTGCCAAACCTGAAGTTGGGATTGTGGGTAGAGTGATGGCCTTAATGTGATTATCACTTAAAAAATTACTTTCCAATTATTCACTTGACATTTATGTATTAAAATCCTGCTATAAGTAGGCATTGTTCTGGGTATTGGGCCATATCAGTTACCAAAAAATGCCAGTTTTTCCATCTTCTTAAAGAATAGAATATTGCAACAATTTTTTTTACTAACTTCTGGATTAAGAAGGACCTATGTCACATAATAGAAAAAAATCTCCCTTCCACGTCTTGTTCTGAGGGCCTGTCTAAATTCCCAGAAAGCAATTGTCAGGTGCTCCAGGTTAGCCAGCCACGAGGGGCTGGCATCACAAGAAAAATCAATATGCTGAGTCTGTACAGAAAAAGTATTAGGAGAGGAGATGCATTTCCAATTCCCTAACTCATCAATGCGAAAATATAAACACCTAGTTTTTCTTTGTAACCTCCAAGAAAATCTAACCTAGTTCATTTTAATTATACTCCTGCATGTGAAGATCTCTTTGTTTCAAATTAAATTCCATCAGTTTAGGATTTACCCCACACTATCTATATCCTTCCTTCGTCGTATGTAAATGTAAAAGTCCTTGCCTGATATCATGGCCCTGAGCACAGGTGCCAGGTCATATATAAGCTCTGTCCAAGCTGTGATTCTGTGAGATGGTTGAACCTATTTCACCCTCTGGTTATTTCTTTACACCACCATCACTTCAGGTATCTACATCCATGCCTAATCCTCAGGCTACATTGATTTTCAGCTAAAATGTCTATTTATCCAATCCACAAGGCTTTAGGTCTGCTGGCTCTGCCTCTCTTACTCTTCCTTCACTAATTTTTGAGTAAATTATTTTGACCTCTTCCCCTGGGGTCCAGGAAATGTCAAAATGAATCATTTTTGCATTTCTGATGCTATGCAATACCGGTACAATGTAGGATTTTGAAAGCTTACATGGGTCCCTCTTGAAGGTCCCTTTTGCACATAGGTCACCAAACCTCCCTTGGCAATTGTCATCCCACTCCTATGCCAGGACACCCCCTGGGGGAAATCACCCCCTGGGAATTTCCCCTTTCCATGGAAAACTAACTCTTCCCTTCTGATGTTCCCTTTTTTCCCAATTCACTGAATCCTTAATTCTAGTGTGATACTTAGCTCTCACATCACTACAAATGTTTCCCAAATGTACTTTCACGGAATAAAATTGGACTCAAAAATGAGATTCTGTCTTAATCTATTCTCTCTGTCTGGCATATCAAAGGTATGCTCAGAAATAAAAACTGAGTGAGGGTAACGCTCTTGTTAGGTTCTGGCCTCCTCTTAAATTAATAAATGTGAACTGTCCTGGCTGCTGTCTGAAATGGCAGGCATAGTCATTGGGTAAGACAGAATTACAGGAAGGCTTTATCTGACAGTTACTGGTTATGGGGTAAAAATATCTGATAAAATTAATATTTTTTAATCAACTTATTTTATAGTAAGCAGAGAAAAAGACATGTTTAAAATGTTATTTTGAAAAATAAAATTGAAAATTATGAAAATAAATATTTTATCTCATCCTTAACCAAAGTTTAGTTATAACCACAAATGTGTACTTAATTTTAAATTTTTTAAAAAAAGAATAAATCAAATATCAAGGGTTTTCCTTGGTATTATTTCCAGAAAATTTAAGTATGAAAATTTAAAATAACTTTTATTTAACATTTTAATTTCAAGAAATGATAGTAATAATAATAATAATAGACTGATTTTTAAAAAAACAGTCAGTGATGCCACAGGGGCATTACTTCTTTATTGTCCAAATTTTTCTCTTTTGAATTTGTTGATTTTATTTTATTTGTTCTTTTTTTCCCATTTTAACTGTTTTATGTCTCAGACCCTATTTGTCAATAGGGCTTTACATTTCATTCAAGTGGCTATCCAACACAATTTTCATCAACTTCGTGAAATCAATCACAACTTTCTCAAGACCATTTCACACTAAAGTTCAAGAATGTCTGCTATATCAGAAAATTAGCAGATGAGATACTGGAACAACGGCTGAATATAGACACTAGATTGAAGCACGGAGAAATGGTTAAGGGTAAAGTAATTCTAGAGATGATTAGTTCACTTAGGAATATTTGTGTTCTGACAATTCTTACTTGCCTAAACAGTATTGTCACTTCAGGAAGTGGCATATTGAATGACATGATAACATGAATCTCCTTGTTGACTCATCAGTTAATGTCATAATTTTACCCCTCTATGTATACAAAGATTAACATTTGGGCTAATTTGTAGTTATTTCTATTTTATTTCAATAAGCTTTGGGGGAACAGGTGGTATTTGATCATATTGATAAGTTCTTTAGTTGTGATTTCTGAGATTTTGGTGCACCTATCACTGGAGCAGTGTATCATGTACCCGGTGTATAGTCTTTTACCCTTCACTCCCTTCCCACCCTTTCACCTAAGTACCTTAAGTTCATTGTATCATTCTTATGCCTTTGCATCCTCATACCTTAGTTCCCACTTATAAGCTAGAACATACGATGTTTGGCTTTTCATTCCTGAGTTACTTCACTTAGAATAATGGTCTCCAACTCCATTGGGTTTGTTGTGAATGCCATTAATTTTTTCCTTTTCATGGCTGGTAGTATTCAATGGTATATATTTTCCTTATCTATTTGTTGATTGATGGGCAGTTGGGCTAGTTCCATATTTTTGCAATTGTGAATTGTGCCACTATAAACATGTGTGCAAGTGTCTTTTTCATATAATCACTTCTTTTCCTCTGGGTGTATACACAGTAGTGGGATTGCTGGATCAAATGGTAGATTTACTTTTAGTTTATTAAGGAATCTCCATACTGTTTTCCATAGTGGTTGTACTAGTTTACAATCCCACCAGCAGTGCAAACTGTTCCCTTTTTACCATATCCATGCCAACATCTATTATTTTTTTATTTTTAAATTATGACTATTCTTGCAGGAGTAAGGTGGTATCCCAATGCGGTTTTAATTTGCATTTCCCTGATAATTAGTGATGTTCAGCATTTTTTTCATATGTTTATTGGCCATTTTTATATCTTCTTTTGAGAATTACCTATTCTGGTCCTTAGCCCACTTTTTGATGGGATTATTTGTTTTTTTCTTGCTGATTTATTTTTAGTTCTTTGTAGATTTTGGACATTAGTCCTTTGTTGGATGCAAAGTTGTGAAAATTTTCTCCCACTCTGTGACTTGTCTGTTTAGGGTGCTGATTATTTCTTCTGCTGTGCAAAAGATTTTTAGTTTAATTAAGTCCCGTCTATTTATCTTTGTTTTCATTGCATTTGCTTCTGGGTTCTTGGTCATAAAGTCTTTTCCTAAGCCAACATCTAGAAGGATTTTTTGATGTTATCTTCTAGAATTGAAATTTTATAGTTTCAGGTATTGGATTTAAGTCTTTGATGCATCTTGACTTGATTTTTGTATCAAGTAAGAGATGAAGATCCAGTTTCAATCTTCTACATGTGGCTTGCAAATTAACCCAGCACCATTTGTTGAATTTCTCCACTTTATGTTTTTCTTTGCTTTGTCAAAGATCACTTGGTTGTAATTTTTTAGCTTTATTTTTGGTTCTTCATTTTGTACCATTTGCCTATGTGCTTGTTTTTATACCAGTACCATTCTGTTTTGGTGAGTAGAGACTTATATTATAGTTTGAAGTCAGGTAATGCGATTCCTCCAGGTTTATTCATTTTGCTTAGTCTTGCTTTGGCCATGCGGGTGCTTTCTTGGCTCCATATGAATTTAGCATTGTTTTTACTAGTTTTGCAAAGAACAACGGTGGTATTTTGATGGGAATTGCACTGAATTTGTAGATTGCCTTTGGCAGTACGGTTCTTTTCACAATATTGATTCTACCCATCCATGAGCATGGGATGTGTTTCCATTTGTTTGTGTTATCTATGATTTCTTTCAGTAGTGCTTTGCAGTTTTCCTTGTAGAGGCCTTTCACCTCCTTGGTTAGGTATATTCCTAAGTGTTTTTTTTTTTAAGCTATTGTAAAAAGGTTGAGTTCTTGATTTGAGTCTCACCTTGTCACTGTTAGCATATATCAGTGCTACTGATTTGTATACATTAATTTTGTATCCTGAAACATTACTGAATTCCTTTATCAGATCTAGCTACTTTTTGAAGGAGTCTTTAAGTGTTTCTAGGTATATGATCACATCATCAGTGAACAGCAACAGGTTTGACTTCCTCTTTACTGATTTGGATGTCCTTTGCTTATTTCTCCTATCTGATTGCTCTGGTTAGAACTTCCAGTACTATGTTGAATAGAAGTGGTGAAAGTGGGCAACCTTGTCTTGTTCAAGTTCTCAGAGGAATGCTTTCAACTTTTCCTCATTTAGTATAATGTTGGCTGTGGGTTTGTCATAGATGGCATTTATTACCTTAAGGTATGTCTCTTCTGTGCTGATTTGATGAGGGTTTTAAAAATAAAGGGATGTTGGCTTTTGTCAAATGCTTTTTTTGCATCTATTGAGATGATCATATGAGTATGCTTCTAATTTTGCTTATGTTATATATCACATTAATTGACTTGCATATGTCAAACCATCCCTATATCACTGGTGTAAAACTGACTGGGTCATGGTGGATTCTCTTTTTGATATGCTGTTGGATTTGGTTAGCTAGTATTTTGCTGAAGATTTTTGCATCTATATTCATCATGGATATTGGTCTGTAGTTTTCTTTTTTTGTTATGTCCTTTCCTGGTTGGGTGTTAGGGTAATACTGGCTCCATAGAATGATTTAGGAAGGAGTCCTTCTTTCTCTATCGTTGGAACAGTTTCAATAAGATTGAAACCAATTCCTCTCTGAATGTCTGATTAAAAATTCAGCTGTGAATCTACCTGGTCCTGGACTTTTTTTTTTTTTTTGGCAATTTTTTAATCACCATTATAATAATACTGATTCTCTTTGGTCTCCTCAGAGTTTCTATGTCCCCTGGTTTAATCTAAGAGAGTTATGTATTTCCAGGAATTTATCTGTCTCCTCTAGATTTTCTAGTTTGTGTGTGTAAAGGTGTTCATAGTAGCTTTGAATGATGCTTTGTATTTCTGTGGTATTGGTTGTAATATCTCCCATTTCACATGTTATTGGGCTTATTTAGATCTCTCTTCTTTTCTGGTTAATCTCACCAACAGACAATTTCATTTATCATTTCAAAAACCAACTTTTTGTTTCATTTGTCTTTGTTGTTATTGTTTTTGTTGTTGTTTCAGTTTCATTTAGTTCTGCTCTGATCTTGGTTATTTCCTTTCTTCTTATGGGGTTGGACTTGGTTTGTTCTTCTTTCTCTAGTTCTTTGTGGTGTGACCTTAAGTTGTCTATGTGTGCTGTTTCAGACTTTTTGATGTATGTATTTAATGATATGAACGTTCCTCTTAGCCTGCTTTTGCTGAATTTCAGAAGTTTTGGAAGGTTGCATCACTATTATTGTTCAGTTCAAATAATTTTTAAATTTCTATCTTCATTTCATTGTTGACCCAACAATCATTCAGGAACAGGTTATTTACTTTCCATGTATTTGCATGGTTTGGGGGTAGCTTTTGGAGTTTATTTCCTATCTTATTCCATAAAACAGGGATCTGAGAGATTGCTTGATATAATTTTATTTTTCTTAAATTTATTGAGACTTGTTCTGTGGCCTCTCACATGGTCTATCTTGGAGAATATTCCATGTGCTGATGAATAGAATATATATTCTGCAGTTGTTGGGTGGAACGCTATGTAATTATCTGAGAAGTCCATTTTTTCTAGGGTATATTTTAAATCCATTGCTTCTTTGTTGACTTTCTGCCTTGATGACCTGACTAGTGCTGCCAGTAGAGTACTGAAGTCCCCCACTATTATTGTGTTGTCATCTATCTCACTTCTTAGGTCTAGTAGTAATTGTTTTATAAATTTTGCAGCTCCAGTGTTAGGTGCATATATATTTAGGATCGTGATATTTTCTTATTGGAATAGTCCTTTTATTATTATATAATATCCCTCTTTGTCTTTGTTAACTGTTGTGTCTTTAAAGTCTATTTTGTCTGCTATAAGAATAGCTATTCCTGCTTGCTTTTGGTGTACATTTGCATGGAAATCTTTTTCCACTTTCTTACCTTAAGTTTATGTGAGTTCTTATGTGTTCAGTGAATATCTTGAAGGTGACAGATGCTTGGGTGGTGAATTCCCATCCATTCTGCCATTCTGTTTCTTTTAAATGCAGCATTTATGCCATTTACATTCCATGTTACTATTGAGATGGGAGGTACTATGCTATTCATCGTGCTAGTTTGTGCTGAATTTTGGAGAGTTTTTTTCATTGTGTTATTGTTTTATAGGCCCTAAGAGATTTATGCTTTAAAGAGGTTCTATGTTGATGTATTTCAAGGTTTTCCATCAAGATTTAGAACTCCTTTTTGTAGTTCTTGTAGTACTGGTGTGGAAGTGGCAAACTCCCCCAGCATTTGTTTGTCTAAAAAACACAGTATTGTATTTTTTCCCATTCCTCATATAATTTTTTTTTACTATTATACTTTAAGCTCTGGGATACATGTGTAGAATGTGCAGGTTTGTTACACTGGCATACACTTGCCAAGGTGGTTTGCTGCACCCATCCAACCTGTTATCTTCATTAGGTATTTCTCCTAATGTTATTACTCCCTTAGCCCCCCACTCCCCGCAACAGGCCCTGGTGTGTGATGTTCCCTTCCTTGTGTCCATGTGTTCTCACTGTTCAAATCCCACTTATAGTAAGAACAGGTGGTGTTTGGTTTTCTGTTCTTGTGCTAGATTGCTGAGACCGATGGTTTCCAGATTCATCTGTGTCCCTGCAAAGGACATGAACCCATTCTTTTTTATGGCTGCATAGTATTCCATGGTGTATATGTGCCACATTTTCTTTATCCAGTCTATCATTAATGGGCATTTGGGTTGGTTCCAAGTCTTTGCTATTGTGAATGGTGCTGCAATAAACATACATGTGCATGTGTCTTTATAGTAGAATGATTTATAATCCTTTGGGTATATACCCAGTAATGATATTGCTGGGACAAATGGTATTTCTGGTTCTAGATCTTTTAGGAATCACCACACTGTCTTCCACAATGACTGAACTAATTTACAGTCCCATTAACAGTGTAAAAGTGTTCTTATTTCTCAACATCCTTTCCAGCATCTGTTGTTTCCTGACTTTTTAATGATCACCAATCTAACTGGCATGAGATGGTATCTCATTGTGGTTTTGATTTGCATTTCTCTAATGACCAGTGATGATGAGCTTTTTTTCATGTTTCTTGGTCACATAATTGTCTTCTTTTGAGAAGCGTCTGTTCATATCCTTCACCCTTCTTTTATGGGGTTGTTTTTTTCTTGTAAATTTGTTTTAGTTCCTTGTAGATTCTGGATATTAGCCCTTTGTCAGATGAATAGATTGCAAAAATTTTCTCCTTTTCTGTAGGTTGCCTGTTCACTCTGATGATAGTTTCTTTTGCTGTATAGAACTCTTTAGTTCAATTAGATCCCATTAGTCAATTTTGGCTTTTGTTGCCATTGCTTTTGGTGTTTTAGTCATGAAGTCTTTGCCCATGCATATGTCCTCAGTGGTATTGCCTAGGTTTTCTTCTAGGGTTTTTACGGTTTTAGGTCTTATGATTAAATATTTAATCCATCTTGAGTTAATTTTTGTATAAGGTGTAAGGAAGGGGTCCAGTTTCAGTTTTCTGCATGTGGCTACCCAGTTTTTCCAATACCATTTATTAAATAGGGAATCCTTTCCCCGTTGCTTGTTTTTGTCAGGTTTGTCAAAGATCACATGGTTGTAGATGTGTGGCATTATTTCTGAGGCCTCTGTTCTGTTCTGTTGGTCTAATCTCTGTTTTGTTACCTGTACCATGCTGTTTTTATTACTGTAGCCTTTTAGTACAGTTTGAAATTGGTAGCATGATGCCTCCAGCTTTGTTCTTTTTTCTCAGGATTGTCTTGGCTATATGGGCTCTTTTTTTGTTTCATATGAAATTTAAAGTAGTTTTTTCCTAATTCTGTGAAGAAAATCAACAGTAGCTTGATGGGGATAGCATTGAATCTACAAATTACTTTGGGCATTTTGGTCATTTTCCTGATATTGATACTTCCTATCCATGAGCATGGAATGTTTTTCCATCTGTTTGTGTCCTCTTTTATTTCCTTGAGTAGACGTTTGCTGTTCTCCTTGAAGAGGTCCTTCACATTCCTTGTAAGTTGTATTCCTAGGTATTTTATTCTCATTGTAGCAATTGTGAATGGGAGTTCACTCATGATTTGGCTCGCTGTTTGTCTGTTATTGATGTATAGGAATGCTTGCAATTTTTGCACATTGATTTTTACATCCTGAGAATTTGCTGAAGTTGCTTATCAGCTTAAGGAAATTGGGGACTGAGACGATAGGGTTTTCTAAATATACAATCATGTCATCTGCAAACAGAGACAATTTGACTTCCTCTCTTCCTGTTTGAATACCCTTTATTTCTTTCTCTTGCCTGATTGCCCTGGTCAGAACTTCTGATACTGTGTTGAATAGGAATGATGAGAAAGGACATCCTTGTCTTATGCCTGTTTTCGAAGGGAATGCTTCCAGCTTTTGCCCATTCAATATGATACTGGTTGGGGGTTTGATTTGCATATGTTAAACCAGCCTTTAATCCCAGTGATGAAGCGAACTTGAACATGGTGAATAAGCTTTTTGATGTGCTGCTGGATTTGGTTCGTCAGTATTTTATTGAGGATGTTTGCTTTGATGTTTATCAGTGATATTGGCCTGAAATTCTCTTGTGCCTCTGCCAAGTTTTGGTGTCAGGATCATGCTGACCTCATAAAATGAGTTAGAGAGGAGACCCTCTTTTTCTCTTGCTTGAAATAGTTTCAGAAGGAATGATACCAGCTCCTCTTTGTACCTCTGGTAGAATTTGGCTGTGAATCCATTTGGTGCTTAGGTCTTTTGGTTGGTAGGCTATTAATTTCTGCCTCCATTTGAGAACTTGTTATTGATCTATTCAGGGATTCAATTTCTTCCTGGTTTAGTCTTGGGAAGGTGTATGTGTTCAGGAATTTATCCGTTTCTTCTAGATTTTCTAGGGTATTTGCATAGAGGTGTATTCTTAATCGTATTCTCTGATAGAAGTTTGTATTTCTGTGGGATCAGTGGTGATATCATCTTTATCATTTTTATTGTGTCTATTTGATTCTTCTCTCTTTTCTTCTTCATTAGTCTGGTTAGCTGTCTATTTTGTTAATCTTCACCAAAAAAAACAGCTCCTGGATTCACTGATTTTTTTTGAAGAGTTTTTTCAAGCCTCTATCTTGTTCAGTTTTGCTCTGATCTAGTTATTTCTTGTCTTCTGCTATATTTTAAGTTTATTTGCTCCTGCTTCTCTAGTCTTTTAATTGTGATGTTAGGATGTCCATATAGATCTTTCCTGCTTTCTCCAGTGGGCATTTACTGCTATAAATTTCCCTTTAGATGCTGCTTTAGAAGTGTCCCAGAGATTCTGGTAACTTGTTTCTTTGTTCTCATTGGTTTCAAAGAGCTTATTTATTGCTGCCTCAATTTTGTTATTTACCCAGTAGTCATTCAGGAGCAGGTTGTTCAGTTTTCATGTCGTTGTGCAGTTTTCAGTGAGTTTCTTAACCCTGAGTTCTAATTTGATTGCACTGTGGTCTGAAAGACTTTGTTATAATTTCCATTCTTTTGCCTTTGCTGAGGAGTGTTTTACTTCCAATTATGTGGTCAATTTTAGAATAAGTGCTATGTGGTGCTGAGAAGAATATATATTCTGCTGATTTGGGGTGCAGAGTTCTGTAGAAGTCTATTAGGTCTGCTAGGTACAGACCTGAATTCAAGTCCTGAATATTCTTTTTAATTTTCAAGACAGTATCTTTCCTTCATTTATGAATACTAGTTTTGCAGGATATAAATTTCTTAGCTGGTAATTGTTTTGTTTAAGGAGACTAAAGGTAAGACCCCAATCCCTTCTATCATGTAGAATTTCTGCTGACAATTCTACGCTTAATCTGATAGGTTTTCCCACATAGGTTACTTAATGCTTTTGCCTCATAGCTCCTAAGATTCTTTCCCTCATCTTGATTTTAAATATCTTGATGAGTATGTGCCTAGGTGATGAAATGTTTTTGTAATCAATTTCCAGGGTGTTCTTATAGCTTCTTGTATTTGCATGTCTAGATCACTCATAAAGCCAGGGAAATTTTTCTTTGTGATTTCCTCAAATAAATTTTCCAAACTTTTAGATTTCTCTTCTTCCTTAGGATCAGCAATTATTCTTAAGTTCCATCATTTAACATAATCCCAAACTTCTTGAAGGCTTTGGTCATTTTTTATTTATTCTTTTTTTCTTTTGTCAGATTCAAAGGCTGTTCAAAAGCAATTCAAAAGCCTTGTCTTCAAGCTCTGAAGTTCTTTCTTTGACTTGTTTAAATCTGTTTTTGAAACTTTCCAGTATATTTTGCATTTCTCTAAGTGTGTCTTTCATTTCTATAAGTTGTTATTGTTTTTTTATTTGTGCCAACTATATCTCTGGAGATTTTTCATCCATATCCTTTATTATTTTTTAATTCCTTTAAGTTGGTTTTGATCTTACTCTGGTGACTTCTTAAATAGCTTAATAATCAACCTTCTGAATTCTTTTTCTGGCAATTCAGAGATTTCTTCTGGGTTTGAATTCATTGTTGGTGAGCTAGTGTGATCTTTTGTGGGTGTTAAAGAAATTTGCTTTGTTATATTACCAGAATTGTTTTTCTGGTTTCTTCTCATTTGAGTAGACTATGTCAAATAAAAGATCTGGGGCTCAAGGGCTACTCTTCAGACTCGTTTGCCCCATAGAGTGATCCCTTGATGTGGTGCTCTCCCCTTTCCCTTAGGGATGGGGCTTCCTGAGAGGTGAACTGCAGTGGATGTCATTGCTCTTCTGGGTCTATCCCCCAAGAAGAGCTACTGGCTCTAGGCTGGTACTGAGGAGTGTCTGCAAGGAGTCCTGTCATGTAATCCATCTTCAAATCTCTCGGTTGTGGATACTGGCACCTGCTCCAGTGGTGATAGCAGGAGAGTGACGTAGACTCTTTGAGGGTCCTTGCTTGTAGTTTTTAGTGTGCTGGTTTTCATGAACGCTGGTTGTGTTAGCAGTGACACTGTCACCTGGACAGACTCAGGGCCTCTGGTTAGCCAGGATATTTCCATGGTGGAATTAGCTGTTGTTTTCTCCTTTCTTGGAGCAGCATTTTTCTTTTATGAGTTGCTATAATGGCTTAAGTTGGTTGGTCTCCAGCCAGGAAATGGCACTTTCAAGACAGCATCAGCTGCAGTAGTATGGGGGAGATATGAACTGTCTCTAATGTCACTTGGATAAGTATTTGAGTTTCTCAAGTGATGGGCAGAGCCATAGAGCTTCCAAAAGTTTATATATTTTTTCTTTGGCTACCAGGATGGGTAGAGAAAGACCATCAGGTGGGAACATGTTAGGTGTGTCTGAGCTCAGACTCTCCTTGGGTGGGACCTGCTACAGCTGCTGTGGGTTATAGGGGTGTGGTTCTCAGGCCAATGGAGTTATGTCCCCGGGGGATAATGAATGCCTTTGTTGTATCATACAGGTTCCCAGGGAAGTGGGGAAAAGTTGGCAATGACAAGCCGTACTTATGCAGCCACCAAGGACAGTCTCACTCCCATCATGCCCTGCCAGCAGCACCTAGTTTATATCCAGACAGCCAATGAGCAGTACTGGAATCTGACCCCAGACTACATGCTTCCTAGCTGAGAGAGCAAGCAAGCCTTTCAGGCCCCACCTCTCCTTGCCTCCCACAGCTTCTGTGCTCCTATGTGTACTTCCCATTCCCCCCACCCCAGATTCTGCCCAGGAAAATTTGCACTCAAAATTATTACAAAGTTCAGCTGAAAGTTTTCTTCTACCTGTGATCCTTCCCCAATTCCACTGGCAGCCCTACCCAAGGACTCCTGTGAGATAAAGTCAGAAATGGCTTCCCTAGGAACCAGAAGTGCCTACAGGGTTTTTTATGAACTTCTTCTACTTTTATATTTTGCTCAGCTTTCTAAATTCTTTTCCTCTCTAGGTAAAGTTAAATCCTTCTCTCATCTCACTGGTTCCCCAGTGAGGATGTGTTGGGAAGTGGATTTTCCCCCTTCACACTTTGGGAACTCACAGTTTTTCAGCTGTTTCACAAAGTTTGCATCAGTAAGCTACTTCTTTCAAAAGGTCTGTGGATTTTTTCAGTTATCTCTGGGACTACGTGAGCCTCCACATGCTCTTCTGTCCATCCAAGAGGGAGCTGCAAGTGAGTCCTGCCTGCTGTCTGCCATTTTTTCAAAAAAGAAAAACTAATTTGCAGAAATTTTTAATGTTGCTAACACTTTCTTTTTACATTTTAATTATTGAAGTATTACCTAAATCCTAATATGCTATTTCCTGTCATCCAGGATAATTGTCAACTATTTGGGTATCCAAAGTTTGGTGGACTAGAGAATATTTATTTTATATATTCATCTCTAGGGACACCATTTTTCTCCCTTCCACAGATCATGCCCCTTCAGATCATATTAGTCTTAAATTCCTACATATTTCCAGCTCAGGAAAAGTGTTATAAAGTTGGCATTGCTTATTCTTACAAGTCTACTTTATCAACAAGCCTATATCAACACATTATTTTATTTTATTTTATTATTTATTTATTTATTTTGAGACAGAGTCTTGCTCTATTGCCCAGGCTGGAGCACAGTGGTGTGATCTTAGCTCACTGTAACCTCTGCCTCCTGGGTTCAAATAATTCTCCTTCCTCAGCCTCCCAAGTATCTGAGATTACAGGCACCCACCACCACACCTGGCTAATTTTTGTATTTTTAAGAAAGATGGGGTTTCACCATGTTGGGCAGTCTGATCTTGAACTCCTGACCTCAAGTGACCCTCCTGCCTCAACCTCCCAAAGTGCTGGGATTACAGGTGCAAGCCACTGTGCCTGGCTTACACATAATTTTTAATGTTGGGTCATAAGTTTTGCTGATTAAACGTTTGAAAAGTAGAATGTAATGGCTATAGCCCATTCAATTCTAGAGTCATATTAACTGGGGAAATATTAAATTTTCAGTATAATGTAACTCTTCAATTGTAATTATAATATTAAGATGGGAATGTATTCTGCACAGTAGAAGAAAGAAGTTATATGTAATACTAGAAAATTGTTTCTATATCAGAACAAATAAAAGACCTTATTCTGCCTTTTGAGGTGTCCATCTTGTATGTCTTTCAAAAATTTAAAACTGATAGTATGGGGGGTTTCCAAGATGGCTGAATAGAGACAGCTGGGGAAGGCAGTTTCCAGCAAGAGAGGTGCAGAAGCCAAGTGGTCTCCACAGTTCCAAATGAGGTACCAGGTTCATTTTGTGGGTCTGGTTGGACAGTGGATATAAGCCAAAGAGGGCAAGTTGAGGCAGGGCAGTGTACTGCCCCACCCAGGAGATGCATGCAACTGACTGGAGGATAGGGGGCTCTTCCTCTCCAGGATTTTTGTTCAGATACTGAGCTTCACCCAAATCTTCCACAACCCACAGAACAGGAGATCTTTGCAAGGCTGAAAACCTGCCTGAACAGGGCTGAACAGCAACTTCGGTGGTGTCAGGGTTGTCAACACAGATCTAGGCAGAAGCACTGGCAGATGACAAGAAAGCCAGCGGGACAGAGTTACCTACCCTCCAGAAAAAAAAGGGAAATGAAAGCAGGGAATCAGACAATACAGCTGGGAGGATCCCTTCCCCACAAAGCCCAGCAGGCTGAAGCCCTCTCACTTGAGAGTATTGCACCAAGCACATCAATTAGAGTGTGACCAGGAACGATCGAGCTCAGTGGGAAGAAGGGCAGCTGCCATTGCAGAGGCCACCTAATCTTCCTGAGTAAACAAAAGACACAGGAAATCACAGCAGCTCCACTGAATCTATGGCAGCCCAGCAGCACCTCTGCAGGCAGACAAAGGAAAGGCTACCTCCCCAAGCAACTACCTGAAATCAAAGCTAGATAAAACCAAGAAGATGGGAAGAAAT
This sequence comes from Cebus imitator, assembly GCF_001604975.1. NCBI lineage: Eukaryota > Metazoa > Chordata > Mammalia > Primates > Cebidae > Cebus > Cebus imitator. The sequence goes on from NW_016107669.1 coordinate 143,695, forward strand.
CAGCACAAAAAGGATGAAACCATCAAAGACCAGAATGCCTCGCCCCCACCAAGGAAACACAACTCCTCACCAGCAAGGGAACAAAACAGGATGGAGAGCGAATTTGAAAAATTGACAGAAGCAGGCTTCAGAAGGCGAGGAATAATAAACTTCTCTGAGCTAAGGAACATGTTCTAACCCAATGCAAAGAAACTAAAAACCTTGAAAAAAGGTTAGACAAAATGCTTACTAGAATACCAAGCTTAAAGAAGGACATAAATGACTTGATGGAGCTGAAAAACATAGCACAAGAATTTCACAAAGCATACACAATGCCTAGCAAGGCAGGCCAACATTCACATACAGGGAATAGAGAGCACACCACAAAGATACTTCTCAAGAAGAGCAACTCCAATGCACATAATTGTCAGATTTGCAAGGGTTGAAACAAAGGAAAAATTCCTAAGGGCAGCCAGAGAGAAAGGTCAGGTCACCCACAATGGGAAGCCCATCAGACTCACAACAGATCTCTCGGCAGAAACCCTACAAGCCAGAAGAGAGTGAGGGCCAATATTCAACATGCTTAAAGAAAACAACTTTCAACACAGAATCTCATATCCAGCCATACTAAACTTCATAAGTGAAGAAGAGGTAAAATCCTTTATGGACAAGCAATTACTGAGAGATTTCATCACCACTAGACTGGTCTTACAAAAGCTCCTGAAAGAAACACTAAACACAGAAAGGAACAACAAGTACCAGCCACTGCAAAAATGTACCAAATGGTAAAGACCAATAACACAATGAAGAAACCGAGTCAACTAACAGGCAAAAAAACCAACCAGTAACAAAATGGCAGGATCAAATTCACACATAACAATATTAATGTTGAACATAAATGGCCTAAATGCCCTAATCAAAAAACACAGACTGGAAAACTGGATAAAAATTCAAGACCCATCAACGTGCTGTATTCAGGAAACCCATCTAACATGCAAAGACACACACAGACTCAAAATAAAGAGATGGAAGAAGATTTACCAAGCAAATGGAGAACAAAAAAAGCAGGCGTGGCAATCCTAGTCTCTGATAAAACCAACTTCAAACCAACAAAGATCAAAAACGACAAAGAAGGACATTACATAATGGTAAAAGGATCAATCCAACAAGAAGAGCTAACTATCCTAAATATATACATACTCAACACAAGAGCACCCAGTTACATAAAGTAAGTTCTTAACGACCTAAAACAAGATTTAGACTCCCACACAATAATAGTGGGAGACTTCAACACTCCACTGTCAATATTAGACAGATCAACAAGACAGAAAATTAACAAGGACATCAAGGACTTGAAAGCAGAGCTGGAACAAGCGAACCTAATAGACATCTACAGAATGCTCCAACCCAAATTCACAGAACATACATTCTTCTCAGCACCACATCACACTTACTCAAACATTGACCACATAATTGGAAGTAAATCACTCCTCAGTAGATGCAAAAAAAAGAAACCATAACAAACAGTCTATCAGACCACAGTGCAATCAAATTAGAACTCAGGATTAAGAAACTCACTGGAAACTGCACAACTACATGTAAACTGAATAAATTGCCACTGTGGGAGGCCAAGGTGGGTGGATCACGAGATCAAAAATCGAGACCATCCTGGTCAACATGGTGAAACCCCATCTCTACTAAAAATACAAAAATTAGCTGGGCATGGTGGCACTCACCAGTGGGAGGCTAAGGCCCAAGAATCGCTTGAACCCAGGAGGCAGAGGTCGCAGTGAGCCAAGATCGTGCCACTGCACTGAAGCCTGGCAACAGAGCAAGTCTCCATCTCAAAAAAAAAAAATCACTTCCAGTTTAAAATTATAAGGTAGAATTAATAGAGGAAGAGTTCAAGGGGAAAATACAAGAGTCGCAAAAAAAAAAAAAAAAAACTGAACAAATCATTTCTGAGTATTGACTGGATAAACAATGAAATGAAAGCAGAAATAAAGATGTTCTTCAAAACCAGTGAGAATGAAGACACAATGTACCAGGGTCTCTGGGACACATTTAAAGCAGTGTCTAGAGGGAAATTTATAGCAATAAATGCCAACATGAGTAACAAGGAAATATCTAAAATAGAGACCCTATCATCAAAATTGAAAGAACTAGAGGAGCAAGATCAAAATAACTCGAAAGCTAGCAGAAGACAAGAAATAACTAAGATCAGAGCAGAACTGAAAGAGATAGAGACACACACACAAAAAAAAACCCTTTCAAAAAATTAATAAATCCAGGAGCTGGTTTTTTGAAAAGATCAACAAAATAGACCACAATTCAGACTAATAGAAAATAGAGAAGAATCAAATAGATACAATAAAAAATGATAAAGATATATCACCACTGATTCCACAGAAATACAAACTGCCATCAGAGATTACTACAAACAACTCTATGCACACAAACCAGTAAACCTGGAAGAAATGGATAAATTCCTGGATACTTGCACTCTCCCAAGACTAAACCAGGAAGTAGAAATCCCAAATAGACCAATAACAAGGGCTGAAGTTGAGGCAGCAAGTAATAGCTTACCAACCAAAAAAAGTCCAGGTCCAGATGGGTTTACAGCTGAATTCTACCAGACATACAAAGAGGAACTAATATCATTCCTTCTGAAACTATTCCAAACAACGCAAGAAGAGGGAATCCTCCCCAAATCATTTTATGAGACCAACATCATACTGATACCAAAACCCAGCAGAGACTCAACAAGAAAAGAAAACTTAAGGCAAACATCCATGATGAACTTTGATGCAAAAATCTTCAATAAAATACTGGCAAACCAAATGCAACAGCACATCAAAAACTTATCCATCACGGTCAAGTAGGTTTCATCCCAGGGATGCAAGGCAGGTTCAACACAGGCAAGTCTGTAAACGTAATCCATCACATAAACAGAACCAAAGACAAAAACCACATGATCATCTCAATAGATGCAGAGAAGGCCTTCAATAAAATTCAACAGCTCTTCGTGCTAAAAACTCAATAAACTAGGCATCAATGGAATGTATCACAAAATAATAAAAGCTATTTATGACAAACCCACAACCAATATTTATACTGAACAGGCAAAAACTTGAAGTATTCCCTTTTAAATCAGGCACTAGACAAGCGTGCCCTCTCTCACCACTCCTATTCAATATAGTATTGGAAATTCTAGCCAGAGCAATCAGGTAAGAAAAAAAAAAAAGAGGGGGGTGTATTCAATTAGGAAAGGAGGAAGTCAAATTGTCTCTATTTGGAGATGAAACTATTTTTTATGTAGAAGACCCCATCATCTCAGCCCAAAATCTCCTCAAGCTGATAAGCAACTTCAGCAAAGTCTCAGGATACAAAATCAATGTGCAGAAATCACAACCATTCCTATACACCAACAACAGACAAACAGAAAGTCAAATCAAGAGCAAACTCCCATTCACAGTTGCTACAAAGAGAATAAAATACATAGGAATACAAGTAACAAAGGATTAAAAGAACCTCTTCTAGGAGAACTACAAACCATGGCTCAGTATAATAAGAGAGGACACAAACAGATGGAAAAAACATTCCATGCTCATGGTTAGGAAGAATCAATTTCATGAAAATGGCCATAATGCCCAAGTAATTTATAGATTCAATGCTATCCCCATCAACCTACCAATGACCTTCTTCACAAAACTGGAAAAAACCACTTTAAACTTCAAATGGAAACAAAAGAGAGCCTGCACAGCCAAGAAAATCCAAAGCAAAAAAACAAAGCCAGAAGCATCACACTGTCGGACTTCAAACTATTCTACAAGGCCACAGTAATCAAAACAGCATGGAACTGGTACCAAAACAGAGATATAGACCAATGGAACAGAATAGAGGCCTCAGAAGCAACATCACACATCTACAACCATCTGATCGGTGACAAACCTGACAAAAACAAGCAATGAGGAAATGATTCCCTGTTTAATAAATGGTGTTGGGAAAACTGGCTAGCAATGTGCAGAAAGCAGAAACAGTACCCTTTCCTGACAACTTACACTAAAATTAACTTCAGCTAGATTAAAGACTTAAACATAAGACCTAACACCATGAAAACCCTAGAAGAAAAACCAGGCAAACCATCCAGGACATAGGCATAGGCAAGGACTTTATGACTAAAACAACAAAAGCAGTGGTAACAAAAGCCAAAATAGGCAAACAGAATCTAATTAAACTTCAGAGCTTCTGTACAGTAAAAAAAAAAAACAATCATTAGAGTGAACTGGCAACAAACAGAGTGGAAAAAAAATTTTACAATCTACCCATCTGACAAAGGGCTAACATCCAGAATCTACAAAGAACTAAAGCAGATTTACAAGAAAAGAACAAACCCATTCAAAAGTGGGCCAAGGATATGAACAGACACTTTTCAAAAGAAGACATATATGAGGCCAACAAAAATATTAAAAAATGCTCATCATCAATGGTCATTAGAGAAATGCAAATTAAAACTGCATTGAGATATCATCTCATGCCAGTTAGAATGGCAATCGTTAAAAAAATCTGGAGACAACAGATGCTGGAGAGGATGTGGAGAAATAGGAACAATTTTACACTGTTGGTGGGAGTGTAAACTTGTTCAACCATTGTGGACGAGAGCGTGGTGATTCCTCAAGGACCTAGAAATAGAAATTCCATTTGACCCAGCAACCACTTTACTGGGTATGTACCCAAAGGATTATAAATCATTCTATTATAAAGACACATGCACATGTATGTTCACTGTGGTGCTGTTTACAATAGCAAAGACCCAGAACCAGTCCAAATGCCCATCGATGATAGACTGGACAAAGAAAATGTGACACATATACACCATGGAATACTATGTAGCCATAAAAAAAACGATGACTTCGTGTCCTTTGTAGGGACATGGATGAATCTGGAAACCATCATTCTCAGCAAAATGACACAAGAACAGAAAATCAAACACCGCATGTTCTCACTCATAGATGGGTGTTAAACATTGAGAACACATGGACACAAGGAGGGGAGCATCACACACTGGGGTCAGTTGGCGGGGCTACTGGAGGGCAGGTGGTGGGGAGGATGGGGAGGAATAACATGGGGAGAAAAAACAAATATAGTTGATGGGGGAATGGGGGCAGCAAACCACCTTGCTATGTATGTACCTATGCAATAACCCTGCATGATCTGCACATGTAGCCCACAACCTAAAGTACAATTTAAAAAAAAAGAAAGAAAAAGAAAAAAAGGTAAGAAATAATACTTTGAGAAAAAGACAAATCAGGCAACAAAATAAAATTTCCAAAAAGTTATAACTCATATCACAGATTAAAAATTTGTGGCATTTAAAATATAAGAATAGCTATATAAAAGTGAAACAATATTAAAAATTTGAAGTTTTAAATTATAATAGCATAATTTAAAAAAAAAATTAAGAATTAGAAGATAAAGCTGGGAGATGGACCAAGATGGTGAAATAAAACTTTCCAGTATTTGTCTTCTAGCAGAAACATCTATTAGAAAACTATCCATGCATGAAAATACCTTCACAAGAACTAAGGAAATCAGGTTGAAGGTTACCAAACCTGGGCATAAAACAGAAATAAGACAGATTAAATAGAATAGAAAGGACAATTTCACATGACACATTTCACCCCCTCCCATACCTATGCCTGCATAGCTCAGCTACTATAGAGGTAGACTCTTCTTGGGGAATGGAGATTAAAATAAAACCCAAATTTACCATGGACCGAAATGCCTGGCCATCCCCCATGACATCAGATTCCCACCCAGCACACAGGATCTTAGCCTCCAGGCTGGCCTCATTTACTTATTGCCTCTCATTCTAAGGCCTCAGACCTACCCCAGAACCAGGCCAGCTCTTGCAGACCCAGTTGAGATCAGCACCCACAGCCCATGGATTCAGGCTCATCCCTGTGCCATGCCCCCATTTGCAGTCTGACACTTCAAGCTAGCATCCATGCCATGTTAGTCCCTGCAACTTCAAGCTCCAGGTAAGTATGCAGGGATCAAGGCATCAGGCCAACACGCTGCAGCCCTAGACTGCAGGCCCACCACATCAAAAGGCCAGCTTCTGTGGCCCCAAGTTTCAAGCTGACCCCTGTGACAGACTAGCACTCACAACCCATGGATTTAAGCTCATCTCTGTGAAAACCCACGACTCCAGCCCAACCCCTTACAGACCCAGGTTCCATGCCCAACCCAGTTCTAGGATAACACCTACAGCTGCATGGACCAAGTTGGCATCCAAAACTCCAAGGCACAGAACAACCCAACATCCAGGCAAAACCCTGTAGCCCAACAATGTAAGCAATTACCCCATGGATCCAAGATCCTGCTACATCCCAGTGAACACTAGCTCCAGGGCAACGTGTTAAGAACTCCAACAGCAAGTCCACCCACCCATGAACTCCACCAAATGGCCTAACAAGAACTGTAGACCGGTTGACTTCTGAAGGGCATCTCCTACTGAAGCCAGTCTATGAACACTGAAATAGGGGCCTACTTTTTCAAATTTACAAACACTAATACATAGCCACAAGGAGCACAAACAATCAGGGAAAGGAGACACCAACCAAGGAACAAAATGAAACACCAATAACTGACCCGAAAGAAATGGATGCTTATGAACTGCCTAAAAAGAATGAAAATAATAACCTTAAAGAAGCTTAGTAAAATTCAAGAGAACATAGATAAACCAATAAATGTAATCATGAAATCAATAAATAAAATTAGAAACTTAAAGAAATAGAAACCATTAAAAAGAACCAAACAGAAATTCTGGAGTTTTAGATGACTTCATGAAAAAGTCCATAAAGATTTCGACAGCAGATTCAGTCAAGTAAAATAATGAATTAGTGAACTTGAGGAAAAGTCATTTGGGATTACGCAGTCACAGCAACAGAGGGCAAAAAGAATGAAAAGGGGTGAATAAAGTCTATGAAAATTATTGGGCATCATTAAGTGAACCAATATATACATTATGGAAGATCCAGAAGTATCAGCAAAATAGAATGAGACACAAAGTTTATTTAGAAAAATAATGATAAGGCTGGGCACGGTGGCTCATGCCTGTAATTCCAGCACTTTGGGAGGTCAAGGCTGGCAGATCATGAGGTCAGGAGTTACTTTTATCAGACAATTTAGACTTTAAGTCAAAAATGGATATAAAACACAAAGAAGGTTATTATATAATGATAAATAAGTCACTTCAACAAAATGATGTAATAATTATAAATATGTATACACCAATCTTGACACACTTAAATATACATAATGTAAATACAACTGAAGAAATAGAAAGCAACATAATAATAGTGAGGGACTTCAATACCCTACTTTCAAAAATGTACAGAAAATTAAGACAAATCAATAAAGAAACAGTAGACATTAGCAACACTATAGCCCACAGGAACCTAGCAGACATACGCAGGATATTTCAACCAACAGCAGCAGTATACATTTACAGTATACAACAGTAGTATACAACAACAGCAGTATACTTGAGCAGTATACATTTTTCTCAAGTGCACATGAAACATTTTCCAGGGTAGATTATACGTTAGGCCACCAAAAAAGTCTTTAAAAATTCCAGAAGATTGAAATAATATCAAGCATCCTTTCCAACAACAATGGTAGGCATTCATAAAACAATAACAGGAAGAAAATTGGAGAATGCAGAAAAGCATTTGACAAAATTAAAAACTCTCAACAGATTAGGTATATAAGACATGTATCTAAAAATAATGAAGGCCATATAGGACAAACCCAGAGGTAACATCATACTCAACATGAAAACTAAAACTTTTTCTCAAAGATAGAAAACAACACAAGAATGTCTGCTCTCACTACTCATATGCACAATAGAACTGGAATTCCTAGCCAGAAATATTAGGCAAGAAAACCAATAAAATGTATTTATATTGGAAAGAAAGAAGTAAAATTTTCTCTATTTGAAGGTGACATAGTCTTAAGTACAGAAAACCTTAATGACTGACTCTATCAAAAAACTGTTAGAACTAATGAATTATTCTATAAATTTGCAGAATACAAAATCAACATACAAAAAGTACTATTGCTATATAATAACAATAAAGTATCTGAAAAAGAAACCAAGAAAATAATCTCATTTAAAATAACATTAAATGAAAATAAAATACTTAAGAATAAATTTAACCAATGAGGCAAAAAATCTGTACATTGATAGCTATCAAACATTGATGAAAGAAATTAAAGACACAGATAAACAGAAAATATCCCATGTTTATATACCGGAAGAATTAATACTATGAAAATGTCCATACAACTCAAAACTATCTACAGATTCAATGAAATCCATATTAAAATTTTAATAACATTTTTCACAGTACTAGAAAACATTATTAAATTATAATGGAACCATTAAAAAATTCAAATGACAGAAGCAGTCTAAAGCAAAAAAAAAAAAAAAAAAAAAANAAAAAAAAAAAAAAAAAAAAAATGTCAAAACTGGCCCCATTTTCAAAATTTACTACAAATCAAAACAGCATAGTACCGGCATTCCATACATAAACCAGTAGGATAGCATAGAAAGCCCAGAAATCAATCCATAGATTTAAAGTCAATTGCTTTTTAATAAAATTGCCAAGAACAGAACATACAATGATAAATAAGTCACTTCAACAAAATGATGTAACAATGAAGTAAACACCCACATGAAGTGGAGTGAGAGATGCTACAGGGAAAGATGCAGGCCTTCTGAAAGGTCAGAAGGCTCTGCATAGCTTCAGGGGAGAATAAGCTGAAGGCAGCTTCCCCTGAGACAGAGAGCAAGGAGTAGGTCCAAGGAAGTGTAGGGGAATTTATCCAAATAGGTTTATTTTTGTTATCTGGAAACCGACCTTTGATCATCCACATTTGATGATCAAACACATAGTGTGAAATAATGGTTTAATTTTATTAAAAGTTAATATCAAAATTAAAAGTTATAATAGATTATTAAAAGTTAATGATCAAAAATCAACTCAAAATGTATTACTTAAATACAGAACCTGAAACCATAAAGCTATTAGGAAAAACCATAGGAAAAAAGCTCTTGACTTGGTCTAGGTGATAATGTTTTGGATATAACCTTTAACTCACAGACAACAAAAGCAAAAATAAACAGATGGGACTACATTAAACTACATTAAATTTAAAAAAAAAACTACATTAAATTAAAAAGCTGCTGCACAGCAAAGGAAGCATCTATAGAATGAAGACACAACCCACAAAATTGGAGAAAATATTTGCAAACCACACCTCTAATAAGGTATTAATATGCAAAATACATAAGCTCCCAGTTCCGACCCGCAGACCCTGGTTGAGCAATGGATGAAAGGAGTACTCAGACACAGGCATACAGTGTAGGAGCAGCTAGGGCATTGCTGGCACTAATGGTGGAAGAAGAGAGAGCAGCCTCAGACAGCTGGAGCTGTTTGCTTTTATTTAGTACAGACACAATGCCAAAAACCTGGAGCCAACACAATCTGTAGGTAATTAACATTGTTTCCCCTTACAGGGAGGTGGATGATCAAAGGTCAGTTTTTGGACAACATAAATAAATAAGCAAATCTAGTTTAGGTAAGTTCCCCTACACTTCCTTGTAACTACTCCTTACCTTCTGCCTCAGGGTAAAAGAACAGCTGCCTTCAACTAATTCTCTCCCCAGGCTCCAAGCTATGCAGAGCCTTCTGACCTTTCAGAAGGCCTGCTCCTTTCCCTATAGCTTCTCTCACCACTCTCACTGATCTTCTGCAATAAGGAACCCAAATAACTCAATAGTAAGAAAACAACTTCATTTTACAAATGGACAAAGGACCTGAATAGACATTACTCAAAGGAATGAATAATGGATATATAAAAAATTGTTCAACATCATTATCAGATACATGCAAATTAAAACCAAGAGATATGATCTATCAGAATGACTATCATCAAAGAGACAGAAGATAGCAAGTGTTGGTGAGAATATGGAGAAAATGGAACGCTTGTGCACTGTTAGTAACAATTAAAATTAATACAGCCATTGTAAAAAACATATGGAGGCAAATCTAACCAATAAAAAATAGAACTTCCATATTAACTAGCAATCTCATTACCAGGTGTATATTCAAAGAAAATGAAATCAGTATGTCAAATAAATATCTGCATTCCTATGACCATGCAGCTTTATCTATGGTAGCCAAGATATGAACTCAACCTGAGTGTTCATCAACAAATGAATAAAGAAAACATCATATATACATACCCAATGGAATACTATTCTATTTAGAAGAAAATTCTGTCATTTGCAACAACATGGATAAACCTGGAGGACATTATATTAAGGGAAATAAGCCGGATACAGAAAGACAAGTACCATATGATCTGATTATATGTGGAATCTAAAATAGTCAAACTCTTAGAGCAGAGTACAGCAGAGTAGTTATGAATAGTTGGACAGTGAAGTGGGCAGATATTGATCAAATGATTCAAACTTTTAATTAGACTGAGGGATTCATTCAGGATATTTGTTGTATAATATGGTGATTATAGTTAAAACAATGTATTGATTTCTTTAAAATGCTTGAGTATAAATTTTAAATGTTGTTACACACAAAAAAAATAGTAAGTGTATAGGCAATACAGGTTAATGAGCCTGATTTAGCCATTCCGCAATATATACATATACTAAACCATCATGTTGTATGCCACAAACATATGCAATTTTTATGAGCTAATTAAAAAATAAATTTAAAAAATTACTGTAAGGGAAGAGCTCCTGAAATAAAATACTACTATCACTAACCAAAGAAGAAAATATAGAGAATGAGTTAATTTCCAACTTCGGCTCACGACAAGAAATCTCCCCTCTGAGGCAAACCAATCCTGGCTCAGTTTCCAATTCCTCCATGAAGCCTTTGCTGACCATTCTAGTATGAATATTTTCTTCACACTAAGGATTTTATATTCAGATTCATGATAAGGACAAGTGGTATAAACTCAAATGAAAATCAAGATACGGCTCTTAAAATTTATTAATCAGCTTTTTGCTTTATTCTCCAGGTCTCAACGGATAAGCTTAATTACTCCAATTTAGTATGTTTGTAATGTTCAGAAGATTAGGTCTCTTAGGCTATACTTTGATGCCAATGCCAAATAAATCCTCTTAGAATTATTTTGAATAGTTGGGTCATTCTCTACAATGACATAAATATTAACATTGATCTCATTATACGAATATTCTCCTAAATGATCAAGAAGATAGTTTAATTGCTGGGTCTAAGTTAAAAATTAATACCAGGCAACCAACTGGTCTCTTTACAACTCTTATCAGGAAAATTGAGGTGAGAATGTAACATGTATTATTGCTAGAAAAATTGATCTTCTGAAACATTCTTTTCTCTGAGTTATTTATGGTTTTCTTTTTCCTTACATTTCTAATTTTTCAATTTTTAAGATTCTTAAATTCTTTTTGTAGATCTAAAGTCTATTGTGTAAACTCTAGACAACTGACTGTCATTCATTTGTATCACCTATAAATTCAAGAGGAGCCTACATTTATCCAAAAATAAATAAGAGCATACTTTTATAGTAATAACAGAATACATTAGTGAAGATTTTTAAACTTCTTTTAATAATGTGGTAACCTCTACAATGAAATAGTGTTGAAAATATTTATATTGGGCATTCCCTATGTATTAAAAAATTATATGAGCAAGGACTATCATTTCAAACTAATCTTTTAAACCCCCAATATAGTTTCAGGGAGTGTTCCAGTTTCTCTCGATTCTTAGAGAAATCAAATAGCAATATAAACCTTATTTCTGTTTAATTTACTATAATCAACTCAGAAAACTGAAGGAAATCCTATGTTGGGTGACTTTAAACTGGAAAAGGTAACCAGTTAATGAAAAAGTATTCAAAGTATATGTATATACATTTCAAAGTTCATTTAAAAATATTGTTCCTAAAGGTATCATTCCCCAAATAATTTGATATTTAAAAGTCAGCAATATTTTCAAGAAACTAAAATAGAAGAGATCTTTCTATGTCTCTTCGAAATGTTTTCTCTGTTCTTGAAATTTGGATATATCTGGAAATAACTATCCAGAAATTTATCCATCTGTAAATGTCTAGAACAGTCTCCACCACCTTTTAAAGAAAGTAAGTAACATAAAACAGGCATTCAATATCAAGACAATGCATAAACATTTCCAAAAGTAGGCATAATAAATGAAGGTAGATTGAAATAAAACATGCTCCAACAGGTTATAACTCCATGCTTAAGGACATACCTAGGGGGTTAGCAACAAAAATTTTTTAAATATCCTCTAATTTTAACAAATGTGATCATCACAGAATCTAGAAATAACATAGAAACATGATGTTCAAAACAGTAAAAGTTGACACTGAAGAGATACTGCTTTCACAGGTAAAGGACCATAAAAATGCATTACCACCAGATGTGAACATATCCCTGAACGATTTGAGATACATGCAAGACTGTCAGCAAACTGTTATTGGAACTATCAGTGTCATAATCGTGAGAATGAAGCAGGCACTTGTTCAGTAAGTGCATTGTGATGTTCTCCACGGTAGATTTGTAAAGTACAGAAAATGTTAGTTGAATCCCAAATGATTTTTATGAACTTATCAAAGCATAAAACACAGCATATCTAAGAGTGTGTCATTTTATGGGCTTAATAAAGACTGTTTTCTGATTATGAGGAATAGCTATTGCAGAAAATTTAAAAGAGACAAATATAAAGAAGAAAACATGACCAATAATCTTTATTACATAGCAAAAACTAGTAATAACATTGTGATGTGCTTCTGTGCTAACTTCTGTTATATTTACATGTAAATATTTATTTGGCAATTAGGGCTATTCTGCATGTAAAACTTTTTATTTTGTTTTTATGCAATATTTTTGTGTCTGTTTTATTATAATAAATATTCTAGGTAAACACCATTTAAAATATTTGAAAGTATACATTCATATGGATGATTCAATTTATTTAATCATACTGGTTAACTAATTGTTTACCATTTAGGTGTTTAAATTTTTCACTATTATGAATGAGATTACAATCAACATCACTATATGTACCTATTTTCTGAACTTTTAGTTATGATTTTTGACAGATTTATTTTTACTGCTCAAAAAATATGAAACTTAAGAGTTTCTTTAATCTACTACCAAATTATTTTCTAATGATTACACCAATTTGTACATCTACCAGGAATACAATAAGGTTTCCGTTTTACTGCATTCTAGATAACACTCAATATTATCAGTTTGTTAAATCTTATTTTCATAGGCAAAATAAATATAGCTTCATAGGTGTTTTTGAATGATGTTTCTCTGATTAGTAATAAAATCAAACATTTTAAATTTATTCTAAAAGGTTTTTTTCTTTGAGATTTTTCTATTCCTGGGCTTTACCTATTTTCTAGTAATTATTCCTAGTCATTTATATGAGCTTTTTATAGTGCAAAGATACCAAAACTTTATCAAATTTACTGCAAATAATCTCCCAATTTGTGTTTGACATTTGATTTTATTCATAATTTTTATATGTAGTTAGATCATTGATTTTTAACTCAGGATTTCCCCAGTTGCTTTTAATAGCATTAATTTCTTTATGCACATAAGTAGTTTTACTCGTGGTATCATTAGTAACAGGGAAGTCCTTTTTATTTTGGTTTGTTTTTTTGAAACGGGGTCTCGCTGTGTCACGCAGGCTGGAGTGCAGTGATGCGATCATGGCCCTCTGCTTCCTCTATCTCTCGGGCTCAATGGAAACTCTCACCTCAGCCTCCCCAGTAGCTGGCACTACAGAAGCATGTCACCATGCCCTGCTAATTTTATTTCCTTTTTTTTCCTCTGCAGAGACAGAGCCTTTTTATGTTGCCCAGGCTTGTCTGGAACTCCTGGATTCCAGTACTCCTCCCTCCTCAGCTTCCCAAAGAGCTGAGATTACAGGCTTAAGCCACTGTGCTGGCTGGACTTTTTAAATACAGCCTTTTGTTTTTTTCTCCCAGCTTCCATCCACAACGCTTTTACTCCCCAACTCCCAGACATATAAATATCCTGTAAATAGTTCTCTTCTCCCCAGAGCATATTGTCAAGTATATACTCCACTAGTATCAGAGATAGTAATTTGCTAGAAATAGGAAGATGAAAATAGTATTTTTAAAATATTTTTGTTGTGGTAAATTATACACAGCATAAAATGTATCATTTCAGCCATATTTAAGTGTACAGTTCAGTGGCATTAAGGGCGTTAATATTGTCATGCAATGATCAACATCACTTATCTCTAGAACATTTTCATCTTCCCAAACAGAAAAACTGTACCCATTAAACAATAATCCCTTCCCCTGGCAACTACCGTTCAACTTTCTTTCTCCATAAATTCAATTATTCTAGCTTTCTCATGTAACTGAAATCATACAATATTTGTCCTTTTGTGTCTGGCTTATTTCAGTCAGCTTTATGTCCTCAAGGTTAATTCATGTTGTAACCAGTGTGAGAATTTCAATCCTTTTCAATACTGAATAATATTCCACCACAATGTATTTATCCATTCATCTGCCCATGAACATTTGGGTTGTTTTCACCTTTTGGCTATTGAGAGTAATGCTGCTGTTAACATTAGTGTACAAAAACAGTTTTTTGATCACATTGCTAACCACTACATACACAAACATTGAAACTGGGAACACTGATACCAACTACTGACACTTAAATTATGAATCAGCTTTACCTATCCTATATACAGAAGTTTTGTGTTCTAAATATTTCTCTGAAGACCTGAAAAGCCATCTTTGTGCATCCAACCAGATATTTTTCTTCAAAAATATGCTAGAAAGATATTCAACAAATAGACAAAATGGCAATAGTTTCAGGAGATTCATTCTCACTATGAATTGGGCATGCACCAAATTCCAGGCAACATGTAGAAGCATTGTGGAAGATTCCTCTGTCCTTTTGAGCCAAAGACAGCTTGATAGTTGTTTTGGGTGTATTATAAATCAGTACCTTATTTCTCTACATTTTTTTTTTTTAGAGAAATCAAGAATGGCTGAAGAAAATCACACCATGAAAAATGAGTTTATCCTCACAGGATTTACACGTCACCCAGAGCTGAAGACTCTGCTGTTTGTGGTGTTCTTTGCCATCTATCTGATCACCATGGTGGGGAATACTGGTTTGATGGCATTGATTTTTACACACCGTCGACTTCACACACCAATGTACATCTTTCTGGGAAACCTGGCTCTTGTGGATTCTTGCTGTGCCTCTGCCGTTACCCCCAAAATGTTACAGAACTTCTTTTCTGACGACAACAGGATTTCCCTCTGTGAATGTGCAGTACAGTTTTATTTTATTTGCGCTGTGGAAACTGCAGACTGCTTTCTTCTGGCAGCAATGGCCTATGACCGCTATGTGGCCATATGCAGCCCACTGCAGTACCACACCATGATGTCCAAGACACTCTGCATTCAGATGACCACAGGGGCCTTCCTAGCTGGAAATCTGCATTCCATGATTCATGTAGGGCTTGTATTTAGGTTAGTTTTCTGTGGATCAAATTACATCAACCACTTTTATTGTGATATTCTTCCCTTGTATAGACTCTCCTGTGTTAATCCTTATATTAATGAACTGGTATTATTCATCTTCTCGGGTTCAATTCAAGTCTTTACCATAGGTAGTGTCTTAATATCTTACGTCTACATTCTTCTTACTATCTTCAGAATGAAATCCAAAGAGGGAAGGGCCAAAGCCTTTTCTACCTGTGCATCCCACCTTTTGTCAGTTTCATTATACTATGGATCTATTTTTTTCTTATACATTAGACCAAATTTGCTTGAAGAAGGAGACAATGACATACCAGCTGCAATTTTATTTACAATAGTAGTTCCCTTACTAAATCCTTTCATTTACAGTCTGAGAAACAAGGAAATAATAAGTGTTTTAAGAAAAAGTCTGCTGAAAATAAAACCTCAATAAAGTTTAAACAAATGACATATATCCTAGATTAATGGTTTAATGCTCAAAAAACTTCTAAATAAAATTACACAGAGGAAGTACACTAATAGTATACAAAATATGAAAACATATCAAAATACAATCAAATTAAGCAGCAATATGTGACAGGGAAAATTCATGGAAAGGAGTAAACTGTGCTAAATCTTTACTCAGAATTTAAAAGCACATCCTGACATCGAATTCATTCAAGCAGCAATGTAGGATGCCACCATGTCTACAGATTGTGTTAGTATCATTGATGATCAACACCCAAAACAACAGCAAAACTACCAGTTACAATATAAAAGGCCATTCCATTTGCAAAGTGGGCTTTGATAACCAGCCCATTCTAATAGCTTACAACATGAGTATTAAAGTGTTTAAGATCATGTGAACAATCAACCAATGAAATCACTTACATCCACGAGCAACAAAAATGGCAAGTGAATTTTGAAATCCACATGCATAAAGATACCGTTATCATAAAGTTCTAGACAAATAGTTCAAACCTCATGTAGATCTGAAGAGCCTTCGTTGTCAGTGAGTTAGGCTAAACTTTGTGCCCCTTCCTGAGAGGTGAGGAAGGGGTTAAACAATGGAGACACAAGCTTTGGGTATATTACATATAGACATGTAAAAAAGTATGATTGTTGAACTGTGAACAAGGCTTATCTCAAATAATTTCTTTTATTTCTTCACCATTCCAAAACTTAAACTTGTTTAATGCCGATAGAACCCAATAATCTTAATGTGACATCATAAAAGAATTAATTTCCAATTATTCACTCTACATATGTTTATTGAGATCTTGATATGTGCAAGCACTGTTCTGGGTGCTCAGACATACTAATGACCAAGATACCATGTTTTTCGTCTTCTTAAACAATAGAACATTGCCATGATTTTAATTACTAACTTTTGGAACAAGGAGGACCCATAACAATAACAGAAAAATTCTCCCTTCCACTTCCTCTCTTGTTGCTCTGTGGTGACGTCTAAATTTTCAGAAGGCAATTGTCATGTTGCAGTGGGCTTCAAGCTAGCCAGTCACTAGAGGCTGGCATCAGGAGGAAAATCAGCACGCTGAGTCTCTATAGAAAAGGGAGTGGAAAACAGATGTATTTCTAGATATAACTCCCTAAATCATGACTACAAAACTATAAAAATATACTGTATCTTTGTAACCTCCAAGAAAACCTAACCTAGTTCATTCCAATTATTCTCAGACATTTCAATATTTCCTTGCCCGTTTTAAATTTAAACTCCCTCAGTTGAACTTTTGCCTAATCCACTTAGCACTGGATGGCCTGTGCTAAGCTGTATATATACATTACCTCATTTAACCCTCATAAATCCTTTGAGAGAACTGCAATTATTATCCCAAGAGACAGATGAGAATATGAAGTGCAGTACAGTTGAGTCACTTGCTCAATGACCCACAGGAGTCTGCATGACCTGAACCCCAAGCTGCCTAACTACAAAAACTACATTCTCAATGATTACATAAGAAATCACAAAAGGTCACCCAGAGATTGCATAGAATTGTTTATCCCATGCAATGCAGAATGGCATAGTGTTCTTTGGAAAACTAATTTTGAGAGATTTTTAAATCAGGAGAATTTTTATAGAAGCAAAATTAGCCTTTTCTTGAAAAGTTGGTAAATCTGGCAACAATTCCCATGCTACCTCCCTGGCCCATCTGAATATCTAAATTTATAACACTGCATTAAAAACTACTGGCTCTCACCATACTTCATTTCAGTGCTTACTTACAGTAAAAATATTTACCAAGTTGTAACAGTAAAAATATTCACCAAGTCGCAGTTGTGAATTATATACTGACTTGAACAATGTCTCAATGTTTCAGCTTACCTTTTACAGTGAAAACATTAAAAAGTGAAAAAATGACCAAAAAGTTCCAGAAGGGACAATTTATTAATTCATTTGCAGTCATATACAGAGGATTACAGAAAAACAAAAATAACAATGAATAAATAAGCTAAATACAGAATTTGTAGGGAACGTATTAAAAGGGCGGTGTGGTTTTCGGGTGTGTACTTCTGCCAGATGCTTTTTCAGTATGCATTAAGTATGCAGTGTATGATTCAACTAGTACCAAGAGGCAAGATGGGAAATTTTGACCTGTTGGTCCTACACCAGAGGGGAAAAGTTGGGAAGAAATACATAACCTATAAGGAAAAGAAGTAGATTTAACCAAAGAAGCTTTATATCTTAAATGCTTGCATTGACTTCCTCACTGGTTTTCTGAGTCCAGCTAGGTTAATTTTATAATAAGAGGCCCCACTTTCATCCACTCACAGACTGCATCTGTTGGTTGAATCATCCATGAGTGGAAGATTTATAGTTCAAAGAAAAAATAAGGCTTTGGATATCATATTCACTGGAGAAGAAATGAAGGTGGAAAGAAAGATGCAGTTCCTAGCAGATTGCCCCGATGGTGATTATTCCTAAGCCATGGTGTGGAGCTTGCAAAGCTTTAAAGCCCAAATTTGCAGAACCTCTAGAAATTTCAGAACTTTCTCATGATTTTGTTATGGTAAACCTTGAGGATGAAGGGGTAGCCAAGGATGAGGATTTTCGCCCTGATTAAGTTATATTTCACAAATCTTTTTTTTGGATCCCAGTGGCAAGGCGCATCCTGAAATCATCAATGAGAAAGGAAACTCCAGCTACAAGTATTTCTACATCAGTACCGAGCAAGTTGTTCAGGGGATGAAGGAAGCTCAGGAAAGGCTGATATGTGATGCCTTCAGAAAGAAACGTCTTGAAAATGATTTGTAACACGAATATATTCCTTTTTTTCATCAGAGTTAGTGTTCTGGAAAAAAAGTAGAGGGAATATTGAAGAATTACCCAGAACAATTAAACCAACCAAGAAGCACCACTTGACCTCTCTCACTATGAAAGAGCTCTGCTAACAAAAACTATTCTGCATGTTTGTGGATCTAGCAGAGTGTGGCAAACTTTATTTTCCTTCTCCCTCTTATATAAATGCCAATTTGCCATTGAATGTAAAGAACAAAATCTTCCAGGCAGGCACGGTGGCTCATGCCTGTAATCCCAGCACTTTGGGAGGCCGAGGCAGGAGGATCACTTCAGGTTAGCGGTTCGAGACCAGCCTGAACAATATGGTGAAACCCTGTCTCTACTAAAAATACAAAAATTAGCCAAGCGTGGTGGTGTATGTCTGCAGTCTCAGCTACTTGGGAGGCTGAGACAGGAGAATCACCTGAACCTGGGGGGCAGAGGTTGCAGTGAGCCGAGGTCGCACCACTGCACTCCAGCCTGGGTGACAGAGCAAGACTCCATCTCAAAAAAAAAAAAAAAAAGAATGAAACATTTGACACAAAACTTGAGTAGGCATTGGAAGTTTACCCTTCATACTTAAGTATTTGAGTCTTTCCCCATTTCCTCCCACATTTCTCACCTGAGTGGTCAGAGAAGACCAGTAGCATCTTTACTACAATGTCAAAATTGCAGAAATAGTTAAATTAATTTTCTTTAAAAAACAATAAATCCTAAATGTAAATCAGTAATTCTACCTCATACTGAGGAGACCGGTCTGTTTTTTGTTTTTGCCTCCTGGGAATAATCACAGGCTTCTTCCCAAATCCCTACAACCTCTTCCCTCTTCTCCTACTTGGGCTTCCCTATTTGCAGGCATGCATGTGCAGGACTGGCTGTGTGCTTGGACTCAGCTCCAGCTGGAAGCGTGCTCTCCTTTGCTACTGCTGGAGAAATTCAATAGCACAAATAGACAGTTGATGACTTGACCTTCATAGGGGCAGCCCTTGTGTCAGGTCATCAACTGTATTTTTGTATGAGGTTAACAAAATAGAGACATAAAATATTAATTGCTCCTTTAAATTTTAAGGAAGCTTTAAAAGAAAAAAATAAGCTAAATACATTATTTTTAAAAGAAAATCTTATACAGTAGACAGTTAACTGTTGAGCTATATGTTCTTTATTAAAAAATTATGTCAGTTTTACTGAGCAGGAGATATAGGTATGAACTTGATAGAAATATGGTAGAACAATAATCAATATAATTCATCTTAAGCAACTATATTTTACTAACTATGGTTATTAACCAACCCTTTTTATTAACTATAAACTTGCTATTTTATTGGATTTTAATTATCTTCATCTCTGCATTATAATTTTATGTTTTGTTTATGTTGATTAATCAATTTCAATCCCAGGGAACAGAGAGAACAGAAACTAGTTAGTCCTGTTTAAAGCATTAATGAGAAAGGCAGCTCCTTTTTCATAAAGAAAGGAAAGCCAAATACTAATGTGGGAAAGAAAGCAAGTATTATCAAATTAGTATGCTAACTTTGGAGAAATGAGTCATATACTGATATGACTTACAGGTCTATTTTGTTTGACGCTCCCTTTAGAAGATAAGGATAAAATAATACATATGAAATAAAGGAAAACTGAGATAAAAACCACAAAATTTCTACTGGGAGAATAAATTAGTGGGGATTTTTAAAACATGACTTTATACAGAGATATGTATCTATGTGGAACTAGTTCTTCATAAAACCAGAGAATTAAGATGAGAAAAGTAAACAACAGCCTTTGGCTACGATGCCCTCATGGGCATGTTAGGGCAGTCTAACCTGAATGCAGGCATCAGAGCTTACTGGTATATCATTTAAGATGAGCAGTCATGGGTGGGGAGTTTGCAATCAATCTGAATATAAACTATATGAGTTACTCTAGGTTACCAAAGTGGGAATAACAGCGCAGGGAAAATTGATTTACTCATGCCTGGAAGGCAAATATGAATAGACTAACTTGATGTGTAGGTCAAGTAATGTAATATGAGGGGCACCTAAATATTTCTAATCAAAATATTTCTCCAACTTTATAGCAAGTACATATTCCACTATTAGAATACTAAATTGAGGCAAACATAATGAACAGATTTTATCTTTCCTGATAAATGAGTAAGAGGATGATTGACTGGACTCAGAAATGAAATATGTTATGCTTCCATATTTTTAAAAAATTATTTATTTTTAAAACAAATGTGGCAGCACACGTTTTACATTGTTTGTGAGGGGAGGGGTGCAGTCTGTGTCTCAGGGTCTACTAAATGCATGGCACCAGCTGAAATGCTCAAAAACTGTATTAAGAAAGAAAGGCGAACAGGTAAGAAGCATGAAAGACAAGAAGTAAAAAATTAAAATTAAAGTCTTGAAAGTCCAACTGTCAAAACGGCAAAAACTTTGAGAAGTGTAATTCATTGTCTCAGCAGCACAAATCAACTAATCTATATTGCTTGCTCTTCAACAGGAAACAGCCCAGATGAATGAGACACATATCAAAGAAGCCATTAATTATCAGAGACCAAGACCAGATAATGTCCCAGACTGAGATTCCTGGATGGCTGGGGGCATCTGGGTTCACAGGAAGAGGCTGTTCTAAAAGTAGGTGGGAGGAGGACCCTCATACAAGTTCTATTCTTAGTTTTATGTTGGCTGAACTAAAAGTGTGACTCTCCAAAAACCCTATTACCTGAGCACTGCCAGTCTCACACTGTCCACACACACACACACACACACACACACACACACAATGTATGACTGAAATGTATCATGATGAGAATTCTTGCAGAGATGCAGGCAACGAGCACCAGAGATGAAATCTGGTATAATTTCCTCAGCAGTCTAAGGGCTGTTCTCCTTTGCTGCTGCTCTTCCTTGCCTCCTCCTCATCCCCTCCGGTAAAGCATGTCTTCTTTCATCCTAGCAAAGTATGTATTGAGTTAGTTCCTCTTAGCATGGTGTATTAGTCCATTTTCACACTGCTGATAAAGACATACTTGAGACTGGGCAATTTACGAAAGAAAGAGGTTTAAGGGACTTACAATACCATATGGCTGGGGAGGCCTCACAATCATGGCAGAAGGCAAAAGGCACTTCTTAGGTGGTGGTGGCATCAGCAAGAAAGAGAGTTTGTGCAAGGAAAAACTCCCATTTTTAAAACTATCAGATCTTGTGAGACTCATTCACTATCAAGAGAACAGTGCAGGAAAGACCCGCCTCCATAATTCAATTACCTCCCACCAGGTTCCTTCCATGACACGTGGGAATTGTGGGAGTTACAATTCAAGATGAGATTTGGGTGGGGACACAGTGAAACCATATCACATGGGGAATGATATAGGGCTACACACACAGGAAAAATAATTACATAGGCACAATCCCTACTTCTTAGAAATGTATCTAATGGAAGCTATCATAAAAGAAAATAAAATACTATAGGATATTTATAGCACATTTAATATAATTGACTAATAGTAAACCTAATAGAACCTTATCCTCCACAATACTTCCCTTCTCAATTTTTTCTTCTATTTAACTTCATATTTATATTATCCTTTTTAGAGGGAAATTACTATTTTTGAGATGGAAAGATTTATTACTCTCCTCCTGAGAAAATATACACCAAGAAACTAACTTATTTGTTTAAGGACTGATAGAAAACAGTGAAGCTCAAAACGTAATAATTATGAGTATGTCATAATGTACTTTTGACATATGAGTATATCAAATGTACTATGTACTTTTACATTTAAAAATGCATATTATGGATAACCAAACAGTTCATAGAAAACAAAATGTCAGTGACATAATCTAAATATATTTATTCATCCATCATTCAATAAATACTTACTGAGCATTTTTTAAATACACCACACACAATGAGTAAAGTCAGACAAGATTTCTGCTCTCAGGGGTCTTACAGAAGTCCTGGGAGGAAGATGTTAAACTAAAATCATTACAATGTAGTAAGCGTTTATGATTTATGTGCAATTTCTCCTGTCATCTCAATTTAATGTTATCAGAAGCTCCACATTCCAAATTAAGACACCAGACTCCTGTGCGGGATTTTCAGAGAGTGGTCTAAAAACCTATCTTGTGACCTTTGACTCATTATCACCCTCAAGTATCTATGAGTCTTGGAGATTAATCAGAATTTGGAGAAATCAGGCACAGACATTCTCTGCAAAGAATGGGCTTTCCTCTAGTCCCACCCATTGCAGTGAGGAAGCTTGGCCCCACTGACTCTACTTACCCAACTGAAAGGGTCTTTACTCAGAGAATTTGATACATGTCCCCTGGAGTTTGGGAAACCTATGGAAGAATATATGACTCCCCTTTGAGGAGTCCAAAGGTGAAAGGGCTTGATTAGACAGGCCTGAAATAGTGAGACCCCAAGTTGAAATGAGAGAGCCCTGAATTCCCACTGTCCAGATATCTATTAATCCTTCATGACTCTTGTGGGTTAAAAGTCTTCCTAACAGAAGGAGCTGACCTGGGCCCTAATAAAAGAGAAAATTTTCTTTTTAAAAAAGTATTTAGAGACAAGATCTCATTCTGTCACCCAGGCTAGAGATCATAGCTGACTGTAACCTCAAATTTTGGGCTGAAGTGATCCTCCTGCCTTAGCCTTCCCAGTAGCAGGGACAACAGACATCTGCCACCATGCCTATTTTTAAAATTTTTTTGTAGAGATGACGTCTTGCCATGTTCCTCAGGCTGGTCTTAAACTCCTGGCCTCAAGCGATCCTCCCAAAGTGCTGGGATTACAAGTGTGAGCCACTGTGCCCGGCCCCAAAGAGAATTCTTCAGTGTGGTCCCAACAGAGGGGAACCAGCCTACCAGGAATGGGATTGAGGGGCAGCCAGCTGAAGGACAGATGTTGATTTTACATGTTAACAAAGCTACAGTCTGAAGAGCTGCAGAGGGAAAGTCTCTGAGAAACTCACAGAATGGCTCTAAACAGAGAAAGCACCGGCATTACACATGGGTCCCCCAGGCTCCAGGTCCACATGACGACAGTACCAGCCACAGTGAAAATACACTTTGTCCTAATCTACTCTGCCACTGGTTTAACCACAGAGAGATCAGAAACAGTCACACTAAATGTAAGAGGAAGAGACTGAGGACAGACAGAAGAGGCTGAGACAGCCCCCTCCCCCACAATGGGCCTCCCAACGACAGGCAAGCCAAAGCTAAGAAGAGAAGAGTTTTAACATTGAATAGTGAACTGAACTGAACTGGAGTGGGATTATTAGACTGACATTTTTAGTGCTCTTCTACTTCAAAAGGGATTATTTCATTAATTTTTTTGGTAATTTTTTTGTAGAGACAAAGGCTAGGCTGGTCTTAAAACTCCTGGCCTCAAGCCATCCTCTCACTTCAGCCTCCCAAAGAACTGGAATTACAGGCATAAACCACCATGACTGGCTAATTATTAATGACTAAAAAACCTACCTTAGATTTTATAAAGGTATAGAAAAAATGGATCTACAGGGTTTCAAAGGAGTATTAGCAAGTGGAATCACTCTCATATTCAGACCTAATTGTCTACTGCAGTCAATAACCTACCACATTCAAGAACTTAACAATGCAGTGAAATGTAAGAAAACTAACCCAAATTAGGTAACTAGGAAAACTTGACTGAAGAAGTAAATATTAAGTTTTAATCTGAAAAATAAGTAAGAGTTACCTGGAAAAAAGGAGTGGGATGCAGGAGCATAAAGGTCAGAAAAAGCTTTATAGAAAAAGGGGGAAAAAAACTCTTAGAAAGTCTATGGTAGAAAACAGCATTGTTGCAGATACTGTGGCTGCATAACAAATGACCCCAAAACACAGTAGCAAAAAAC
Source organism: Cebus imitator (assembly GCF_001604975.1). Lineage (NCBI taxonomy): Eukaryota > Metazoa > Chordata > Mammalia > Primates > Cebidae > Cebus > Cebus imitator. The sequence goes on from NW_016107669.1 coordinate 168,465, forward strand.
CACCGTTGATTTTATTTCTATCAGTTCTATAGGTTGATTGGGCTCAGCTAGCCGGTTTTTTGTTAGAGTCTCACAAGGATGTCATTAGATAACAGCTGGGGCTGAAGTCATCTGAAGGCTCATTAAGGCTGGACATCCAGGATGGCTCCTGCACATGGCTGGAAATGATGTTGGCGGTCAGCTGGGACTTTGCTTGGGATTTCAGCTGGAACATATACACAGGACCTCTCCGTGTGGCCTGGGCTTCACAGCATGGTAGCTGGGCTTGGAGAGGGAGTGTTCTGAGTATTCCAAGGGAATCAGTTTAAAGACATATGATCTTTATGACATCACGAGAAGAGTGTCATTTCAGGCACAATCTATTGGTCAAAACCATCACAAGCCAGCCTAGATTCAAGGGGATGGAAATCTCAAAGCAAGGTTAATCAAATAATTTTAAGGCCATGTTTTTAAACTATCATCAGCATGGCCTATGGAAAACTACGCCCACTGGAAAAACTAAAATGTTGGTGTGTTTGAGGTATAGAAATTGCCAATAAGTTTGTAAGGCCATTTAAAAAGCTTGGACGCTATCCTCAGAGTCATGGGATGAAATTAAAAGACTGTTGAGAAATGAGTAATTATCACGGATAATGTAGAATTCATGGAGCCAAGAATCTGACTAATTTCCTTTGGAAAGAAAGAAATTCTTGCTTGTTAAGAATCTACTTTTAATCAAGACAAGCACCAATGTATTAGTCAAGACAGACTGCATAATATTGGGCAGATTTCGGGGTAACCAGGCCAAACTGCAAATGTATGGTAAAGTTTCCTCTTGACGAAAAGTTACCTTCTGATGAATGTGCATTTGAAATAAGAGCCATCTTCATTTTGAGATTTGTTAAAGTATTCATGTTCCCCTCCATTCATCTATTAAACTTGTAATTAACAATGCTCTGATTTCACTGTAGAATTTACTTCATAGTTTAAACACAGATGAGTATACATTTATTTCATCAAACTTCTCCAACAGTGATCAGCTTTGAATTATCTTTTAACTAAGTCAACAAAAACTGTAAACATTTTCGAGTATAAGCACTTTATATGAAGTGAACAAAAATCACAAAAGCCTATGTGATTGCGCAAAATTGTGGATGTGATATCACTCTTGACAAACCACCAAGCTCTCATCTTCTTCCGGCTCCAGGGCAAGAGGTGGGAGATGTGTAAATCTCAAAATTACCTTGAAGGACCCATTACATAGCCTATTCTCTCCAAAGCGTTGAATTTGAGTCCTTGTCTATCAATTCTAATTCTTCTCTAGTTAATCTAGTTTCATGTATATATTTTACAATGCAGCTTTCTAATAATTTCAAGGATTATAGCTCAGAAGCCACTCTCATTTATTGAGGAACTATTCTTGGCAAGGCAATGTGGGAGATGTTGGAGGGATTCAAAGATTAAATAGGCAATAAGTTGTAGAAGGAAGAATGACGTGCACAACAATCACTGTTACACAAAATCGAAAGTGGCAAAAGCAGCAAGAAGGGGGCTACTCAGAATGCTACAGGGATTCAGAAGGGCAAGACATTTGACACGAGTCTTCAGTTATTTCATTTTGTAAATAAGTGATCATGATTTTTGAAACTGGAAGTGCAGTGAAGTGGTATGGATCAAGATTTGAGTTATGTGGAGAATAGCATTCCATAAATAAAGGCACTATATGAGATGAATCATGGATATAAGAAAGTCCAAATTGGGTATACATAACAATGACTGTGACTAAAGTATAAGGAGAGGAAAAGGAGAAAATTTTCAAAGATAGAACTATACAGTGTTATAGCTTTGACGTTAGATAAAATCTAGACTTTAGATTATTTTGAAAGCAGCAGAGAGTCATTGAAGGTTTTGGGGTAAAAGGTTGATGCGATCACATCTATGCTTTAGCAAATTAGGCTTGCAAAATGTGTACAATGGGTTTCAGGTGAGCTAGTTATTAGCAAGGATACCAGCAGAGAGACTACCATCATCATCCAGGTGGGAACCTAAACTAAGGTGACTAGACAGGAGAGTTTCAGTGAGACAGGCATTACTGGAATAGAATCAAAAAACCTTGATAACTAATTTAATCTAGAGGACCAGGGAACAGGAGGAGTCAAAGATGATGTCAACATTAAAAGTCTAGTTGATCGGAAAACATGTAAAACAAATGAGAATTGGTACAGTTTCGAGAAGAAAGATGAGTGTAAATTTAAACATATTACATTTTAGGTATCATGAAAATATTCAATGAGGCTGTCTTGAAGGCACTTAGGAATTTGCACTTGGAGTTTAGGAGAGAAGGCAGGACTGGGGATTTGAAATCATCTGAAGATTAATAACGGTTAGCATTTATTGAAAGCTTAAAATGTACCAGAGTCCATGCTAAGCACTTTACATATATTACCTTATAAACCTCACAGTGAACATGAAAAATGGGCATTATTCTCCTACTGAGACCTAAAGAATGACAGAACTTGCCCAACGTTTCAAAACCAGTAAAAAGAATTGGGATTGCAAACAGATCTGTTTAAATTAGAGTAGTTCTATGGATGTTAAAGTCATGAATTAATTACAGAGTAGCTCTACTTGTTCGCCTAAAGTGGCGTCTAGCACATAGGAAGGAGTCCACGCCTAATCTTCTATGAGGAAGAGGGAGAGGCCACAGCACTCTCCACTCAAAGGCTCAAGGCCTTTCCCTCTCTTTCCCTCCCCTGGGCATCTTATTTCAAATGCTTGGGGGTTGGGGAGTTTTAGTGGAGTGTCAAGGCCTGGGGTGAATGGTTAGGATGATAAATTGGTACTTGCTGCCTCTAAGTGAGTCCTGGAGGGCTGTATTAGGGTTTTCTAAAGGGATGAAACGAACAGGATAGACGTATATATAAAGGGAAGTTGATTAAGGAGTATTGACTCACGTGGTCACCAGGTGACGTCCCACAATAAGCCATCTGCAAGCTGATGAGCAAGGAAGGCAGTCCAAGTCCCAAAACTTCAAAAGTAGGGAAGCCAAAAGTGCAGCCTTCAGTCGGTGGTCAAAGGTCCACGAGTCCCAAAGCTGGAGAACTTGGGGTCCAATGTTCAAGGGCAGGAAGCACCCAACACAGGAGAAAGACGAAGGCCAGAAGACTCAGTCCAGTCTTTCCACGTTCTTCCACCTGCTTTTTATTCTGGCCATGCTGGCAGTTGATTAGATGGCGCCCACCCAGGCTGAGGGTGGGTCTACCTTTCCCAGTCCACTGACTGACTGACTCAAACGTTAATCTCCATTGGCGACACCCTCATAGACACACCCAGGAACAATATTTTGCATCCTCCAATCCAATCAAGTTGACACTTTATATTAACCATCAGAAGGGTGTTTTAGCTTCAAGTGTTTGAATTCTCTTTAGAATTTTTTAGATATGTCTTATTTTTCATATCTTTGAATCCTCCTTTGAGTCCATGGTAACAAGTGCCACTTGGCATCTCGTTAAGTGCTCGTGAATAATACCCACCATTAGTCAGCAGTGGAACCATGGTGTGGGTCCCTGAAATCTACTTCCACCCTCAGAACTTAAAAACAACTGTCCAAATCTAATTGGGTTGCATGTGGTAGAGACTGATTTCAGGAGCCTGCAAACAAACCACAGGAATCCAAGTTCTTCCAGTTCCCTCAATGGACCTCAGTCCAATTTTAAATAACATAGAGATAGCGCTATGGTTTGAAAGTTTGCCCTTTCCAAAACACATGTCAAAATTTAATTGCCATTTTAACACTGTTAGGATGTGGGACCTTTGAGAGGTGATCAGGCCACGAGGGCTCCACCCTCATGCAGTCTGGCCCACTCTTGCCCTCTCACTCTCTCTTTGCCCTTCCCTTCTTCTGCCATGTGAAGAACAGTTTTCCTCCCCTCTGAAGCATGCAGCACGCAAAGTGTTGTCTTGGAATCAGAATTGCCAAATCTGCTGGTACCTTGGACTTTCCAGCCTCCAGAACCATAAAAAATAAATTCCTATTCTTTATAAATTACCCATTATCAGGTATTCTGGTATACAATCAAAAATGGACTAACAACAGTTTTTGATACATTTATCTTGATTTACCAACTGATATAGCACAATCATTAAAAAACCAGATGTTCCACAGCAGTGCCATCCTACTTGAGAAAAAGAATTAAAATATGAGTTTTAAAAGCAAAAATTCTTCCACTTTGAGATGCTTGTATGGCTAAAAAGCCCCAGTAATGAAGGTTTTTCTGTTTTGAAACAAACCTGAACTGGAAACAGAAGACTCTTCCCCAATAATGTGGCACCAGCCCCAGTTCTAATCCCCACTGGAGTGCAGCCTTGTGGTAAGTCCCAACAGCCAGAGGCCTGCATGCCCTAGAGCTTCACCACACAGATCAGGCAAAGGCTGCCTCCTTACCATGCACTGCATTAATCACCAAATAATACCACACACTTTTTGAACTCTTATGTTTCAGGAGATGTTCTAACCACTTACACGTATACCTTCTTATTCAACCGTCACAAAAACCTGTGAGGCAGGCAATATCCCATTTTATAGATAATGCTATTATATGTTCATCCTCAGAATTTCTGGCTTGGGTAGAAGTTAATCACCCACGCATGCCTCTTTCCTTCCTAGTTTTAACCAACAGTATGAACACAATGAACTGATAACCAGACAGGGATCAAAATATTCACTGTCTTTATAGAGGCCTGATGACCTCAAATTACAGGGTCCCTGAAAGTACTGGATTAGAGAAAATAATTTGGAATTGAAGTCAAAACAAACAAGGCTTCCTATTACATCCTGCCAAATCTGAACCTGAGAACCAGGAGTGCACTGGATCTGTGCAGCAGACTCTTCATACACACCTCCAACCATCACAGGTGTGATGGACTGGGAGCTGTCACAAAGAGCCAGTCAACAGAAGAGAGCGTGGAAAGCACAGAAGAGAAATGGCTTTTAGAAGGCAGACTACAGACACTGAGCCAGGTCTGATTACTCCACAGCCCACTATCTCTTTCACAATCTGCCTAGGAGAGACAGAATCCTGTTTCTTGCTTTTAAACATAACTTTCAAATATAGCTGCCCACTGGAATCACTTGGAACGGTTTTAAAAACTGCAGTGACTGACCATAGCCCAGGCCAACTAAATCAGATTCTCTGGAATGAAAGCATTTGTTTAAGTTCTCCAGGAAATTCCAATGTGCAGCTTAGGCTAAGAGCCACCACTTGATAGGCTTGGCAACTCCAATCCCTCAAAATGCAACCAGTCATAACTAGCAGTTTCTGAGTGACTACTTTATGCTAAGCAATTTACATAATACCCATCACAACTCTAAGGGACATATGATAATCACAGCATTTCACAGATGGGAAAAGGGGTGTACAGAAAGGCTAAGAGACAAGAGACAGATCTGGGATTACGAAGTTAGTATTCTGTCTCCCAAGCTAAATATTTAACCACCATATACCATGCTACTCCTTGTGGATGCCCTGATTCCAGCAATGTCTCCAACCCTGATAATATATTCTTCTTTCATATAGAGAATCAAATAAGGCTCGGAGATACTACAAGAGTTGACTCCAATATTCCCTTCTAAAAGAGAGCATAAACTCCTTCCATGGACGTTAAGCAGGAAGAAAAAAGAATTCCAACAACTAACTTTTGTAGAGACTTGGAAAAATGTGTGGCAGGGTGTTAAAAGATCAATAAAGATGCTTAGAATTATAAAGCAGTTGAAGGCATACAGCATAATTTTTATAGAATCAACTTTGCAGTTCTGAACAGCCATCCTTGATATCTTAAGATTAAGAAAACTGGACAGCACAGTCCATGAAGGTAAGGCTAAGAATTGTGAAGGAAGGTGTCATGGGAAATTATAGGAGCAGGAGAACCAAACATGCTTGTGAACATACCATGACAATACAAGCTAAGGGGCAAAAAGATGAACAAAAGGCTAGAAGACTGGGAGGGGCTGAAAGGCTGCAGGACAGACAAGGTAAAGTTCACATCCTGAGACAGTAACAGTGGACATTATTTCATAACTCAGATATTTTAAAAGGTGTAGCAACAGAAAGAAAATTCGCTCAGTTCACATTTCTAAACCTTTGCAAATATGCAAAGTAATATAAATTGGATCTTGCTTTTATAAAAGTTTGCTGAAAACTGACAGAAGAGCAGAAGATCAAACACCACATGTTCTCACACATAGGCAGGTGTTGAACAATGAGAACACATGGACACAGGGAGGGGAGCACTACACACTGGGGTTAGTTGGGGGGAAATAGGGGAGGGACAGTGGGGGGTGGGGAGTTGGGGAGAGAGAGCAAGGGGGGAGATGCCAGATGTAGGTGATGGGGAGGAAGGCAGCAAATCACACTGCCACGTGTGTACCTATGCAACAATCTTGCATGTTCTTCACATGTACCCCAAAATCTAAAATGCAATAAGATAAATGGGAAAAAAAAAGTTTGCTGAAAGTATGTAAAGGTTTATATGTCAAATAATGTCTATTTGCATACATGTAATGCTAGTAACAGAAATTCTGGCACTGAAGAGGATGTAATGTCTCTATGGCAACTTCTTCTGGAGGGCAAATAATAATTCTGTTACTCTTTTACAACTGAGGATTTTCACATCATGAATTTGCGAGATGATGGCATATATCTGTAATTTGATCCCAGCGAAAAATGTCTTATTATGATGGGAGTATAAAAACACCTGATGAGCAACAGAAAAATAATTGAGATGTGTTTGTTTTTTCCTCGCCTTTCAAGGTATGAATCATTATTCCCTTTGAGAAGAGTGCTAAAAAGAGGACAAAAGACTCCACCCATCTGTGCCAGGACATGGCTGCATCAAGCTTGTGAAATGACAATTTGCATCCTCAGAGCAGCACCCATTAACTGCTCTTTTAGCTGCTAGAGAATTTCAGGAAGTTTTGCAATCAGGCAGGTCCAGTGGTTCATGCCTGTAATTCCCAGCACTTTGGGAGGCCAAGGTGGGTGGGTCACTTGAGGTCAGGAGTTCGAGACCAGCCTGGTCAACATGGTAAAATCCCATCTCTACTAAAAATACAGAAACTAGCTGGGCATGGTGGCGCACGCCTGTAATCCCAGCTACTCTGTAGGCTCAGGTAGAATTGCTTGAAACTGGGAGGTGGAGGTTGCAACGAGCAGAGACTGGGCCACTGCACTCCAGCCTGGGTGACAGAGTGAGACTCCATCTCAAACAAAAAAAAAAGAAAAAGAAAGTTTTGCAATCAGCAAAATTAGGTTAACAGGTTGTTTTCACTTTTAGTAAAAGTTTATATGAAGGCTAAGTATTAAAATGCCCTGATTATATATTTTAGTCAATTGAACATGACAGGATCTATAGGTTTTAACCATGCTAGTCTGCAATTTGGTGATGTTTCTGGAATGGAAAAACAAACTAAAGTGATGTTTTGTGGTCATCTCATTCTTCTCTATCATACGACTAAATGAATTCACCCAGGAGTAATTGTCAACCCTATCCTCTCCCTTAATGAACATCTGCATATATGCACAAACAAACACACCCCCCACTACAGCAGGTGAAATTTTAACACACTGCCATTAGATTATGAATTTGAAACTCTAGCGTAATATGGTACAGACAAAAGGCATACTTAGTGTTATCTGAACAAGTAAATTATTCCAGAATTCCTTTTTTTATTGTACCAAATTCTGGTGTTTTATGGCTATACTTAATAAATTTTGAAAAGAGTCTTTTGCTAGAAATCATAGAAGATATTTACCCACATAATTTAGTTAGGAGCTATAAAATTAAAAAGGTCTTTAAACACACTTCTTAAATTGCCATAAAATTCATTCTGAAAAATCTTAAATTTTTTTACTTTGGAGGTTGCTTTCAAAGATTAAATGAAAAGAGATTAATAGGATTTGCCTTGCCACTGATTTTATGTATTAGGTTGATAAAAAACGGTTGAATATATCAGTTTCATATGGTTCAACCTGATGAGAATCCGTTTCCCATTAAATGAAACAATATAGCACTATATATTCCAAAGAAGAGTCTTTGCAGGAAAGATGACCTCAGCTACCCTGCAACACGCTAAAAATACCAACTACAACACATAGCAGCAGAGGTTATGGTGATAGCTTCCCATGTAACTCTGGGGTAGTAAGAGGCAGAGACATTGTTTAAAATAACTGACCGATACAAAAATGTCATGCTCCCAAAAATTTCCATATCCTATTCCCAAAGGTGTTTTGTTTGTTCACTTAGCTTTTCTCTTTTCCATCTTCCACAGAAGGGGCTGAAGAGTAATGAATCTTTAAGAATTAAGATTAGATAGAAGCCTGAGTTAACCAGCCATTTCACGGGCAATAATTGGCTATAGAGTCATGCTGGCTTTGTTCTAAGTCAGAAGCTGACTTGATTGTTTAATATAGAACACAAACATCCACAGCCACTAAATGACTTCACAGAAAACTAGCCACATTAAGTATGACATGTAGACATCACAAAACTACTTTTGGGTACCTGGTTTAAAATTCTGAAAAATAAAAGAAAGATTTTATTTCTAATAGGGGGAAGGAGTTCCCCTTTTCCATAAGATAAAACAAGAGACCCAAACACAGGACATAAAGACAGCCCTGTACAGCAAGATTCACTTTCCACAGATAGCCACAGAGATTCCCCGCCACTTCTTTATCCTAAAGTGTTGAGATTCAAATCAATTCAAACACTCTACATACAATTCATTGAGTCCTTTTCATTTTCAATTTTATTTTTTAAAAAAAGACATTTAGGTTATGGTAAGAAATTATGAGGTTACTTTTTTTTAAAATCTGTCAATTGCTACAGTAGTGGAATAAATAAATAAGATTTTTTTAAAGTTCAATGTTTATAGACATACTTATAAAAATGACTGAATTAGAACACATTAAATAAAATTGATACACACCAGGAAGGGATTTAGGCAAGGAAAGGCACATCATATTACCACAAGAAATAAAGACCATAGTTGGAGGTTGATGGACAGCCAAACTTTAGATCTTGTGGTAGGTTTCCCAGCTCTGGAGGGTCATTACGGTGAACCGTTCTTTATGGTACTGGGCTAGAGTAACTAAATAGCAGTTGGGGAATGTTACTTTGTAACTGTAACATAAGTTAAAAAGAAAGCACACTTTCAATAACCCTGGTATGTGAAGAGGAAAGGAAAAACATCCCAAATGATTTGGTGGTACTAAAAATTTTATGGAGAGTTAAAAATAATAATGTTAATCCTTGTCTGGCTGAATTGGAATTCTTGCAGTTACAAAGTGAGAATTTCAAGTAAACATTGTATTTTTCACTTTTTGTAGACAGACACCAGTGCAGATATAAACAGCTGCCATATCTCACCTCAGATGAAGCTATGTGCCAATGCTTAGGGAAAATGATATTAGATAATTTCCCAATTTTATAATGCTTAAGTCTTGGAAAGCAGCACTAACACTGCTGGCTGACTGGCTATCTACAACAGCAAAGTGAACATGAAGTTTGGACAATGATGAGAGGTTTCCCAGAGAAATTATTAGAGAGTTTTCAGTTGAATAGATAGACACTTCAGTAAAACAAAAAAAACTAACAGACATTAGCAGAACTTGTTTGGGTCAAATTCCTCTGCCAATTATCTTTCATAAATGTGTGTCAAGTCTCTATCCATTTCTTTCTGTCTAGACCTATATTAGTTTATTTGAAAGATGGCATCACTTAAAGTAAACCACATAAATTTTAGTGGTATTAAGTGTGTATTTAGTGGTGTATGAGTATAAATAAAATAGATTTTCATAATAAAATGGTATATCCACAAATAAAATAAAAATTAAAAACAACTGAGAAGGAGGTGAGGAAAGTATCAGTATTATTTTAAAAAAATAAAATGGCAATTGTAAAGCAGGCAGTTTCTTGCTCATGCCACACGATACGCCTTCATTAAGGTGTACTCTTTCCGGTTGGTGTGAGCAGCCCAGATGAAGAGAGCAGAAGCCATGAACTGTAAGGGAGCTGAGACACAAGCCAGGCAGAAGGACCATCCAAATTCACCCGATACATTGTCAGGGAGCTCTAGTTTCTGGTGGAGTAGTTCAATTCCAGCAACGTAACAACTTACTGAGCCCAGTGTACACAGACCTTGAGGGAAAATTCAGGGGAAAAAAAAAAAAACATGGCTGGGTAAAAGCACAGTAAAGAGCTTTTCAGGCAGTGTGACAGGGCAGTTAATACATGAACCCTTAAGATTTGTAACTCTTTGGTCCCTAAGGAGACAGGGAGAAGCTAAAAGGTAAGTATGATGGCAAAACCTACCTGCAAGGAGATGGAGAATGCCCGTGGCGATGGTGGGATATAAGCTTCGGCAAATGCAAGCACAAAGTCCAATCAAAGCCCCGAAGCACATCAAACCTAAACTCACAAAAGGCAGAAGGAACTGGCAACGCCACAGATCTGATTTTTAAAAAGAAGAATAGAAATGTGACCATGATTTCAGACCATTTTCCCACAATGGCAATTTCTTTCAAGTTTTAATTAGCTCTTTTCTCAAAAAGTGAGAACTATTTTAACAATGAGGCATCCTTTCTAAAGTGTGTTATTCAAAAAGATGCTAACCTAATCCTGATAAAAGTGAAAGGACACTAACAGGTAGCGACTACAGAGGGTTTATTACATACCAGGAAATATCTGTCTACACATTTACTGTGTTAATCCTCCCAACAACCGTAAAAAGCAGGTACAGTCAGCCCTCCAAATCTGCAAGTTTTGCATCCACATATTCAACCAACCAAGGGTTAAAAATGTTCAGGAAAAAAAAAATTAAAATAATACAAATTTTAAAATATATAACAACTATTTACATAGCATTTATATTGTGTTCAGTATTAGAAGTAATCTAAAGATGATTTAAAATATATAGGAGGAAGCCAGGTGCAGTGGCTCACGCCTGTAATCCTAGCACTTTGGGAGGCTGAGTCAGGAGGATCATGAGGTCAGGAGTTCAAGACCAGCCTGGCCAACATGGTGAAACCTCGTCACTACTGAAAATACAAAAATTAGCCAGACATAGTGTGCGTGCCTGTAATCCCAGGTACTCAGGAGCCTGAAGCAGAATTGTTTGAATCTGGGAGGTGGAGGATCATGCCACTACACTCCAGCCTAGGCAACAAAGCGAGACTCCAGCTCAGAAAAAAAAAAAAAAAGTGTAAATAGCCTGTACAAAGTAACACAGTAAGTGGTAGAGCCAGGATTTGATACAAAAATCACTCCAACTCTACCTACCAACAATATTTAAGTCTTTATAGGATGTAAAAGCAGTAACAACAAGTATATTAATGGTAATTATAAATGACCTGTCTTATAGGGCTGTTGAAAGAATTACATAAAGCACAAAGCAGAGAATCTGAAATATATAAGAACTCAATAAAAGGTAGTTTTAATTATCATAAATCCTTCAACAACATGGGAAAACCTGATGACCTTATAAAACATGTGATTCCATTTTTAGATAATATTCATTATTAGAAATCTATTCATATCCACCTTGACCAAATTTACCTTTTACTGCTGGTTTCACTTTCTGGAACTTAAGTGTTTTTCTCACTTACTTCCCTTAAAACTCTAGTAATAAACTGCTTGCTATATATTCTTTTTATAAAACTAAATACCTACATCTTATTCAACCTTTTCTTTTACAACATCGTCATTCTTCTGGACAAGGGACGTCCCTATAGCCCTGAAAACTGAGGCTCAAATCTGATGACAGTATTTCATGGGCTGCCTGACCATCAACAAATAGACTTTTCCTAATAAATACTTTCATCTTTTTTGTCATCCACCCTTTTGTTACTACCTCCTAAGACTGGATAAACACTTTGGGCAGGCCTGACAACTCATTGACTCATTTAGGGCTTGCAGTCAAATTTTTTCACATACATCTATCTGAACTCAAGCAGTGGAAAGTGTTTAACTCAAATGCAGGAATTGTAAGTTATTCCAACTAAATTTCCTCTTATTAAATGGGCCCATTAATAATATCTTCTGAAGATCTAGACCCCATCACCCAATTAAGTAGTTGTCCCTGTCAACTTCAAATCATTTGAAATTTGGTAAGCATGTATCTACCTTGTAAAATATGTGATCAACAGAACAGAGTTCACTGGATACTGTTAGACATCTTATTTAAAAGTTGGCACAATCTACTAACTCATCTTGTTCCAAAAACAGAGTCCAAAAAAAGACAAATAAAATTATCATTGCTCCCCCAATCGTTCTGGTGAAGTCAAAGTACTCACAGGTCCTAAGTAGATCAATCCCGCTATTGTGGTTTCCGGGATCAACAAATTTCTCCATGAACTGCTCCGTCAGTGTGAAACTCACACATTTTGTGACCGCATCAAATGACTCTGGAACAAGAACAAGTGCCTGTTGTTTTCATCATAAACATTTAACACAAATCTCTTTCAGTAATTATTCTCCAAAGTAAAAAGTAAAAGACGTTTCCAGGGGGGTCAGCAACTCCTCTGGCCCTGATTGACACACAGGTTTCATAGGCGTCCAATGGATGCCACCGGTCCTCAGTAGCAGGCTGAAGACATAGGCACGAGGAAGAAAAATAAAGTGGAAGTAGTAAAATGAATGGCAGAATAGCTACATAGGAAGCCTAGGAAGAAGGGGAGGAAACACCGGAATAAATAGGAATGTCGATCTTCTTGCCTAACCCTGCTTTACCAGTCATATCGCCATCTCAGGGAATGGCAACTCCACATTTCTAGTTACTTGGACCGGAAACTTGAGAGTCATTTTTGTATATTTACACTCTATCAGGAAATCCTAGGAGTTCTTTCTTCAAACTATGTCCAGAAAGCAGCTGCTGCTCAGGGCTACAACTCTGGTGTGAGTCATAATCATCACTTAACCTGAATTACTTCTATAGCCTCCTAACCATAGTCTTCTAGCTTCCACCTTTGTCTGCTGCCTCTGTTCTCACAACAGCCTGGGTGACCAGATCATGGCTCACCACTGTACTTGGAGTCAACACCAAAGTTCTCGCTATGCCTAGAGTCTTCCAGGATTTGGCCCAGTACCACTCCCAAAGCAGGTCTTTGGCAGCATTCCCACCTTCCCGACTCTCCCTTCATTCCAGCCCAGTGGCTTCCTTACTGGTCCTTGAATATTTCAGGCATGCTCCTGCCACAGGGCCTTTGCAGCAGATGTCCTTTCCACCCTAAATGACTACCTCCCCATTTACCCATATAGCCAACTCTTTCATCTAGTCTTTACATTCTTTACTCAAGTGGTGTCTTCTCAATAGGACCTACCTTAAGTATCCTGCTGAAAATCATAACCTATGGCCCCCAGTACTCCTTTTCCCACATATTTCCAAATCCCTTTAGTGTTCTATTTTGCCATAGCACATGTCATCTTTTAATATACTATTTATTCTGTTTATACTGTTTTATTCTGTTTACTGCCTTTCATCCTTTATTAGAATGCTAGCTCCCCAGGAGTAACGATTTTGTTCTCTTTCCTGATGTCCTCCCAGCTAAGAGGCCGTGGAACATGAAGGCATGCAATAAATATTTGCTTAATGAATGGTCAAGTGATAACACTCCACTATCAACTCCAAAATCAATATCAAGTGCCCCTGTGACCTCATAAGTCAAACTGAACATTTTACAATGAATTTTTAACCAACTTTCTCCCCTTTCCTTTCAAATTACCTCTTTATTCAGATACAATGACATATCATCCTTTTGATATGTGGTAACTCAAGCTTGTTCTGCTATGATTTGAATACAATGCTCCCCCACTAATGGGCCAACAGAAGTAATTATAAATAAACTGTAAAGTTGTCCCTTACAAAGAGGTCTAAGGCTACCATTTTAATAACTGGAAATTAAAACCTTTAAGTGTTAAATAAGAATGCCTGCAAAATAAACCTGAAAAACTTAGCTGTGGTTTTTTTTACTTCTGTAATACAAATATCTTAACCTACAAACTCTGCATCAAGATTGTTGCAAAATAGTCTCATAATTAGACAGATTTAAATGTAGAGCTGGTGAAATTATATCCTCTAAGTCACAGGAGCAAATGATATATAGTATAATACAGCTAACTCATAAAAGAACAATTTGTTGAGTTGATTTTAGATGGTAGTCCTTTATTAGTTGCCAAATATTTTAAAAGTCTTTTGATGTACTTTTTCAACTATTTCTTTATGACATGTGTGAGATTAATAAAAAGTATCTAATGCACGAGTAAGTACAAAAATTTTAAACGGCTTTCTCAGGATAAGAAAAGTTCCTCATCCAGCCAATATTGATGAGTACCATGGTAATGCAGAGAAGGTGGGGAGAGAAGGTGGTAGGAAGAGAAGATACACCATGATTTATTCCCTTAAGGAGAGACAGAACCAACAAAGCTACTTACATTACATGTAATTGGGCAATCATTAGGTTGTTTTGTCTATTGTTAAACAGGTAAAGGAGAGAGAAGTTAAAATAAGAGAAATACCTGTCCTTTCTGGTGGGCTATACCAATGCATGTTTTTGGATATGGTGATACACCGTCTCCACAATCCCACTGTGCCATTGTATCGAAAAAGTGCATCATTGTAAGTCTTTTCATCTGCCTCATCACTAACGAATTCATCCCAGATGCTTTTATTCAAATCACTGGAATTTTCTTGAACTGGACTTCGATATTCATACCAGAAGTCTGTGCCAATGGAGGCTGCCATGTAGATGGTGGAAATGAGGCTAAGCACACAAGCAATAACAAACGCTGTAGCAAAACGGTTATCCATTCTGGCATTCAGACTGCTCTGTTTAAAAGTTGAAGGAAAAAAAGTTAGACTTTAAGGACAAATAAGAAAGATTATTTTGAATTATTCCAAAGGACCCTTCACCCGATTCCCCATGCCTTCGTACATAACCATTAAGAATTTTTTTTAGAAAGCAAGCACGTTTTTAATTAAGTTTAAAACAAAACGCATTCTCATAAAAGTACTTATTGAATGCTCACATACCCAGGATGCTACGGAGACAGAGGTCTTGTTCTCTAGTCTATCACCTGCATACTAAAACAGACAACACTGAAATGGACATACACATTACAGATACAAACAACACACATGCCCATGATCAGCAGTGTACCGTGCACACATTTTAAATTACAGACTGAATTTCTGCACAAGCTGCAGAGGATTAAGTGTTCTGGATTTGAGTGTTAAAAAGGCACAGGAAAAGGAAGCAGTGGAAATTGGCTTCTCCCAGTTTCCTCTGAAGAGGTAAGCCTCCTAAAAACAAAGGTAAGAGTCAGGAGCCATATGGAAAACAGAGTGGAAGATGTTTGTTAACCCCGAGGGAAAGGTTGTGTTAGGTGTATAAAATAGCAAAGAGAACAATAACATGTAATAATGCTAGATAGCAATCTCTCCCTAATCCATTAAAGCTAAGCCAAGCGTCTTGACGCTGCCAAATGCTTCACTGCTGTCTACTCTCCCTATTCCTTATACTTCTGAACCTCCTCAACCGAAACCTTGCTCTCTCCCTAAATCCTAAGTGCAATGTATATCCGCAAAAACTAAATGATCCCTCCTTAGCCCGGCAGAAAACTCTCAAAATATGAACCGTCCCAAGGCGTGGACGGGGCTCCGCGGCAGTAGTAAATGGCCGCAGCAAAACGACTCAAGGCGGATCGCGCTGAGTCAACTACTACGCGGCAAGTACACACCGTGACCGTACCCCACACCTGACGAAGGTGCACGAAAAACAGACTCGCCAACTGCGGTCGCTGAGTTTGGAAAACGGGAAGCGATTCGGGAAAGGCAAGGGCAGTGACAATAACGATAACTCAGAAAGTTGGGTTTGCATTTTGGTTTTTAGAAAATGCCCCCTTCGCCCTGGTGCTCTCCAATGACCGTAAAGGGTCCCAGCCTGGGAACGGCGGCGCGTCCCCGCCGGACGCCAGGCGCGGCCACCCCCCCGGGGCACGGCGGGGCCGGAGAGGCCGGGGCCGGGGCGGGGCGGGGCGGGGCGGCCGTGCGCAGCCCCCCGCCAGCGGCCCCAGGTACCAGACCAGGCCCCGCCCTAGAGGGCTCGGCCCAGGGACACCACCGCCGCCCGGAGCCCGCCCAGTCCCGACCACGCCCGGGAACGGGGCCCCTCCGCAAACCGCCGGGAACGTCGAACCGCGACGGACCCCCGCCCGGCCACGCGGGTCCCACTCACTCACCGCCCATCCTCCTGCACAGCCGGCTTCACCCTCTAGCTCAGACCACAGCACCCTACTCTCCCCGCGCCTCCTCTGACGCACTTCCCTGCAGAGCCCGCCCCCTCCATAACTCCCGCGCCTCCGCCTCCGCCCCCACCCCGGGCAGGGCCGCGGCCCGGGGGCCGAGGGGCCTTGTGGGAGTTGTAGGAGGGACAGCCTGAAAGCTGTCTGAGGCGGCGGTAGGCATTCCCGGCGCCGCTCGCGGTGCATTGTGGGAGATGTAGTTCAGCTCCGCGGGGCAAGCTGCTGCGCAGAAGGGAAGTCTAGGCTGTTGGATTCTTGCATTTTAGGGAGGAAGGGACGATGGTCCAGAAAGTAAAGCGGCCTGTTTCCGGTCACCTCTAGTCAATGACCGCGACCTGTAAAACTTAGGTCTGACTTAGTCCTGTGCTTTCCCTATCACACACTACCCTGCCTCTAGATCTAAGTATAAATGAGCGAAAATGCGATCCTACTTGTGAAACATTGACCCATTTTATTTCCCTCCCCCAGAATCCCTCGCACTGGAGCAGAGCGTCCTTCTGATTTTATTGCCTAAGTTTAGGCTAAGAAGTATGTGACCTGTAGACAGTATCCATCAAGAATGTAATGACATTATTTGGGTTTCATAAAATGTGTGTTTGTAGCTGCCTTCTTTTCATGACAAGTGATACTAGTTTTTTATTGTAGTAATGTTCCTTTTTAAATTTTTTTCATTTAATTTTTAAAATATTAATACTGAGGACACCTGATATGTCAAAAATGAATTAAAAAATTGTGGGTATAGTAGGAAAAAGACTGAAATTTGGAGAACATCACTCAACCAGAGAAGGTCATGGACAGCCTTGGAGGTTGCAGATGATGTGTGGCACAGAGGCAACAGTGAATCTGAGCCCTCAGGTTTGACACACAAGAAATTCATGGACAGGCGCATCTTAGCAGTAACATGTGTGGAATTATTAACGTGGTGGCCTGGGACCAGCAAATGGTGGATTTCTCAATAGTAACCTACAGGGAAAACTGACTCAAGGACAGAAGTTTCAAACCCTCACTCTGTCCCCTAATGCTTTGTAATTTAGCACAGGAGAAAGATGGGAGCTTCAAGCTGATATTGAATTTCTACCACTTTGACAGATTAAAGGCATGATATGTTTCTCTGTCTGTAGTTACGTTTCTTTCACCTGAGTGGGTGAACTGGTATTCATATACAGCACATAATAAGGTAGCCAAATATAATATTCAAACATGACTCTGGATTTTCACATATAGCATGTAATAAAAAAATTTTTGTCAGAGGCACCAACTAGAGAAAGTGGTGGAGGAGCGCAGGCAAATTGTCAATGTAAGACTCATAAATGCATTTATACACCAGGAAATGCATCCATCGGCCTTCACTAGAAATCCCCTACTTTCAGATTTAACTCTCCACTGAGATCATGTGGTCAGTAAACCAGGCAAAAGAGAAGTTTAAAGGAGAGAAAAGAAGGAACAACTTCAGTCTATAGATAAAGGAACTAAAGAGAGTAATTGACATGGTAGCAAACTTGGTATTAGAGTAACTGACTATCATGGTAACACACTTGAATATACTCATTTTATGACTTTGGAGAATTAACCTTCTTTAAGTCTTGGTTGTCTTTTTTCCAAAATATGGATGTTGACCGTAGCATCTATTCCACATGATCATTGTGAGGATTAAGTGAGAAAGTACATATAAAATGCCCAGCACAGAACCCGGCACTTAGGAAAGAATCATTAAATTACTAGTATTTGCAAATATTCATTGAATATATATAATATTTCAGTAAGCGTAGTGAAAACAGCTTTTTGGTGGATTTTTGGTATTCTAATACAGTTCAAATCAGTGTGGCTAGTTCATTTCAGCTCCTTCACTGCCAAACCAAGGGGCAGGGACTGCTTCAGTTTCTCTGCCTTCTCTTTGTCAGTGTTGACCAGGATATAAAGATATCTGCTGCATCGAACTTTAAATTTCACACTGTCCTTTTTTTCTTGATCTTGACAGATTTGGCATCCTTTGGTCGGGCTGTGAGCAAAAGTTCATGATTTCCTCAATTTTCGGAGGCATGACAACAAGGCACACAGGGAACAGGGGCAGACCAGGGAAACAAGTGGGAAAAAGACAAACAGCTTGTAAAGCTCCTGGATTAACCCTAGAGGTTACCCCAAAATGGAGATAATCCACTTATAGAGATAGGTGTTCCTGCCCGCTTCAGCAGGATTAAGAAATTCTGGACTAACCACCAAATGACTAGGAGAGATTTGCCAGGACTATATTTTGGGCATCTTTCTTTAGCCCTGCTCAGGAGATTCCCAGGCCTGGGATCCTATCATATATACAAGTCGTCATGACTCAGGAATACACCAGGAAATGTTTCTGGGAGGGCCTGAAAAGGAGGATGACGCTTGCACCCTTCAAGTCTTCAGAATGCCTAGAAAACACTCAGGGCACATTTCACTGACCAACCTAGCGTGAACCTGGAGGTGTCTGCATGTTTGTGGTTTTGATCATCCTGAGAAAGGACCTGAACGGACTCATCACACCCAGTTTCACCAACCACACACCGTATTTCTGGCTTATCTCTCCATCTTTGGTGTTTCCTAATTTCTATTTGTGCTTGCTTGTTGTATGAGTAGGTAAAATAAATCCTTAATAAATTAATAGAGCTAAATTTCTACCTCTGTTTTTACTCTGCTATTTGAGAAATGGTAGCTGGCCTCACATTTTCACAAATATAAAAGATGATTTTGTGCAACCACGTAGAAATTATGAAATTTAGGTTTAAAAGCAAAGTTGAATGAGGCATCCAGTTTAACTTGTTAAAGATGGTTCTAGTTTCAACAGGAAGGCAAATTATAGTTACAGCACATTTAAAATTAACCCAATAACTGAAAATCTAGATACTCAGATGTTACAACTTGTTTGTGTTATGTACTTATGAAACAATTCTTCACACTAGAATTTCCATCAATATCAAATTCCCCAATACATTTAATATTATTTTAATTGCATATTTTTAGGAATTATAAGTTATATCTACATTATAAGATATATCTACATTATGTTTTTCTAATGTAATTTTGCCCTGGTGGTTTTTCTTATGAACTTTGGAGTTCAGAAAGGAAGAAAATGGAAATATGTACAAGTTCTGGGTTCCAACCAAAAACTATTCTTAAAAATGTACCTATCTTTGAATTTCCTTGCACCTATTCACTGTAAAACAATAACAGAACTTGATCAAGATCAAGGCAAATAAAAAATACATCTAAAATGTCTCCTTTTTTTTTTAGCAATTCCTGTAAAGTGCCACATATAGTAAAAACTATAATTTTCAGATGCCCATGCTTCTGAAAGACAGTGCATGAGCCATATGTAAATGAAAACTTTGTTTAAATTATCCTTTATTTAAAAATTATCAGTGGATCTAATGACCCCTTTCTGGACCCCAGGGTTCTCATTAGTAAAATAGTTGTCCTAATGATCATTAATATCACTGGAAGCTATAAAATTTTACAATTTATAATTCTATTGGAAGAATAATTCAACTACAAAATATGGTTTTTCGTAGATCCACAGCATAGCGTTTCATTGCAGAATTTTTATATCTTACACCTCAAGCCAAGGAAATATATTAGAAACAGAGATAGTGGCAAATGTAGACTGCAAAGAAAAAGGAGGAATGCCATGTGCATTCTGATTAGAAAAGATACTGAAAAACAGCCCTTGCTGTTTCAAAGATTAGCAGTAATCATTAGGAAGGCTAAAATTATGGAAGAAAAACTTTTTTATTTCTTCTAAGTGACACTTATTAGTACAGAGTTATGGGTATGAATTGTGGGCCTCCCAAAAATATCTTTTCAAAAAGTAATCTTTATTGCTGATAAGAAACTGATATCAATTAATTTAATTATTAATAAACTTAAAAAAGAGTCTTCATTGAGAGTCCTCTTCTCATCACTATCCATCATAATTATTATGAGGCCATGACAGTGATATTTTTCACATTTATTTGTTTTCAAGTTGCTTCTGATTCAACCAGATGTGCTAAGTGAAAACATTAGCATAAGTTGACAAAAAATATGCTGCATTAACTTAGAAACATCTTTTCATATTAGTTTATGATGTGACAAAGATCCCAGGATGGAATAGAAAGTGAAAGCTGTCTAAGAAGTTTGTGAAAAGTCCCTATTCCTTGGAAATAACTGACAATTCAAGCATGATTCATCCCAGATCTACAATCAATTGTTGACCATCTATTACTTGCCACTCTGCTGGATGCCAAGGACACCAACATAAATAAACTCAATTTTTGTTACGCACAACCTAAATTCATATTAAATCTACTATTATGAAGAAAACTAAAGCATATATTGCTAGAATAGTAACATCATTTCTATCTATGCAAGTATTAGTTACCAAGGAAAATAACCTAGTAAATTAAGTGGGGGGCCCTCATAAAAGGGAATATATGCCACTTGATTTGGCATGATGTGATATTACATTATATGGTACTAAATTCTCCAAGTAACTGAGAATTTAAAAATAATAATAAACTCCTAGAGTATAAACAATATAATCAGTTTTCTTAAACTGAACTCTTTGACTTTACACTTTGCGATACTCTTAAGAAATGGACAAGAGAATGTATCTAACAAGTGAATATATAATGACACTTTAATTGATAAGATTAATGAGAAATAATTAGTTGCTTCATGCTCTTTGCCATTTATTCTGGGACATATCAGCAGAGCATGTGTGAATCAAAGGCTACTTATCCAGGGATTTCTTTCTTCTGTGCTATATACATGTAATCTGATCTCCACCTGATGTGCTTGACGGGGAAGAGGCCAAAGTAATGGTATCATAAGTCCAATAAGCCTCACTGGGATGGCTCTGTTATTAAATCTTCAGCCTGCCTGTGAAGCAGAGGCTGCAATCAACAGCAAGTAATAATGGATTCACTTGAGCAGGCATTTCAGTAGAGAAAACCTTTCTCTGTCCTCAACGCCTGAGCCAGTTCTGAACATAACTCAGGGATTGGAACATAGAATAAGTAAGGCCTACAAATCTAAATTAATTCCCAAAATTTTGTGATATCCAGACCAAAATACTTCCACAAATTTCCAATTTTGAGGATTACTTTTAGGTCTTTTTAAAAAATTAGTCAAAATAATAACAAATAATAACAGAACAATAACAAAGCATAACATATAAGGTTGGTTAACTTATGTTAATTAGAACAGTGATTCTGAACTTTAGTCCATTTAGAATCACCTTGGATACTTGTTAAATATAAAGTCCTAGACTTCTTCCCTGGCGATTCTGACTGAATACATCTAGGGCAGAGTTTGGCAATCTACAGTTTAGCAGGTGTTCCTGCTGACTCTAATCTGGGTAATACGATCTGGCATCCACAGGTTCAAAACAATGGTTTTAAGAGCCCAAAAAGAACTTTAGTTGGGTAACTTCTGTATGCCAGAGGCCAGTCCAGAGACAACGAATAGTTACTCATTATCAGCTCCAGGGGTCAGATACAAAGACAACTAACAGAGTGAAATGAGACAAGTACTTTGTAAGCAGTATTTTTAAAGTTTTTAGGAAATGGAAGAAGTAGTTATTTCTGCCAGGAGTCGGGTAGGAAAGTTGAGCGTTATTTTCTGAGAAAAAAAATTCTAAAGAGGTAGCATATACGCTCTCATTCAGTTACCAATATTTATATCTTATTCTTT
Organism: Cebus imitator; assembly: GCF_001604975.1. Classification (NCBI taxonomy): domain Eukaryota; kingdom Metazoa; phylum Chordata; class Mammalia; order Primates; family Cebidae; genus Cebus; species Cebus imitator. The sequence continues at coordinate 190,500 of NW_016107669.1, forward strand.
TTTTTTTGACATCACTCTGTTTACACAGACTTTTCATATGCTTATGGAAGTCAGTGTTGCTTTTGAGTTTTGATCTATGTGTAGGTGTCTATTTTATTGTTAGTATCTGCATGTTTATTTTAAAGAACACTCAAAGTCCTAAAATTGACTGTTGTACCAGCTTATTTACAACCCCACTTTAGCCAGCTTTATTGTGGATTCTGTCTTACACCAGCATTGTACTCCGAGATATAAAAAGACTGCCCTATGCTATGTGTCTGTTTTTGGCTTAAAACATTCCATTTGTTTTCTGATTTGGGTACCAAGATATTGTTGATCCACAATGGATATTCTCACATTATAGCTTTCTACCATTAAATATCATACTTCAAAGTGGCCATATATGATAAAGCAAACTACTTTATCTACAACGGCTTCAATAGTTTGCTGAGGAAATCAGATTTGAGATAGTTTACATCAGCAAGCCAGCAACTTTTGAAACTTGAAAAAAAAAATGTAAGGGATACAGAATGAATGTGCAGCCAAATATTTCCCTCTACAGTATGAGCATGAACCCTTTTTCCATTTTATAATACCTTTATGTTGAATTCTTGAGACATATCAAAAAAATTTTTTTAAAAAAATAAAAATACCCTAGACCCAGAATCAACCATATTTTCTCAAATGCCAAAAGAACTTATGGCTGCAGGGTACTACATTCTAATATTAAAATTACAGTACACTTAAACTGTAGTTTTAATTATGATTTTACTAATATATATGATTAGTACTTTAACACACATGCAAACAGATATAGATGATGTGTTTAAATATTCTATATTACTTCATTAATCCTTTTCAAGTAAATATTGTCTTACTTCAAATTTTTTACAAAATGAATTATTCTATTAAATAATTAAACCTTACCCAGTGGGAAAGGTTTCTGCCCCAGAAATGTCAAAGCAGTTAATTAGTTTCTCTGATCTGTAGTCTATATTTAGTAAGGAATATGCCCTCCATGAAATTAAACGAATTGCACACAGCAGCCAGGGCCACAAGAAAAGGCAGGCTCAGGCCCATAAATCAACTCCAGAGTGACTTCTGGGACTGTCCCAGGTCAGAGGAGCCTTCATCCTTCCCTGACCTCAGCTCACTTGCCTAAGACTGAGGTGACACTAAGCCATATCAGGAGAAAAAGAAAAGGAGGAAATACAGCCGGCAGGATGATTCTTTTTAATATACCAATTACCAAAGAAATGAAAATTCAGCAGGGCCAGGCTTGGTGGCCCACACCTGTAATCCCAGCATTCTGGGAAGCCATGACAGACAGACTGCTTGAGCTCAGGAGTTCCCGACCAGCCTGGGCAACATGGCAAAACTCTGTTCCTACAAAACATGCAAAAATTAGTCAGGCATGGTGGTGCATGCCTGTAGTCTTAGCTACTCAGGAGGCTGAGGTGGGAGGATTGCATGAGCCTGGCAGTGAGCTGTGTTTGAGCCACTGCACTCTAGCCTGGGTGACAGTGAGACCCTGTCTCAAAAATTAAAAAAAAAAAGCTTAAGAAAGACCTTCAACTGTTTAATGACTGTATTTTCATCTACAAGCATACATTTTTCTATGAATACAATATCAACCTGAAACTGGAATTCTGAAGATTAAATCAGATTAATTTAATGTCAGCCCATGTATCTTTCACATTAAGAGAAACTTCAAATATTGAACATCTCCCTGTAACCTAATTAGAAGCTAAAATACAGTTTTTGGTTTTCTAAATTGGCTAACGTTAATTTTTCTTAAACTGTTATTAAATAAAAATATTTCCTTACATAAGTATTCTTCTGTATTAATTTCTAACAACATATTAATACTAATTCTAATAACCTTTTAGTAAATTATTGTGGTTATAGAAAAAAGGAGAATACCAGAGAGCCTTGAGTCACTTTGGCCAGTAAAGAGCCAAAATAAATTTCAAAATGTGTTATATTTTACTATGGTCATCATAATATAAAAGGAAAGATACGGGAGAAAAATGTGACAGAATTCTGTCTGTTTTAGCCTGTTCCCCAAGTGTTTTGAATGTACCAAAAGATCTTCCCTTTTATAGGTAGATTCATAATGGATCTCTGCTGGCAGCTCCATTATGATGTCACTTATAGGTGTATCTGTTGCCAGATTAGCAATTCCAAAAGTGATGTTCACTCATGTGTGGAGGTACCAGAGAGCCATGGCTCAAAAGCTAAAACAATCACTGCTCCACAGGTGTGATATATGAAGGGAAGATCAGAGGGGATCCAGAGTCTGATGATGCATATTTGAGGGTCAGTAGGAAAAAAATCTCCTAATCAATGATATTAACTCTTAACAAAAGGGAACTTCACTGGTTGAATTACAATAGCAGGTCAGAGGATAAAAATAGCAATGTGAGGTTTTTTAACCTGTGTTTGTAAGTTACATAAGTAGCAACAATACCTGAAGTTAGACCTCAATTAATTCATTCCTGCTAGGGATAACAAAAAGAATTTTCTGAATCAACCCTAATAAACGACCATTTCCAAAGCACCAACTATGTGCAAGATGCTATGCTAGTTGTAGTGAAAAATGTAAAGTAACAATAATCAGAGCACAAAACGTGGTCTCAGCCTTCGGGGGATTTTTTAAAACTTATGAGACAGGATTGATTATGTGTGAAATGAAAGAGCTAACTAGATGGGGAGACTCTCATGCCGTAATTGGAAGCATGTTGTTGGACCTAGTTGTAGGCTGGTATGATTTGGGAAACTTTTCATTCACTCTTTATGCAAAGAAAGACTAGTTTTCTTCGTGTTTCGCTAACAAAGTAAATAAAGAGCATATTTTCATCCTCATTGCCTTACAGTTTTAAAAGTAGAACGGTAGCTTATATGTGAAACAGAAGACTAGATCAAAATAAATTTCAGTGTCAAAAGTAGAAAGGCCTTTAAACGAGGTGAAAAAATCAAGTTATTTCATTTCTTAATTACTGGCCTTAAAGAAATAAATTGAATATCTTGAGAAAAGGAACTCAAAAAGCACCTTAGTTTCACGGGCAAATGCAAACAAAAAAACCACAACCACAACCAACCAACACCAATCAGAGTGGTGCTCCTTGTGGGCCCTTTCTGAGCATTGGTAGAAACTGCATTTTTTAATCTCGGCTTTCATGTTTGTCCAAGATCTTTAAAGGGAGGAGAAAAGAGAGAGAGAGGCAGGCGCCGTATAAAAGAAGCACCCTCGAGGTTTCTAAAATTTATACCAAAACTTCATAGGTGAGGACGCTCAGCAGATCTGACATTTGCTCTTTGGTGATGGACCCAGAAGAGACTTCAGGTTACCTGGATTATTACTATGCCACCAGCGCCAACCCTGACATGAAGGAGCCCCGCCCCCGTGTTCCTCACGCGTCCGCCTTCCTTCCAGTCTTCTACTCCGCAGTGTTCCTGGCCGGAGTGCTGGGGAACCTTGCGCTCATGGCAGCGCTGCACTTCAAACCCGGCAGCAGGCGGCTGATCGACGTCTTCATCATCAACATGGCCGCGTCCGACTTCATCTTCCTTGCCACGCTGCCCCTCTGGGTGGACAAAGAAGCATCCCGAGGGCTGTGGAGGACGGGCTCCTTCCTGTGCAAAGGCAGCTCCTACGTGATCTCCGTGAACATGCACTGCAGCGTCTTCCTGCTGGCGTGCATGAGCGCGGACCGCTGCCTGGCCATTGTGTGGCCGGCGCTGTCCAGGAGGCTCCGGCGGAGGGACGGCGCCCGTGCGGCCTGCGCCGGCGCCTGGCTGCTCTCCGGCCTGCTGGGCTTGCCCACCCTTCTGTCCAGGGAGCTCACGCTGCTCGGCGGTAAGCCATACTGTGCGGAGAAAAAGGCAACGCCAGGGAAACTCACGTGGTCGCTGGTGGCCTTGATTTTCACCTTCTTCGTCCCGTTGTTGAGCATTGTGACCTGCTACTGTTGCATTGCGAGGAAGCTGTGCGCCCATTACCAGCAGTCAGGAAAGCATAACAAAAAGCTGAAGAAGTCCATCAAGATCATCTGCATCGTCGTGGCGGCCTTTCTCGTCTCCTGGCTGCCCTTCAATACCTTCAAGCTCCTGGCCATTGTCTCTGGGCTGCAGCGAGAACGCTATCCTCCCTCAGCCATTCTGCAGTTTGGCATGGAGGTGACTGGGCCCTTGGCGTTTGCCAACAGCTGTGTCAACCCCTTCATTTACTATGTCTTCGACAGCTATATCCGCCGGGCGATCGTGCACTGCCTGTGCCCTTGCCTGAAAAACCACGACTTTGGGAGTAGCACTGAGACATCAGATAGTCATCTCTCTAGGGCTCTCTCCACCTTCATTCATGCGGAAGATTTTACCAGGAGGAGGAAGAGATCTGTGTCACTCTAAAGGGAACTGTGACATTTCCAGCTCTGTCATGGGTTAAGCAGTTAATTTTTGTCAGCCACAAAGAAAGAAGTGTTAATGATAGGATTCACATTGCTTCGTAGATGCAAGGAAGACTTAATTTTTAAAGCAAGGAGCATGAAAAGTCTCCATGTTGTGGTTATAATTAGGCATGTGCTGTTTTCTCAGCTGAGCAGCCTTCTTCAACCCTTGCCAATCAAGTCCACCAGACAAAATCCAACTCCCATCTGTCCTTAAACTCTTGGATAAAGGCTCCAGCTTGAACCAGTCCCTTTCTTCATGATTGTTAATGGGCATTTGGGCCTTTCCTCTCTGAAGAACCTTGGTACCTTCAATCCTACCATCCTTCAGACTGAGCTCTAAATTGGACTACATTTAAATGATTCTGCCTACTTTCATCTGATGAGAAATGCAGTAACAATGCAGGTAACAACAATATAATATACCTGCACTCTGTAATTAATTGTTTCTGAGTTACTAACCTAGATTCTGACCTCAATCTTTAAAGCTGTATATAGTGATTCTTCATCATCTTCCAACATTGTGCTTCATCCTATGCTTATTCATAATGACTTTGGACCGGCAGAAAAAAAAACTCATGGGGATTTTGTATAGTGTATGTGATTTCGGACTTCCTTTATCATGCAGTCTTCTAGTATTTTAACACGTAAGCATATGGCAAGATTTGACCTCTGTTTGCTTTATAAGATATTGATAGAAATGTGTCCCATTCATAATGGTGTAGTAACTATTTTTTAATGGGGTTTTACTATGCTCTTTTGTTTTCATTGCCTTTATAAATTAGGATTTGACTTTGCTTTAATTACATGTTTTTAATTACCCAGTTATCTAGTTATCACATGAAAATGTTGTTACTAATATAATTGGAACTCATCAAATGCTTAGCTCTACCCCCGTGCAGATTATCATTTTGTATTTTAATTAAAATGTTGGTGCTACACATTCCCTATACCATCATTTGCTTGGTGCATATAATTTCAAGATAAGATCCAGACTGCTCTGTATTCAGCGGAAGTAGAAAATCTCTAACAAAGATGTCATTAGTATTTTATATACGTTTTTTCCATACCCAGAAACCTTCTTGAATTCCTTTACCCAATAAATATTTATTGAGTCAATTTGTACCTATATTCTTTTTGAAGACTTTGATGTGAAAAACATGTAATTAATGGCAACCACAAAGACTCGGCAGCAGCAAGCATGCTATTGTAAACATCTTTGATTCAAGAGAAAGAGGGTTATGTGTTTACCTCCACTGTTGACTTGAATGAATTAACATCTTACTTCTAAATATTAGGTTTGAAAATCAAAAAAAGCTTAGAATTCTTTCAAAGACTAGCCAATTTAATTTCATCCCATGTATCTTTCACATTAAGAGAAACTTCAAATATTGAACATCTCCCTGTAACCTAATTAGAAGCTGAAAATACAGATTTTGGTTTTATAAATTGGCTAACTTGTTAATTTTTCTTAAACTGTTATTAAATAAAAATATAATTTCCTTACATGTGTATTCTTCTGTATTAATTTCTAACAGCATATTAATATTAATACTAATTCTAGTAAGCTTTTAGTAAATTATTATGGTTGTAGAAAAAAAAGACCAGGTAAATAATAACAAACACATCTTCTTGGAAAACTTCAAAACTAAATTCAGTGCAATTGAATAGAGCTCCCAAAGGTAAACAGAAACAAAATATATAAGGTAGAAGACACACATTTCTTTAAAACAAATCAGCAAAAAACATTGTTACTAATTATGAAAGGTACTGCCTTTGAAAAATACTACCTTTAAAAATAGCTGAATCAATCAGCTAAGTTATTTGTTTGGAAAGAAGAAAATCTGTGCTATTAATTTTAGCTTCATCCTTAATGTTGTGATATTGGTAAGGTCATTTTAATCTTTCATACCTAAATGTAGTTGGTAATATCTATGTCTTGGGAATTATCAAGGATACTGTAAAAATAATAAAGTGTTTTTAAATGTTGAGTAAAAAGTTACTATAAAAGTAATTAGATTTCTATTAATTATTGAATACTCCTTACAAATTTTCAAACTAACATCAAATAATACTTAATCATTCTTATTTTTAAAATATTGAGATTTTATTTCTACTTCATCACTTTAATTTTTGCTGAGAATATTTAAAATAACACCAAATAGAAACATGTATTATTGGTTTTATTAATACTTTAAATAGATACAGTAACTATAGGCTTTAATAAAATCTTAGCATATTTTCTATTTATAATGTACCAGTTGTGAAAGGAAAAAAAAGACATAATTTTATAGGCAGTATAACTCTAAAGAAAAAAGTTCACACCTTGATTAAGTTCATATGTTATTTTGTCATCTACGGATTCTGCTGGTATGAAATGTAATTTATATTATAATAGCATTAAAAGGTTTATTACAAATTATTTAGTTGTCTGGCATTTTGCATATTTTTAAAACCATATTTCTTCATTTTTAATTTGAACAATTTCTATACATATATAGATACTCTACATATACATACAGATATACATAGAAACACAGACTCCTATTTATAACTTTTCATGATTTTTATTATCTGAATTAAACTAGACTAAATGCTAATTTGCGATAATTTAATGTCATTAAAGAACACATGAATACATTGCCAAGAATTTCCAGAAAATTACTCTTTCATCCTAACACAATCATGCCTTGCAGGTTATATTCGAAGTTAGGAAAATAAAATAAAATTTTAACGATTCAGAGTAAATACCTAAGGAAATCACTAGGAATTAACATTATTTGTTGTCATTTGCATAAGTAGTCCAAAACTACTGCCAGGTTGCAAATGACAAATATGAAAGGATAGTGATCTCTCAAGCATTTCTCAAATAACTTTTTTAAACTTACCCCAGAAAAGTTCTCCATTAAATCCCAAGTAATGTGTTGTCGCATAACTTATAATTAATTTTAAAAGAGATGCACTCAAGGCATGCAGAGTTGCAAACATAGTTGCAAACACATTTACTCCATTTGGGCTCTATTGAAATGTTGAAACTAACCCGATATTCCTCGGAGTCCCTTAACCTGTCCACTCTGAGCAAGTCAAAATCACTTCTGTGGTGAAAAGTTAGAGCAACGGTCTTAAAGGGAAGCTATGTGCGTGACTGAGAATAGACTATTACTAGGGGTCACAAGTTAATTTTTAAATAGATGCAGAAATGCACAGTATGATGGTAAGGTGAGTGGAAAAAAGATCTTCCTCTGTGATTCATCTTGACTCCTCAAATCACTCTCTATTCGACCTAGCAATATCAGAAGTAAGAAATAACTTGTCAAATGTGCGTGCCACAAAGAACCTCAGTTTTCCTGCAGAGCTCATTCATAAAAGCCAAGCAAAACTAAAAGAATTACAAATTTGCCTCGAAAATCAGACCACTGGTTTAACCTGCTAGCAAGATAATGGCTCCAGCCCCCTTAGAGAAAGAGGTGCCATCGGAGAAAAAGCAAGAGGGTAATTTTAACTACCAAAATATTTGCAAACAGTTCCTGACTACTGCGAGTTCCTTTTGTCTTTCACGAAGTTTGATGTGGATTGGATTTTCCCCTGCAAATGCCTGTCATTATGTAAAGTTTGTTTTGTTTTTTTTTTTTTTTTTGAGCCAACATTCTTTGTTGTTATCAGCTTGATTTTATATCGCAGATGTAAAAATCCATCCTAGAGTGAGTTACACTCATTGGTTATTGCTATCTTTGTCATTTCCTTAATAGAGCTATATTTCCTAAACATATATGATAAGTGGAAATTGCATGCTAAGATAAACCCACAGCATTAAAAACAAAATGGCTCACATCTGTAATCCCGGCACTTTGGGGGGCCGAGGCTGGTGGATCATGAGGTCAAGAGATGGAGACCATCCTGGCCAACATGGTGAAACCCCGTCTTTACTAAAATACAAAAAAGAAAATTAGCTGGGCATGGTGGCGCGCACCTGTAGTCCCAGCTACTTGGGAGGCTGAGGCAGGAGAATTGCTTGAACCCGGGAGGCGGAGGTTGCAATGCGCTGAGATCGTGCCACTGCACTCCAGCCTGGCGCCTGGCAACAGAGGAAGACTCTGTCTCAAAAAAAGAACAAAAAAAATCCAAAACAAACAAAAACTCTACTTTAAATATCCAAAGTATAAAACTATTCATAAAGGTTCTTATGGCAAGGTAAATGGTAGTGAAATGTAAATTCACATAACATGTTCATTGAATCTAAAAGTAGGGGGAAAGTATTCTGCTAGTTGTGCAGACATTAAACTAAAAATTTTCTGGTTGATGTTTCTGAGCACCAAATTTCTAAGATCCAAAGGAACTTTCAAATCACAGTGAAACCTTCTGAGTTGCCTGCATGTGCTTAAGGACCGATGATAAAATGTTCACATTATTATGATAATTATCTGCCAACTTAGTAAAGGATGTTCATCATGTACCGATTTTTCTTACCTGCTAAGTAAAGATATATAATAATTAACTAGTTTTCTAACACTCAACGTCATCTCTGTATACCTCTTGTTGGTCGACACTGACAGGAAATTGAACATTTTTACTTGCTAGGTTCTATTAATTCTGATTTAAACTCTTTTATTTCTGTGTTTCCATTAGTTCAAAATAAAACAAAAAAGTGTTCCTGGCTAGCATATTTGTGATCTGTATATTATAAATGCACTTTTCAGTTTGCTCTAGATTATATACAAAACAGAAGATATAAAATATTATTGTGATGTTTATAGAGCAAATAAAATTTTATGCATCAAAAATAACATATGACTAGAGACTTTATTTTTAATTTTTAAAAAAATTCTGTGAGAAAGTCTTCAGCAAGCAATGCTGCTCTTTTCCTTACAGAGTATATATAGGCCCTTTGTATTTCATAACCATCCATCGTAAAACCTTCACAAACCCATAAAGTTGCCAACTGCAATATAGCATATAATCTACTTTATACAAATTGAATAAATGTAATGTTTCCAGAGCTAGTGCAAAATGCATTAAAAAATAAAGTTGAAATGAGATAGCTATCCTAAGTGTTTTGCCTGACTCATTAGTTAAGTGACGCATTCCTCATCACGTCATAGGTCACTGTTTAAATGTATATTTTTTATGGCATACAACTGTGAAGTTTCTTGAAATCAGTCAAAATCTCAAGCATCAAACTGTGAATGCAAAATGTCTACCATACACAATGAACTATGACACCCACAAAAATTGTTAAATGTTTTTATTTTAACTGGTGTATTCTAAAACAGGCATATTACAGTTACACATTCACAAAATCTCTTTCTTTCTCTTCCTTTTTTTTATTATTTTTTATTTTTCGAGGTGAAGTCTCGCTCACTCTGTTGCCCAGGCTGGAGTACAGTGATGCGATCTCGGCTCATTGCAACCTCTGCCTCCAGGGTTCAAGCGATTCTCCTGCCTCAGACTCCTGAGTAGCTGGGACTACAGGCATGTGCCACCATGCCAGGCTGAATTTTTCCTTTCTTTCTTTCTTTTTTTTTTTTTATTTTATTGGATTTTAGGTTTTGGGGTACATATGAAGGACATGCAAGATTGTTGCATAGGTACACACGTGGCAGTGTGATTTGCTGCCTTCCTCCCCATCACCTATATTTGGCATTTCTCCCCTTGCTATCTCTCCCCAACTCCCCACCCCCTGCTGTCCCTCCCTATTTCCTCCTAACAGACCCCAGTGTGTAGTGCTCCCCACCCTGTGTCCATGTGTTCTCATTGTTCAACACCCGCCTATGAGTGAGAACATGCGGTGTTTGATCTTCTGCCCTTCTGTCAGTTTGCTGAGAATGATGGTTTCCAGGTTCAT